>NC_142895.1:10391666-10732083 GCF_054131105.1 Drosophila navojoa | reverse complement strand
CTTGGTTATAATTAATCCACAATTGCACACACACCAACACACACACCAGCACACACACACACACACACACACTAACACATACTAACGCTGGCACGCAAGCGTCCAGTGTTTGCTTTTTACTATTCATGACTGTTTGCTGCTGCTGTGGGGCGTCAACTGTACCTCGAGCGATCAGATAAATTGGCATTGGCACCTGGCCTGCAGCTCCATCAGCTCCATCCAAATGCTAATTGCCAATGGGTCAGTCGCTGCTTGCATGTCAACATTGTTGTTGCTGTTGTTGCTGTTGTTGTTGCTGCTAATAGCTGAAAAGTCAGTCAGAGAATGTGTCACGCAGTGCGACAAGCGCCTCTCTTGGCGCTTCTCAGCGGTCAAGTAATGGTAACACGCATACGCAATGTTGTTCGTGAACTTAATTTATATGTGCGGCATGAACTGGTTCCAAATTGAATAAATATGTTATGTTAGCTGAAAGGCAACTAGGTACGCCCTTCATTCATTTACCCACTGAATGAAAGGCTACTTAAAGAAGAAGAAGAGCTGAACTACTAATAGAACTTGAAATGAATGAACTAGTTCCGACATTAGGCAAACGTATGAAGCGCTACTCAAAGAAGAGGGGGAACTAGTTCCCAAATTTGAAGTGAATGAACTAGTTCCGACACTAGGCAAGCATATGAAGAACTACTTGAAGAAGAAGAAGAAGCTGAACTACTACTAGAACTTGAAATGAATGAACTAGTTCCGACACTAGGCAAACATATGAAGAGCTACTCAAAGTGTAGGGGGAACTACCTCCCGAATTTGGAGTGCATGAACTAGTTCCGACTCTAGGCAAGCATATGAAGAACTACTTGAAGAAGAAGAAGAGCTGAACTACTAATAGAACTTGAAATGAATGAACTAGTTCCGACATTAGGCAAACGTATGAAGCGCTACTCAAAGAAGAGGGGGAGTTACTTCCCAAATTTGGAGTGCATGAACTAGTTCCGACTCTAGGCAAGCATATGAAGAACTACTTGAAGAAGAAGAAGAAACTGAAATACTACTAGAACTTGAAATAAATGAACTAGCTCCAACACTAGGCAAACTTATGAAGACCTGATGTCAGAAAAAGAAGTACTACTTCCAATATTTTAAGTGAATGAACTAGTTCTGATACTTGGCAAACTTAGAAAGAACTGCATGAAGAAGAGGAAGAAGTAATATTCCCAAAATCTGAAATGAACCGCAACTACTTCCAGCCCTGGGAAAACGCATGAAGAACTGAACTATTTATAGTATAAGAACTACTACTAAGATTCTATGTGAATGAACTAGTTCGTACGCTATAAATATAGTTCTTTATATATTTCATATAACAGAAACATTCTCATGCCCATTATGTATGCCTCTCTTCTAATATTTCAGTTTTCAAGTGTTTCTTATTGAAAATATTTTTATTTTTTAAAATATTCTCTTCTTGAATGTTTTACATTTCACATGTTTCATTTTCCAAACGTTTCAGGCACCTAATGTTTCTTATATCATTTGTTGCCGCTTTCCTTTAAATTGCTAAATATTGGATTTGTGTTTTGTTTGTAATTTTTCTATATCTATTTTGGGCTGTTTCAGTTTCCAAGCGTTTCAACTGCTAGTTTCTCTCTTTCCGCTTGTTTCATGTAGCTCTCCAAATGTTTCTTACTTCTAGTGTTTCTGTTTCTAATTTTTCACTCCCACTGTTTCCATTTTCATTTATTCCGCAAATTCTCAATTGCTTTTCATTCCATTTGTTCCATATAGCAAGTGCAGCTCACTTCACTCGGTTCCACTTAGCCGTTTGTTCTACAGTTTCCAAATGTTTCAATTGCCAAATGAACTAAATATATCGACATATGTGTGCATTAGTGTGTGTGTGTGTGTGTGTGCGCGTGTGTGTGTGCGTGTGTGTGTGTGTGTGTGTCTATGTTTCTATATTGTGCTGTTGTGTTCAGCTAATGCGCTTGCACTATTATTATTTTTATTGTACAATATTTGTCGTTGTTGCTTTGTAAATTAGAAGGCGACTGCCCAGATAAAAGCAACAACAACACAAAAAACAACAATTGAACAACGCAACTGCGAAATGCGCAATAATTGATGCACGCAAAATGCAATTACAATTTAAGGTGCAAGCGAGATGGCAAGCCGCATGAGCATGCGCCAGAGAGAGAAAGCTGGCCGACTCAACTGTGTTATGTGTGCGTGTGTGTGTGTGTGTGTGGGTAATGAGTCGTAGGTGAGTGGTTGGCTAGCAGAGGAAACCGTGGCTGAGCAGAGCAGAGCGAGTGGGGGGAGGGTGGAGGGGGGGCGCTGGGGGTGGGCGGGACCTGCTGCATGTAATTGCGTTATAGTTTGTAGTTTTTTGCAATCCGAACGATAACACACACGCACACACACACACACACACGCATACACAACCACACACAGAGTGTCAGAAATGCCGTTTTAGGGTGACCATATTGCATATGCAACACATGCGCACGCTCTCACTGCGCTGCACTATAAGCCCCCCCCCCCCTCTCTCCCTCTCCCACTCTCTCTCTCTTTCTCTCTTGCTCCCTTGCCCTTTCTCTCTCTCCGTCTAGCATTGCATTTGCATTAGGTTCAGGTCTCTTTTTTTTCTTTTGCGGTCTCTTAAGCAGTCGGCGTACTTTTTTTTTCTTTTTGTTGTTTGCCTTCGCTTGCTTATTAATCACTTCCTTCTTGCGTTTTGCACGCGCTTTGCCTCAGACCCCCCACCCGCCCCACGGCCCTCGCTCGCTTGCACCCACCGCCCCATTAAAGCGCCACGCTATGCATTTTGTGCATTTGTCAGCGACACACACACACACACACACGCACACACGCACACACACACGCACAACCTTGAGGTTCTTGAGTGAGGCGAGTTTTCGCATGGGGGCTGAGGCTGTTTGCCTGCGGGCTTTGCATAAATATTTACTTACGATACGATTTCAGGCTGCCCATCTGATTCGATATCTATCGATCATAATTTATTGCACTTAAAGAAATGACAGATGCACTGAGATATGATATACCTACGTATATTATAGATGATTATGGCTCAGTAGATTTATATTGATAATTAAATAATCGATAGTTTTCGATAGCTTTCGATAGCTATAGGTTCAATGTTTCGCGAAGATATATATCATAAATATGAATAGATCTCGTATTTCGATATTTATCGTGCATGAATTGAAGTAAGCTTGCAAAGCTCAGCTTAAGTGGAGATAAAAGTCTATCGCTTACCCATTTCTAGCCCTAATTTAAGCGATTTTAGCATATTGAAAAAGTATCACAAAAATATTGTGTTACAAATATATCGATAGCTATCGATTCCAGATATATACCAGACATTAAGAGACTACATACATCCACTCTCATATTAGACTGAGCCCAAAGTCAATCAACCCATCATATAGCACAGCTATAGCTCCCTAACAAGTTATCGATAACATGCCAGCGATAAGCTATGGATATATTTAATTTTATGGTATATTAAAGGTCTCTCTTTCTCTCCCTCCCTCTCCCTCTCACTGAACTATCTATCTTAATTATGCGTTAGCAAAAACAAAGAGCGCTTAACAATCACGCAAACCGATAACAGTCATGCCTGAGCAAGTGCATTGCTCACTCGATTACGATAACACCTTCCAGGCACTTTATCGCCATTCGCTTCTGCCTCTGCGCACATTCAATCATTGAGCTTCAGCTTCGATTCACATGCGTTCATTCAGCTGTTGTGAGCAATTTATCTATGATTCATTCAGTTCCGCATTCAGAGCAACAATTACGCACAGTGTTGTAAAGCGTCTGTTTGTTGTGCAATGCGCTCGCAATGCGCACTAATTAACACATGACGCTTATTTATTTATAATTTACTATTATTTCATTTTCTTATTTATTTATTATTATTTTTTTAACACATTTTCTCTTCTTTTGTTTTTAATCGAAAAAGCGTGCTCAGGGAGGCGCCACCTCTTGCAACGGCAACAGCACGCAGCACGCACGCCAAATGATTAGCAGCAATTACCTATATGTATGTATGTCTATACATACATATATACATATGATGTATT
This sequence comes from Drosophila navojoa, assembly GCF_054131105.1. Lineage (NCBI taxonomy): Eukaryota > Metazoa > Arthropoda > Insecta > Diptera > Drosophilidae > Drosophila > Drosophila navojoa. The sequence continues at coordinate 10,727,980 of NC_142895.1, read as the reverse complement.
ATGTATTCATACATAATTTGCTGTGAAACGTGCCTGTTGAGCACCTCGATTGCATTCTGTTGCGGCAAGCACATTTCGCTCCGATTGCAACAATCGCCTACGCATGCGAATTTTTCTCGACTTTGGAGCCTGTGAAAAGGGGCAGAAGTTGAGACAAGCAGCTGCGATACAACGTAAACAAAGCAATGTCAAACGCTGATTCAAAACTGAACTAAATAACTATATTTTCTTTTCCTAAGAACCCATTGACAATGGGAATTCATATGGTATCATGTCTTTTATTGGTTTTAAAAATGTGAAATCAGGCTATAATCGACTTGATATAAATGTAACATGCAGCTGGAGGCGTGGCAGAGCCCATAAAGTGTATGTTCAGGGCGACAAACTGAGTCGACTTAGACCTATTCGGCTATCCGTCCATCTTTTCGTAGCTGTGAACGCCTCAATCTCAGAGCCCATAAGACTTAGACACTGCAAAAATGTTTGAGGACCTCATCAACATCGATAGTTATTCACGATTTACTGTTATCGATTAAAAAACATAAGAAAATCAGTTTTAAAAGTAAGTATATGTCGTACATCTGTGGAGCTAGAATCTCTAAATTTGGTGCATTTTGTGCAATTTGTTTCTTAGAGTGTGAAAATGGATTTAGACCTATGAAGATATTTAAATGATTGTAAACTAGAAAGAGGGTTTTAGTTCCATAATGGCATTGGCCTGATTTATGCTATCGGTATGTTATCGTTTGAACGATATTTTTGATTTATATGATATATTGCTATAGATATGTTTTCAATTAATCAGCATTGGGCTGATTATATCTATCGATGCGTTAGCCACTCATCGATACTTGAGAGCTAAGTGAAGCCTACATAGCATTATCATGCTGTAATGCTATCGCAATGTTATCGATTGAATGCTACTTGTAACTTAACTAACATGCTATCGGCATGCTATCGATTGATCGATATTTGTGAGTCTAGTGAGGCCCACATGGCATTAGCATGCTGTAATGCTATCGAAATGTTATCGATTGAGTGCTACTTGTGACTTAAGTGAAGCCTACATAGCATTGGCATGACATTATTCTATCGGCATGCTATCGATTGATCGATAGTTGTGAGTCAAGTGAGGTCTACATGGCATTGGAATGCTGTAACTCTATCGAAATGTTATCGATTGAGCGCTACTTGTAAGTTAAGTGAAGCCGTCATGGCTTTGGCTTCATATAATGCTATCGGCATGTTATCGATTGATCGATAGCTTTGCGTTAAGTGATACCTATGGCACTCATGGCGCGTCACACTTGCAACCTTTCAACTGCAACGGCAACTGCAACTGTAATATGAAAACTATTTGCCAGTGTTGTTAATGTTGCTGTTGTTGTTGTTGGTTGTTGTTGTTGGTTGTTTGGTTGTTCGATATGAACGTCATTTGCCATTACTCGCAAATGTCACATATTTATGCTGATGATAACGGCGCTGTTTGCCGTTGCGAGCGTGCGAAACTACCAAGCGCTGCTGCTGCTGCTGCTGCTGTTGTTGTTGTTGTTGCTGCAGTTGTCGCTGTTGTTGTTGTTGTTGCTGTTGTTACTGTTGGCAAACAAACGCAGCGCAACTGCTGGCAAAACTCTCTAAAAATGACTAAAACAAAATTGATTTGTCACGCTGCGCATAAATTGCACATGAGCAACTGTTGCTGCTGCTGCTGCTGCTGCTGCTGCTGCTGTTGTTGCTGTTGCTGTTGCTGTTGCTGCTGGATGCTGCAGTCATTGCAGTTGCATTGCCTTTGCTTTTCAATCAATAAGCAAAACAACCTTTTCTTTTTGTTGTTGTCGGCTTTTTGTTCGGCCCAGCTTTTCCTCGCCTTTGCACAGTTTTCCACAGTTTCCATTTGACTTTTGCCATTTCATCAATTAGACGTTAATTTCTGCAGCGAGGCAATTTAACGGTGCTAACGTTTTATTAATGAGCCAACGCATTTGGGCAGCCTGGGAACCAAAAGGCAAAGCCAAACCAATTGCCATATGAGAATATATAGAAATCTCTCTCTCTCTCTCTCTCTCTCTCTCTCTCTCTCTCTCTCTCTCTTTACATACATATACATATATGTATACATATTTCATATTGATAAACGTTAAGAATTCATGAAATCACACAGAAATCAACAGCAAATGGAATGAAGTGCGCTCAAGGCCAAGGTCGGCGCCAGAAACGTTTTGGTAATGGAACGCCTTGGCTAGGCGAACAGGCAACGGGGCGTGGCCGAGCGAGACGAACAGCAATTGTTTGTTAGCTAGTTGCTGTTGTTGTTGTTGCTGTTGTTGCTGTTTGTTTGTTGTTGGGCGGAAGTGAGCGACGTCTGCGCTTGGCTTTTGACAATGGGAAGTGAATGCAAAAGATCGCAGCGAAACAGCTGGCAAATGTGTGTACATGCACACATACATTTACACATATACATACATATACATATATGTGTGTGTGAACAACAATTGCCTTTGGCTGCAAAGGTTTCAATTTTAATTGTCATTTTTTTCTTTTTTTTTTGTATTTTGCGCAATTGCAAAAATTGCTTCAATTAGCCAAAAGGCGAGTGTGTATGTGTGTGTGTGTGTGTTAGTCTGTGTGTATGCGTTAATTGCAGCAGTCAAAAATTAACCAGCACACAGGCACACTCACACACACCCGCAAAATAAAAAAATAATACAAAAAAAAATATATATTCAAAAAACAATTTAAAGAAAAAATAAATTGCTTTTCTATTTCGATTTTATTTTAGATTTGAATTTCTAGCAAATTTGTTAAAATATATTTTAGAATAATAATGATTATGATAATGATAATTGTAATGAGCACTATCGAACATATTTAATAGTAATAGAAAAAACACTTCGACTAATGGGAATATCAATAAATTTGTTAGTATCAATAACATAAGCAATAATGAGAATTTTCTGTAACAATAATGAGGAAAAATTGAGCTGGGCCCAAGGTATACCATAATTTAGATAAACAGAGTATTCTTTCATGGCCTAAACGCTGTCAGATGCATTTTCCGATTCGCCACGATCTAAACATTAAAACAGATTGTAGATCATACAGATATATAAATATCGTATATATGCTTTCGTCGCACTCAACGACTAGCAGGTAGTGCGATAAAAAATTGGGAGATTAACGCTTACCCATATGAGGAAAGGGATACGATACGATACATGTCTTACAAACTCAGCAATAGAAAACAAAAATCCGGACTCAGAAGAACAAAGATCAACAGTAAACACCTTCAAGGTCAAGTGTGCTCCAATATACATATATACAGTCCATACGTCTATAAGGTTATTGCGACAAAAATGCTGGACAAACTTATGTGAGCCAACTTATATGGTTAGAGCATCTTCCAGATATACCGACGGTGCCTTGAGCGTCGTTATAACCGGTATAGACAAAGACCGATAAGAGATAACTCAATTCCTAAACAATTGGTAAGTATTTTTCTAGGGCATAACAATACTTTTATTAACATTAATATATATGATTATATATATTTTGTGATTTCAAAAAGTTTTGGTAAATGAGTAAAACCTTATCGGAAGCATCAGCTCCGTTCTATATAATACTATATTCGGATCATAATACATATGGTATAACCACGTGTTGTTGGTTCACATTCCATTCAATATAATAATAATAATAAAAAAAAATTACAATACAGGAAATTCTGTTCAAGGTATATATCTCTCTCTATAGTCAAATGATCATAGGATTTCTGCAGCATGAATTCAACATATTCAACCCTTTTGAATTATATCAGTATTTAGCGTCTATCGATAATTCACTTATATTGCTGGGAATTTTCAGAACTTACCTTAAACTAAAACACTCGCCAGTCGGGCGTTACCCGTCCAGCAATCCATAAGTTTCAATTTTCAATTGATTTGTTGTTGTTGTTCTTGGGCCGTTGTCGTTGTTGTTGAGTTTGCTTTTGTTGTTCTTGCAGCAGCTGTTGTTGTTGTTGTTGTTGTTGTTTAATATCGCTTTTGGTTTGATTTCGATTTAGCTTGATTTATTTATTTTTCACTTTGCTTTTTTTTTGGTTTTTCTTTTTCACACCGAAAACTGTTGCGTAGCACGTTGTACAACACTGTCCGAAAATGAATCGTTTTCGAAATGTTTTTTCCTCTTTTTTTAAATATTTTGTTTTTTGTTTCTTTTTTTTTTTTTGGTTTATTTTTGTGCCAAGTTTCGAGCTCAAAAGATTTGCTGCCCAAAGATTGTTCAATTTATGATCATTTTTTTCAAAGTGCTTCTTCTTCTTCTTCTTCTTCTTACTTGTCGATCGCTTGTCATATATATAATATTTTGTTGTTTGCTTTAATTGTATTTATCGATAAAAATGTAATTGGTCCAGTTGGTTGCAAATATTTCGTCAAGTTTGCTTTTCAGAGAGAATGCATGTGTGTGTGTGTGTGTGTGAGTGAGTGTGTGGGTGTGTGTGAGAATGTTTGTTCTTTATTTTTGTCAATAGCCGAAGAGCGCTGCCAGAGTTGTAGCGTGTTGTTGTTGTTGTTGTTGCTGCTGCTGCTGTTATCGATAAACGTGTTATTGCTGATTCGCTTATCGATTCGCCGAGATTTCGATTGTGATTTTCTTTAAGTTTTACACGCTTTCTTCTTCGTTGAAATTTAGAATTTTGAAGAATATGCTGAAAAGAGAGAGCAAGAAAGTTGATTAATTATGATGTGATCAGATTTAATTACTTATACTAAATAATTCAATATAAATTTATGTGTATATAGATGGGGATTTTCTCTTTCTAGCATTACTTTTCGATTACCCCAATAATATATATCGTATATAATATATATGTATATGTATATCTTGTGGTAAGTCCATATATTCGCTTCATTCCATTGAGTGAGCTTCGAAGTCCAGGATTCTCCTATAGCAATTTCTTTAAAATTATCGAATTGTTTGTCTTTAAATTTCTTGAATAGCTCAAATACGGTCACACTTTGTTTGAAAGCTCATTGGAGTCAAGAACTTGAAGAAAACAATAGCAAACTTTGGCAAAAGTACACAAACAACAATTAACTAGGCGGAAAAGCTTAAGTGTGGGCTATGTGTGTGAGAGAGAGAGAGAGGGAGAGCGAGAGAGATGGAGAGTTTGTGAGTGAAAATGAAATGAGGCGGGTGGCTGGGTGGGCGGGCTAAAAAGTGCAGCCAACAATTTGACTGAAAACTTTCACTATTTTAATTACCTAGCGTAAATTTTGTTGTTGTAGAGCAACAAAAGCTTTGCCAATGCCATGGACTATTGTTGTTGTTGTTTGTTTGTTTGTTGTTGTTGCTGTCTGACGCTGTCTCAAAAAGTCTGGTAAATGTCTGCGGCTGCTTCAAGTGCCCTGCGATACAAGTGCAGTCAGACAGACAGACACATGCACGGATAGGGAAAGAGAGAGACAGAGAGGGAGAGGGAGAGGGAGAGGGCAACACACATATAAAGCTTATGCATGAAAAGTTTTGCAGCATTTGTTGCTGTTGGTGCAACATGTGGCACGCTTAATTATGACGCTGAAAAGTCACAACGACAATGTCAACTGTTGAATTATGAGCTCATACATACACACACACACACACACACACACACACATGCACATGTACATGCATGCATAAATAGTCCAAATTTTTGCCAACTTTAGTGCTGCATGACGTCATTTTGCCTTAAACTTCAGTTGCTCCCTTGACTCTCTCTCTCTCTCTCTGTCTCTCTCTGTCTCTCTGTCTCTCTATGTATATATGTTCTATATGCACATACATACATACATATGTATTTTAATCAGCTGGCAGCATCTCGTATCAACTTTATCAACAAGCAACAGCAGCTCAAAAGTTGAGCTGGCATTGAAAAACTTTTACTTTGCCGCATAAGTAGGTTGTTCTGCCTCCCTCTCTCTCTCTCTCTCTCTCTCTCTCTCTCACTCTGGCACTATCTCTCTCTGTCTCACTCGGTGTCTGTCTGCTGCAAAAGTTCAAGTTCATGGCAAAGAGATTTCCTTTAAGCTAAATTATGCATCACATTTAATTTATTCACAGCGAAAATTATTCAAACAGGAAGTGAATATTTGCATATAAACATAAATTTTTAATGGGTATTTCGAGCAGATTTGTCTACTGAATGCTTGGCTCTATAAATATAGGTACATAGCTATACATATATATATAAATGATTTCATTGTATTACGCTCGTTAACTAGATAATTATTGCAATGAGCTGTGCTTAAGCAGAAATTCTATTAGCTTTGGCTGCGACTTACAATGCGGTTTACAATGCGGCTTACGGACAATTGAGTGAATTCATAATATTGAGTGTCAATAGTTTATCTCTAATAGTTTTCTTAGTCATCTAGTGGTAAGAGTAATTAGAATGAGGTTCACAGTGAAGCTTATAATGAGTTTTACCACTTTGAGGGGTTAAGCCTTAAGCCAGTGAACTGTAAGATACATCACACATGAGAGACTTACAATGAGGTTTACAATGAGGTTTACAATGAGCACTCATTGCCACACGACAGATTCACACATGGGACTAGAATATTTTTTACCATGAAGCTTAGCAACACTTTACCAGTAGTCACAGCATATCCTACTTAAGTATGTGTGATTTTCGACTAGAAAACACGGGTCTTCCAGAGAAAGAGAGTGCAGATAAGGCCACATTTAATGAAAAAAAAAAGTAAAAGCAATAAAATAAGTTTAGTCACGAATTTGGCTGCAACATAAAAATGCGATTTAAACATGTCTGCGAAAAAGGAAGGGAAGAACACGTCTACAACATTTTCTAGAAAAATATCTAGAAGAGCTGAAAGAAAGAAAAAAAAAAGCACATACAGCTTAATCAATTTGAGTAGGTAGAGCACAGCTGAAGACATTGTTAACAGCATGTTAAGGCACTGTTAAGCAATGGCATGTCAAACTTTGTCACTGCAGAGAAACTCTGTTTGCATGTGAGAAGATGAAGGATTTATGCTGTAAGCTCATGTTAATCGCATGTTAAGGCACTGTTAGGCCATGGCATGCCAAGATCTGTCACTGGAGCGCAACTCTGATTGCATGTGAAGTGGAATTCATGCTGTTAGCTCATGTTAACAGCATGTTAAGTCACTGTTAAGCGATGGCAAGCCAAATTCTATCGCTGTAGAGCAATTCTGATTGCAAATGGAGCAGAATTTATGCTGTTAGGTCATGTTAACCGCATGTTAAGTCACTGTTAAGCAATGGCAAGCCAAATTCTATCGCTGTAGAGCAACTCTGATGGCAAATGGAAAGGTATTTGTATTACCGAGACAGTTAATGAAAGCTTGCCACAGTCCGAGGCGCAACGAATGGCGCACCGGAGACCAGCCAGGCTAAATGCCAGTTAGGCAGACGGACGCGGGCCGGGGGTGAGGAAATGGTAGATAGGGAGGTAGCTAAACCAATGCCAGACAGTCAAGACAAGTGCAATGAGGGAGTTGTGTGTGAAGTGGAGTAAAGGGGGCGGGGTCGCAGACAAAGGTTGTTTGGTAAATACCAAACACGGCGCACAGAATATGTCTATGACTAGACGCTGTCTGTTGTGGCACCTTACAATAAGCGAAGCGAGCCCGCTCGCTCTCTCTCTCCCTCTCTCTCTCTCTCTCTCTCTCTCTCTCTCTCTCTTTCCACATGCCACACAGCGACTCAGACGAAGGCTCAAACCCGCGACAACGACGACAGCCTGATGACTAGCTGCTTAGAATGTCTGCACAGCTGTTTGATGTCTCTGTGTGTGTGTGTGTGAGTGTTGCATCAACAGTTGAAGTTGCAGCCATTGCACACACACACACACACACACACACACAGCTAAAGAATGGCATCGACATATTTTTTAATGCCAGCAGACAGACGACCCCTCCGACACAAGTCGCAGGTGAAATGTTGCAAGCAACTTGAAATGGGGCAGCAACGTCTCTGCATGCACACACACACACACACATGCAAAATTTGTTTTATTCTTGACAATGCGACGGTCGTCTTGCGTTTTAATTTCGTTTTCTTTTTGCACACACACACACACATACACTCTCTCATTTATTATTATTTTTATCTTGTTTCTGCTTATCGATTGTGTCGCTCCCTGCCCAGTTATGATAAGCAGCCAAAGTGGTTGGCAAGGACATTCAGCGAGCTCTACTTTCGGCCTCTACCTCCAGCACATTTTCGTGTTGTGGCATGCGTGACAGTTGCTGCCGCTGCTGCTGCCGCTGCTGCTGCCGTTGCTGTTGCTACTGTTGACAATAAATTTATGCAATTATCATAAACAACATCATCTGCATTCAATTGGGTTGCACAACTTTTAGCAGCAACTGTGCATGGAAGGCGATCGTTATGTACGCATACATACATACATATAACAACAACATTCTGTATATTCTGTTAGTGCTGCTTCTTCTGCGTCTGCTGCTGCTGCTTCTTCTTCTTCGACTTCATTTTCAAGAGAAACAACAAGAGAAACTGCCTGTCTTGGCGTTTATTAGAAACTGCGGAATTTCTCAGTCGAGCGTTGACGGCTGCGCGACAAATTCGTTGAATTTATGAAATTTTAGAAGTCTGCCTGAAAATGCAGAGAAATAAAAAAATAATAATACAAAAAAAAAAAAAAAAAAAAACACAAAAAAAAAATAATGCAGTTAGCGAAGCTCGAGTAACAGGGCACATGTCACGGAATTGCAGTTTGCATATGAGATAGCTGCCAAGCACACACACACACACACACACACAGAGAGAGAGAGACAGAGACATACGCACACACAAGCATATCTAGCGTCAGTTGATTTAATGACATAAGCCAAAGAAATATTTGTATATATCTCAGATATATATTGCATATACATATATATTCATAGTTATATATGTATGTCGCGTCAAGTATCTGAGCATTCATAGTAAATTCATTTGCTCGCATAAATCCTTTAAGTATGCCACAACTTTAAGCCAAAAGTCCATATCATGAACTCAAGGAACTACATCTATTATAAATATTAATAATCAATATAAACAAAAATATATATAAAATAATATAATAATACACGAATATATAAATACATGAAAACATAAATATATATAAACGAAAACGTTTATCTAAAAAAATATATATATTTTATATACATGTTGCATCTATAAAACAAATTCATATTTCAAGAAAAATATTGTCTTCAAAAAATTCAAGCTTCATATTTTTTGCTTATCAAAATAGAAATGAATAAAATATTTGTATTATTTTTAAAAATTTTATTATTGTTTTAACATATTTTAATTATATTCTTTTATTAATTTATGTTTTCACATTTTTAAGCAAACCATTCGTTTGTTTTATTGAAACTTAAAAAGGTAATAAAGTTATTATTTAGCGAAAAAAAGTAGTTAATTACTACTATAAACTAATACTGAAAAATTAAAATTAAAAAAAAATTTATAGATTTTTTAGATTTTATAATTTTCATAAATTCTATATTTCATTCAAATTTTTTATATTTTATTAAAATAGTAGTAATTAAATGAAAAACATTTAAAATTGAAAAATTGTATGGTTTATTAAAATTTAATAATTCTTAAATAATTTATATATCATTAAAATTTTCAAATATTTTACATTTCTTTAAAATTTTAAATATTTTATATTGCATTAAAATTTTAAATATTTTTTAATTAATTAAAAAATTAGAAATTAATTAAATAAATATCAAAAATTTTATATTTAGCTAAATTTTCAAAATTTTCAAATATTCTATATTTTTAATTTTAATTTTAATTATCATATAAGAAATATACAAAAAAAAAATAAATATGTTTTATAAAAATACTGCATAATGCTTAGTTTTTACGAATAGTGCTGCTTAATGTCCATAAAGTTTCTAAGGCATTCTCTATTGCTGTTGACTTGGTTTACCTAACTGCATTTGGCATATCTAGCAACTGAGGCAACAGTGTTGCACAACTGTCCACAGTTGTTGCACTTGGGCAGTGTTGCACATGCCACCACCAGCACCACCACCACTTGGCCGCACTTTGACAATATTTGTTTATAGTTAATTAATAATAAGACCGCCCCGAATTGCTGACATTGCGCGGGCCTTTCGATTGGGTCTTCGCTCCCTAGCTGAAGGCCTGAGCTCTGGACTTGAGGAGACTCGAGACTCGAGACTCGGTCGACTTCGTTTCGAATTCTTTCGTCGCTGACGTTGACTTTTGAGAGACCGACGACAACAATGTTGCCAGCTCATTGTTGTTGTCGGTGCTTCTGCTTCTTCTTCTTCCAGTTGCAGTTCTTGTTGTTTTCGCATTACTTTTAATATTTTCGTTTATTTTTGTACTTTTATTTATTTATTTTTGTTGTTTTCTTTTTTTTTTTTTTTTTTTTGATATTTTCTGCCTATGTGTTCTTCCAGGAATTCCGTCACTGATACGCTCTGCAGCAACAACATTTGTTGCATTTTTTCACAACGTTATTTCTGGAAAATAAAATGCAAGCGGGGCAGGGCAAGGGCAGCATATCAAAAAAAAAAAAAAAAAAAAAAAATTATTGTTGTACAATAATTTATGCAAATATTGCAGACGCGCAAGAAAAAAAAACGAATAAAAATAAAGTGAGCCCGCCAAAGGGGGAAACCGAATGCAAGGAACCAGCCAGCAACTGCCACTGTCTGTCCGTCTGTCTGTCCGTCCGTTTGTCCCTCTGTCTCTTGCTTAGTGACCAAATCGAGCAGTTTCTTTTACACACACACACAGATATAGACATAGACAATTGACTGTTGACAGTCGAAGTGGCATTTGTCATAAAAGTATTCATAGAGTCAGCTACAACATTGTTTTCCAACACTGGCAGGCAAGTGCTTGGCTTAGATAGCGCGACAAGCTGTATGTGGAGCAACATTGTTATCGTATCTTATCCAAGAGCATTTTAGAGCCATACGCAGTTAAATACAACAATGTTTACCAACACTGTTGCTCTATGTAGTGCTGGATGAGGCGCAAATTGAAAGTTTGTTTGCAGCTGCAAGCTTTGCTGCTATATAAGACTAGGTTTAGCTGCAGATATGTCGACTGAATAGCCAATTGAATAGTTTACCAACACTGGTAAAATAAAGAACCACATATGGGAGGGCTTGATTACTCCAGTTATTCGGCTTACATACCAGATGGTTATGGATAGATGGACTAAGATTTTTTCAGAACATATTCGAACTGTTTTCCAACACTGCATTTCAGTATCCATATAAATGATGTGCGGATCTTTGGCTAAACAGCATCTTGCGCCGATGACCTGCATTGAACCCCGAGTGAGGGAAGCTAAGCCTTTGATGGCATATTGCGTAGGCTCTTAACAGGGCGCCACTTGGGGCATTGTCACTTGTCAATTGAAAGAGTGTGTGTGTGTGTGTGTGTGTGTGTGTGTGTGTGTGTGCGTTTGATGCCGCCTACTTCTTTCGCACAAACACTTGAGCACGCATTTGGCGGCATCGTCAGCTGCCACTTGGGCGTGCTTTTTTTTTTTTCTTTCAAAATGCAATCGATATGTGGCACACACGCATCCACACACACACACACACACACATACAGAGGGAGAGAGAGAGTGAGAGGGGGTCGCCTCAAATAATTAATAATAATTTATGTCGCAAACTTTGTCGCAGGCACTGCAATTAGAAAGCCACGTCGAGGCGCGCCCATTCGAGCCAAGGGCCTACACTACATACACACACACACACACACACACACATACACATATATCTTTATGGACGTATGTATATGTATGTGTAGAGAAGAAAAGCGAGGCCCTACAAAATTATGCATAAACGCATTTTAGTGCGCCAACAAGTAGGCAATGCCCAGCGAAAAGAGACAGAGGCGTGCGGGCGGCAGGGGCGTTGCACTGTGGGAGGGGGGGCATCTAAAGTTGTTGTTGTTGTTGTATTTTCTCTCTTTTGCTTTTGTTGCATTGCGTTTCATTTCTTCTCTCATTTCTTTTTTGTATTTTGTTGAAGTGCACTCGAAAACGCACTTCTCGCTCGACCCACGAGAGAGACAGAGACAGAGAGAGAGCGAGAGAGCGAAAGGAAAGGAAACTTAGATGCACGCAAAGCGCCTTTGATCCTGGCGTCGCTGCCGACGTCGCTGCCGGCAACTAGCTCACGCAATTTGCAAAAAAGCAAAAAACAAGAAAATTATGAAAAAAAAAAATACAAAAAATAAAAAATGAGAATGAGAAAGAAATTGAAGAGTTGCTGCTGACGCTGACAAGAACAACAACTACAACAACGACAAGCGACAGCAACAACAACAACAGCAACAACAACAACATTGCCTGTTGACAAAGCCAACAAACAACAATAAACTTCAAGAAAAGCACCCAAGGGAGCACGGCCAGAGCGAGTGAGCGTGGGGCTGGGAGGGGGCAGCGCGGTGGAGCGGACTGGCGAGGGTAGGCAGAGAGATAATGAAAGGTCGTCGATGTGCGTCGTTGCAGTCCCTGCAGTGGATGCTGTCTGCAGACTCCTGCTCTGCCAACATACAGTGGGCAGGTGTGTGTGTGTGCGTGTGTGTGCGTGTGTGTGTGTGTGTGTGTGTGTGTGTGTGTGTGTGTGTGTGTGTGTGTGTGTGTGTGTGTGTGTGTGTGTGTGTGTGCAACCTGCAACTGCGTCTGCCACGAGTCCCAGCTAATCAAGTGTTAAAGCAGCTCGGCGCGACGTCACCTGCTACAATGGCATCAAAACTCTGTCTCTCTGTCTGTCTCTCTCTGTCTGTCTCTCTCTCTCTCTCTCTCACTCTCACTCTCTCTTCCTCTCGACCTTTCCCTCTCTCTCTCTCTCTCTCTCTTTCTCGAGTGAATTAGGAAGCTATTAAAATTCAATAGTTATCTAGGGAATGTGCAGCGCTGTCCATATTCCAAGGAACCATCTGCCCAGCGCTATCACAAGCCGTACAGCCTGAAGGACATTTGAGTTATATCATACCCAATAAATCTACTTGAATCAAATGAAATGATGATTATTATTAATATTGAAGGCCAGACCAATCTGACTTTAAACTTAATTTTTTTAAACCCTAAACCCATTCGAAATGGGAAATCAGGTTATATTGGTTCTCTTAAAATGTATGTAATAGGCAGAAGAAGGCGTGGCAAATCCCATAAAGTATGTAAATTCTTGATTAGCGCGACGAGCTGACTTGATTTAGCCCTGTGCAACTGTACGTCTGTCCATCTGTCCGTTCGTTCGTCTTTCTGCATGTTTGAACGCGTCAATCTCAGAAGATATGAGAGCTAGAGAATTTTTTTTAGAATTAATTCTTTGTGAAAAATTAATATATTAATATTGTAGTTCTTTTTTCTTTGATTAAAAAAAAAACATAAGAATATGGACAGCCCTATATAAACAGCTCTTAAAATTTTATAGCAATATTTCAAGTCTTTTTAAACGCTTTTTTATAAAACAAAAAACGAAGTAAATAGAATAAAGTATATTATATTATATAAAAAATATAGATTTTATAATTATATAAAAAAAAAAACAAAAACTTAGCTTAGCTGGCGAAATACTTTCAAAATAAATAATGAAAAGAAATAAAATCAAATTGTTTTACGCTCAGCTTTTTGGACAACTCTCAGGCTTTTATCGACGCCCCCTCTCACTACCGCATCCCCCTCCTCCCTCTCAGCCATATATTGCCAACGCCTCTCCTCTGTCTGGTTGGCCCCCGCAGCCAACGCATCTCATGTGCTTCGCGCTCTCTGCGGCTGCTGCACTTGCTGCCTGACATTCGTTAGACTTTGACTCTTTTGTTCTGTTGAAAGGCCGCGTTGCACGCACAAGCTGCATTCAGCTGCTCATCAGCTTCACGTTGCAGTTGCTGTTGCTGCTGCTGCTGCTGCTGTTGTTGTTGTTGTTGTTGTTTTGGCGCACTGCCGCCTGTCAAAGTCGATTTGTCTTGACTGTCAGCAGCAGCAGCCGTCGCCGCTGGCCTGATAAGCTGCGTAGCCTTTGACAGTGAGCCGGCCTCGGAGTGGTGCGACAGAGCTTTCATTTCTAATTGAGCTCGCAGCTAAAGGCAACAACAACAAGCAGACAGACAGAGTGTGTGTGTGAGGGAGACAGACAATGGACAGCAGATGCAACGCGCGGATCGCGGCTCGCGACAAGTGCAGCAACTGCGCCCCAAAAGCGCCGAAAATACAAAAAAAAGGACATGCAGGACATCTTTATATGTGTGCGAGTGTGTGTGCGTGCTTATGACTGGGGTCCAGCATTAAAGGTGGCCATTACCTTTTGTCCAGGGCCAGCATTAAAGGCGAGCAACAGCCGCAGCCGTTTGCTGTCCTGGGCCAGGGCTAATAAACTCGGCTCAAAATGCGGCCGGAAGTGCGTGCAACAGCGGCAAATAAATGTCCCAAAAAGCAACAACAACAACAACTACAACAACAAGCAGCAGCAAAAGCCCAAAAAAATAAAAAAAAATAACTGCCGCCGGCGCTGCTGATGAGCCGCGAGCCTTGACAAGTGGCATTTGGGTCGTTGTTGTTGTTGTTGTTGTTGTTGTTGGTCGTCAACACGCGTTCCACTTCACAACACACACACACACACACTCACACACAAATGCGGCTGCAATTGCAACGAGCGTCGCCAACCCCAAAAAATTCACACAAATGAAAAAAAAAACCTAAAAAACAGCAACAACAAAAATAAGAAGAAGAATTGCCAAAAATTACCGAAAAATACAGGCACAGCACACACACGCACACACACACACACACACACACGTATGCTATATGTATGCAAGGGAGTCCTGCTAGTTCTGGCCAGAGGGGAGTCCTGCCTCATTGTCGGTTATCCTGTCGCGGCTCGTGTTTAACCCTTTACAATTTTTTTTTTCTTCTTAATTTTCTTTTTGTTTTTTATTTTTTTTGTTTTTTAGCAATATTCCGGTATACGGAATGTGTTACAAACAGGCCACGTCACACGGCGTCTCTATAGAGAACGAGAGGGCGGGGAAGAGCGAGAGGATGAGTGAGAGGAAGAGTGAGCATTACCCCAAACCAAGCTCGGCTCAGCTCAACTCATATATATGTATGTATATGTATATATATTATAAAAGGGGTCTCAGCGCCAGACAGACTCTGTTCTTTTTATGCACATGCATAAATATATAAATATTGAAATGCATACATACATATATAGATTTATCTTTAAATATGATATTATATCGTATTTCTGGCTTAAGAGAAATTACAATATGCATTGACATCAGACATAAGTATAAGTATAAGTATAAGTATAAGTATAAGTATAAGTATAAGTATAAGTATAAGTATAAGTATAAGTATAAGTATAAGTATAAGTATACGTCTCCGTATCCGTCTCCGTATCCGTCTCCGTCTCCGTCTCCGTCTCCGTCTCCGTCTCCGTCTCCGTCTCCGTCTCCGTCTCCGTCTCCGTCTCCTCCGTCTCGTCTCCGTTCTCCGTCTCCGTCTCCGTCTCCGTATCTCCGTCTCCGTCTCCGTCTCCGTCTCCGTCTCTCCGTCTCCGTCTCCGTCTCCGTCTCCGTCTAAGTATCTCCGTATCTCCGTCTAAGTCTCCGTCTCCGTCTCCGTCCTCCGTCTCCGTAAAGTCTCCGTCTCCGTCTCCGTCTAAGTCTCCGTCTCCGTCTAAGTCTCCGTCTCGTTCCGTCTCCGTCTCACGTCTCCGTATCCGTCTCCGTACCGTCTAAGCGTCTAGTCCTTCTATCATAAGTGAAGTTTTATGCACCTGAAATCTTTTCACATCAATTACAGAATATTGCAAATTCGTTGCATGTCAGCTGGAAGCTTCTGCCTCTGCCGCTGCCTCTGCCTCTTCTTCTTCTTCTTCGTCTTCATTATATTTGTGTCCAGTTTTGCTTTTCTTACGACTTTGCACATGTTTTGGTTCCACTTGGCGTGGTAAGCTCAAGAATGCCAAAAACTTGCAGATATATTCACCGAAATAGAGCCACTCCCCCCTCCCCGGGCCTACCCTGCGCACCGCCCGCCCTAAACCTAACCCTACCATTGATACACATATGGATAGAGACTCTAGGGGAGTGTGTGTGTGTGTAGTTGGGGGAAACCTAATAAAAATGCATGGAGTACACGAATTTATATACATACATATATATTTATATACATATATGTTTATATATGTAAAGTTCTCTACATATGCCGTGTGGCAGGAGGCAGCTTAACCAAGTTACCGCAAAAATTGCGACGAGGGTTCCTGCGAACAAAGCGGCAAAGCCAAAGGGCGGGCGGTAGGGGCCCGGACAGACAGCCAGGCAGGTCGGTCGGTCGGTCGGGAAGCGCTGCAGCAATGCATTGCCAAAAAAAAAAAAAAAAATACATGAGAAGCGAAGCGAAGTATGCGAGAAAAAAAAATGAAGGAAGCGAAAAATAAACGAACTTTTGCACACGAAAAATTGGGACAAAACAAAAGTTTCAACGGGTCGAATGGTGTTGATATTCTCATGCTGCACCCCACAGCCCCCCGCCGCTCCTCCCCCTGCTGCTGGTACTGGCCATGCCGCTGCCCCTACTCCTGCTACTGCTACTGCTCCTGCTGCTGCTGCTGGTGGTTAAAATATGCTGCGCGCCGGCGTTTCCCGCGTGGAATTTTAAAGCCACTCATCAGCGTTGCATTTGCCGCTTTCTTTGTTTTCTTCTTCTTGTTTTTTGGTACTCGGTTTTTTTTTTTTCTTTTACGTTTTTCTTTTTTTTTTTTTGGCTGTCGGCATCTTCGTTTTATTTTATTTTATGCAATATAATTCGTCGCCTTGCCCCTGTCCCGACTCCTGCTGCACTCTGTTTGCCTGCCTGCCTTCCACTTGAGTCCCGCGCCACATTCTTCTTCTTCTTCTACCGTTTCTTTCACTGTTTTTCGACTGTTTTTGGCAATAAGCTTTTGCCAATGCCGCAGGGTTGTATTTGCATTAGCGTTTCGTTCTAGCAAGGGGCACGACATTATTTATTTTTTTGTTTTTTTTTTACCCATTTCTCTTTTCGTTTTTTTTTTTTTTTTTTTGTTTCTTTTTTTTTTTTTTTTGGCTTGTTTCTTGCTTTTACCCTCATTTGCTGAGTTTCACTTCTCCAAGCTGTGAAGCGTTGCAACGAGCTGCATACACACACGCAACTGAGTGGGCGTGGTAGGTGGGGGAGGGGCTGTGCTGCTAACTGAATGTAGCCAAATCTGTGGGGGTTTACGGACTTGGCTGCGCGAGCTTTAAAGAGCAGCCGTAAAAATCAGCTGCCAAACTAGCCGAAAATAGCTAAAAACAAAAATTGACCAAAAAAGCCAAAAAGCAATCAAAAATCTAAAACGATAAAGAGCTTTTACTTTTTTTTTTTTTTTTTTGTTTTTCAGTTTGTTGTTGCAGCTCATGTTGAAGACTTTGCCGTAATTTTAAGAGTGAATTACGAGAGAATGTGAAAGCCCATCAATATCAGGAAATATATGTACCTATATGTATGTGTCTATTGTCTATTTGTCTTTATCTATTTTTACATATTGTAAAATGCATGAAAAATTAATACAAATCTTTCAATATGACTATAAAAAAAATAATAAAATAAAAAAAAATAAAATAAAATAAAAATAAAAATGCATGAAGAAATACTTAAATATTGCCATTAAAATATTAAAAAAAAAAAAAAAATTAATAATTAAAAATGCATATAAAATTGGTAGAAATCTTTAAACACAATTATTAAAATAAAAAAAATAATAAATAATTAATAAAAACAAAATAAAAGACAAATGCGCGAAGAATTGGTAGAAATCATTCAATAAAATTATTCAAATATTAAAAAAAAAAAATTAAATTAATCAAATTAAAATAATTCATTAAATTAAAAAAATATTAATTAAAATATAAAGAATTTGTAGAATTCTTACCATATTGTTTTTGAATTATAAAATAAAATAAAATAAAAATGTATGATGAATTAGTAGAAATCTTTATTAATACAAAAAACAAAATTAAAATAATAATGTTTGAAGAATAAGTTGAAATCTTGCAATATTATTATTAGAATAAAACTAAAAAAAAAAATATATGAAAAAAACTTTTTTTTTTTAATTTATCGAACATCACTTAAATATTTAATCAAGTGCTGAATAATAATAAAAATAAATATATAACATAAATATTTTCATAAAATGAATTTCCAGCATGCAAACAATTAATTAATTAAGTAGGTTTACATATACATATATAGAAACGTATATAAATTTATATTAAAAAAAAATTATTTATATATACAAAAAAAATTAGTAGATGCATGAAATCTATATTTATTTCTGCTTTTGATATTAAATTAAATTACTTTGTGCTTCACCTGACAAAATACATAAACTATTTATATATTTTTGTTTTACTCCTAATGCTACTTTATGTATTTTGCCAGCCTTAACTTTTCCTGTTCCTTATCAAAGGAATAACTTTTCAGTAAAACTTGTTTTCTTAGTTTTTAAAGTTTTTTTATTATTATTATTTGTATTTTTTCAAGTGATTTCCTTTAAATAGTGTAAGTCGCTTAAACATTTCTTTGCTATTTGTTCGCGCACCTGACGATCTTCGCGCAACTGTTGCTGACTCCTCCTCCTGCTGCCTCCTGCTGCTGCTGCTGCTGCTGCTGGTGTTGCTGTTGCTGTTGTTGTTGTTGTTGCTGTCATTGTTATAGCCTGACATATTTGTCACTCTGCCTGTTGTCGTTGCCATTGTCATGTTGTATTATTGTTAGCCATTACCCCCACCACTACTTAGATGCCCGCCTCCTGCCACTGCCACTGCCCCTGCCACGGCCCCAGACGCTGGGCCCACGAGCAACTCCTACTCATCCAGAGTGTGGCCCATTGTGGCAGGCAGCAACTATTGTTGCCACGCTTACAACAACAGCAACAGCAACAGCAGCAGCATTGCAACATGTTGGCCCGCTAGGCTGCCCGTCGCACTTGCAACGCCCAGCGTCGTGTGCATGTGCGTGTCTCCGACTGTCTAGGCACAGTATCTATAAGTCTGTCTATCTGTCGCTCCGTCTCTCTGTCTCTCTGTCTGTCTGGCCTGTCTCTCTTGGCTGCCTCAGTCAGATAGCACTCTGATATTATTTCATATTTTGGCCAAATTGCAAGCTACACGCACACACATACATATATACATATATCTCTTTCTATATACATATAGATGTGTATATATATGTATATAGCTAGCGATCGCTGCAAGTTTTTAACTGGCGGCCGCGTGTGCGCAACCCCTGGCTGCACATGCTGAGCGGGCAGGGCAGCGCGCGGTGCACAGGGCTTACCCTATTAAGCCCCTATAAAAGCCCTAAGCAGCAACCCCAGTTGCGTCCAAAGGCAACGAGCCATTGCCTACACACAAACACACAAACACACACACACACACACACACACACACATACACACATACACACATACATATATATAAATATATCAAGTATATATATAAATGTTTGTGCATCTCTTGGCCAGGGTCTGGGCCTGGGCCTGGGCTTGGGCTTGGGCTTGGGCCTGGGCTTGTTTTGCGCCCTCTCGCAATTTTTCTGCATTTCGTTGGCAAAAATTCATTTTATACACCTGACCCTGTCGCCATCGTAGCCGCTGTTTGTTTTCGTTGATTATCTTTGGCGTATTTAGAGCGTAAAGCGTAGTCAGACAATAAAACAGACAGAGAACTGAAACCAACAACAACAACAGCAACAACAACAACAGCAACAGCAACACAATGATAATGATGGAACGCAGGACGCGACAAGGACCCCTCTACCTCGCCCTCTCTCTCTCTCTCTCTCTCTGTGACTATCTGCCACTGCATATCTCCCTCTCTCTCTTGCTGCCCAAAATTAAAAGTGAAATTGCAATTTATATTTTCGACAAATTTCCATTGCCACCTGCACCGAAAGCACTACAACAACAACAACAACAACAAAAAGTTGCCCCAAAATTAATGGCATGTAAATAGAATCGAACCTGTTTTAGTTAATTGAACAAACTCAACTCGGTTAACGATGATATTACTTGATAAATATACATATATACATATATATGAATACCTGATAGTTATCAGGCTGAATATTTTGATCTCAACATTTCAAGGGGATAAGTGAAATGTAAACCTAAGAAAGTTACTTAGCTTGCAAGTTACTTGGGTTAGGAGAGGTTTGCAGTTCTGTTAGCTATGAGAAACTGTTTGAATCGAGAACTAATGATGTTAACTCGGCTATGTACTGCATTTCAAGATTAGGAATTTTATAGATCCTGAGATACTAGCATTAACTTTCTCATACTAAGCATGCGAAACTTGTAATAGTAGACTATAGGGTAAATGGTATAATTGAAAATTTATTCTATAGTAAGTGAAGCATAATACAAAATCTGTATGAAAATCTTCAATGATATATAAGACTTAGTAGAATAATTAGATATACATATATAATTAGTTAAAGATTAGATTAGATAATACTTAATAAAAATAATTACTCAATTCGTTTATAACAATGTTAAAGTTTAAGGCAATTTTTGGAATAAAATACATATATATATAATATATATAATAGTTCTTAGGTATTATACCTAATTCGTCTATAAGACTTTCTTATGGATACTAAGCTTAAGGCAGTGCTTAGAATACAAAGTAGAAAATATACAAGTTTATTATATGAATTAGTAATAAGTCGTCTATGGGGAGATCACTCAATACTAAACCAAAGTCGATTTTTGATAATAGAAGATTATCAGATACTATAGAAATTTATCTATAAGAAACTGAAATTTACATTTAAGAAAATTATTAACTAAGGCTATTTTCACAGTACGAAGTAAGTGATGTAAGTATTCGTAGATAGTCTAGCTATTTCGTCTATAAGAAACTGAAGGAAATTCTTGGAATAAAAATAAAATATCATAAATTTTTTATTTCATAGTTTAAAAAAATTCCAAGATGTATATATAACATGATTGAGATTTTTAGCATTTAGACACGATACAAATACTTAACAAAAAATCGCAATGCAACACTAAGGTTCGATTCAACACAGAGATCCCAAGACTTAGTACCAAAACACCGAAAAAAAAAAATATCTAAAAAATGCTGTAAAATAAAAAACCAAAAATCAAACAGCAAAGTTCAACATTTGATTGATGATAGGGAAAATAGAAATGCATATGATATTATATCAATTAAGAGTTCGAGCTGAACCCATATTAGATGACTTAATTATGTGTGGCAAGTGATATGTGGCTCGTTTGTAAGAGTTGAAATAATTTTTGAGTTCAGCTCGATTTCGGTTTTAATGAAATGCGAAATAAAAACTGAAATTGATGGCTGGACAGTGCGAGCAGCAAGTTGCATGCCACAGTCAGAGACAGAGGCAGAGGCAGAGACAGAGACAGAGGCAGAGCCGAGTTGCATAATCAAAGATTAAACTGGGAGCAGATGTGCAGCGCGCACAGCAACTGCAAGGGCAGCTTGGCCCTCGCTTGAAACCTGAAACTGCAAATGGGGCAAAACGGAATGCAGGAAAAAGCAACAACAGCAACAACAGCGACAGCAACAACAGCAACAGCGGCAACGATATGAAAAGGGAGCAACATTTGCAGCATCCACAAGAATTGTGCAGCACGCTTCAATTTCAATGCTGCCTCCACATGTGCCACAGCACACACACACACACAGCGTACGCCCTACACGCCCCTCTCGCTCTCTCTCTCTCTCACTCTCTCGCTATCTCGCTGGCATTCGCAGCGCATTGCGGTAGCATTGATTTAATCATCATCAATTATATGCAGCAGCAAGTTAATATAATAAAACTCTGCGTCTCTGCCACACGCTGCATGCCCCCTTCCGGCCCCTGCCCCAGCCCCTGCCACTGCGCCGACTCCTGCCATGCGCTTGGCGCTTAAATGCAATTAACATAATGACAAGCAACACTTGTGCGCATGCGCATTTCACTTGCCAACTTACATCTGTCTCCCCCTCTCTCTCTCTCCCTCTCTCTCTCTATCTCCCTCTCTCTCTCTCTCTCTGTCTGTCTGTTCCTCTATGTTGCGGCTTGGCAGCTAAAGGCGCTTGGTGGGTCGCTGTCAATAGTGCAGATAATTATATCATAATTGATCTGTCTCTGTATAAGTGTGTCTCTGTGTGTGTGTGTGTGTGCCGTGAAAACCGGTAGCAACTGCATCTGCATTTGCAACTGCAACTGCAACTGCTGCAACTCATAAACTTGACACTTGTCGCTTCGCTTTTGCTGCTGTCCACTGATCAAAGAGGATCATGATCATGATCATGATCATGCTCATGCCCATGCTCAGCTGCTCAGTTGCTCTCATATATCACTCTGCTATCTCTCTCTCTCTCTCTCTCTCTCTCTCTCTCTCTCTCTCTCTCTCTCTCTTTCTCTGTCTGTCTTCCTCTCTATATGCCCCATCTCTTCAAGGCGTGGGCGCTTTGCAATCCTGAATTATGAACTGTGAATGGGGCACGTGCCACATTTGCCTTTGCCACACATTAAGTGACAGTTCAAGCTGTGGCTTGACAGTGCAGAGCAAAGGTATGCACGACTAGCACTTACCCTAAGCAGCACGAGAAAGCTACCAACTGAACTTACTCTAAAGGATTTGTTATGCCAAAAGCTTCTTCTTCTTAAGGTCTAGCTGATATATATATGCTTAACTCATAGCCCCATTTTGATATCGATAAAAGTATCGATCATTTTAGTAAAATGGGGCTACGAGTTATATATATATATATATATGTACATTATATATATAGCTAATCAATCGAATCAAGTAAGTCAAGTCTCTAACTTTAAAAGCTGTGAAGCTCGAGCAGCTCAAGCGAAGTACAGTACGACCTAACTACAGCGACTTAACTAAGCTAAGCCTAAGCTAGACTCTATCACAGTCTGTTCCTATGTCCATTTTGACTCAGTTCTGCTTAGAGCAAAAAATATCACTTACAATGTCAAAATATGTTGCAGTATTTAAACATAGTTTACAGTATTTAAATAGTATTTAAATATGAAAATAAAAGATTGCCTTATATAAACTTATATTCATAAAACAGAATATTTATATTTAAATAGCTATCTATATCAGTATTTAAATACTAAATAAATACGGTGTGATAAGTATATTTATTAAAAAATTGATATGTTATTGACCTAAGCCTGTGCATGCCAAATTATAGCCTTGTAGCCCCTATGGATCATGAGTTACTTGAGGTAAGCTCCAAATATTTTGAGATTAACTAAGAATATTTATGTTTTTAGCCAAGAAAACCAAGTGAAGTTTAATTATTATAAATATTCTAACTCCATCCATATGCTAAAGTTCCAATAGGATAATAAAAAAAAAGTTTTAGTTTATATATACATATATACCAAAAATATAACAAATAATTATGAACATTTTTTTCCTAAAATGCGTACAGTTACGCACAGTGAGAACTAAGTGCTTGACAGTCCAACAAATTGTCAGGCAACAAAATAGGGGAATAGCATCAATGTGCAAATGAAAGGAAACATAGAAAACACACACACGCACACGCACACACACACACACAACAAAAACAAAAAGTGAAAAGAAAAACTTAAAAAAAATGCCAAAAAAAATAAAAGTAAATTCTGCACATTTTATATATAGAAATATATATTTGAAACCCTTTTTGGCTAGCTGCGGGCGCACACACACACGCACACAAATTAAGCCAAAAAGCAAAAGCCAAAAAGAAAGTCCAGGCGACGGCAGCGGGACTACCCCTAACGACAGCGTCTGATTAATTGAAGTGCGAGTTGCGAAAATGAGGAGAAGAAGAAGAGCAAATAAAATAAAATTCACGAAAAAAATACAAATGCAAAATAAAATGAAAGAAGCAGAGCGAGAAAAAGAAACGCCGCCAAATTACGTTGACTGCCTGCCCCACGCCGCATGCCGCATGCCACATGCCCCGGTTCTAGATGCCCCACGCTGACTCCGTTCGTTTCGAGTTCGAGCTGGAGCTCCAGTTGGAGTCAGAGTTGGAGTCAGAGTTGGAGTTGGAGTTGGAGTTGGAGTTTAACGTGATCCTGGCGCAGTCGCCGCTTGCACTTATTTTGTCAAATGCAAATATAGACGCCAGGCTAAGAGTATATATAAATAAATACATATAAATGTAATACATATATATGTGTGTATGTATGTAGATGTATGTGTGCATAGTCCGATAAAGTATGCGTATGTGTGTGCGTGTTTTTTTTTTCCTGATGCCAGACAGAAAAAGGAAGGCAAATGGCCAACAGTGAATCTAAAAATTGTTTAATTCGCCTCTGTATATTGAGTATGTGTGCGTACGTGTGTGTGTGTGTGTTATTTTATATCCTTTGCTCCATGCGGCGTATGCGTAATATGTCTATGTAGTTTTATTTGACTGTCTGGATTATATTGATTTGGTTCCAGAGTTCGAAACGAACATTCGCCCGCATACGTGCCAAATGCAATCAAAGTATATTTCCATCAAAATATATATCCATATATGTATGTATGTATATATCACCCACCCACAGCTAAATAGCCCTACCTGTCTGCTATTCATCTATCTAAATGACTAGGAAGTAAATAGTTTGGCATTTTATCTATTCAGTCATTCGACGGATTTTACTCTTCAATGAAGCTCTCATCTGCCCATTGGGCAGTTTTGTATATTTCAAGTGAGAACTTGCCTCATTCCATTCCATTCATCATATCAGATTCCTGGAGTGGTAAGTTCTTAAGGGACTCTGCCGACTTAAAGGCACTTTTTGTACAAGAGCAGTAGCTTCACCAGGTTCCCTTTCGTAAACGTTTTGACTGGCTGCCTAAGTCATCTATATAGGTGCACCTTAAAAGCAGCAACAATTTGTCATATATTTATCAAACTCTCTAAGCAAGCCAACAGCTTGTTCTCGGTTCTCTTTTGTATTCAGCTTCTTAAACGTATATATAATATAATAATATAATATAATAATATATAATATATATATAATATATATAATAATATATATATAATATATATATATATACAAAATCTAAGCTAATCTGTATAGTTAATAGACTATAATAGGCACACCTCCTTAGCTCACTGAATTGCCATGTTTGTACTTTCGTAAATGTTTTACTGGCTGCAAAGTAACTTCATTTATGTATGATCACAGATCAAATCAGTTTTATCTTTATATCCCAATCACTCTCTTTTCTGTCTTCTCTATCAAACACTCTCTATGTCTTCCTCACTCCCTATTTCGCGCGCTCTCTCTCTCTCTTCCTTTTTTGGCATTCGTAAGCACTTTACTGACAGCTAAGAATTTCAAGGATCACAGTTGAATTCAGCTCTCTCTCTCTCTCTCTCTCTCTCTCTCTCTCTCTCTCTCTCTCTCTCTCTCTCTCTCTCTCTCTCTCTCTCTCTCTCTCTCTCTCTCTCTCTCTCTCTCTCTCTCTCTCTCTCTCTCTCTCTCTCTCTCTCTCTATGTCTCACACTGTCTCATTCACTCTCTGTGCTCCGTCACTCTCTCTACCGTTCTCTCACTCTCTCTCTCCCTATATTTTTTTGTACTCTCATAAACGTTTCACTGACTGTCTTCATAAACTATTTGCCAAGTGCCAAGCGCAGCAGCCTCTGGCATTGCGTTGTTCGTCAATCGTCAACGTTTTACTGGCAATTCAAATGCGGCTAATCAAGAAATTTATGTTTATTCATGAAGCAGTTGATTAATGAGAATGATTAATATTAAGCCACAACTAAAGGTAGAGGCGGAGCTGCAAGTGAAGCCGGTGCTGGGGCATTAAATACGTGTACTCATTAGGCACATAAGTGCTCGGGCTCTGGCACAGCTTGAATTGCGTGTCAACGGCATAGAGCCGTGTGTATGAATACCTGTACCAGTACCCCTCCATCTAGGTAGGGCTGATCAGCCCAGTGGCCGGGTAGGTGCTCAGGTAGAGGCCCAGGCGTTTAGCTTACTACAAAGTTGCGCCCTTTCCAATACGAGCGAACGAAGCGTTTGCACTTCAACTGCATTCGCTCATTAGCAAGAAATTATTTCAAAACCATTCACAATTATGCGAATATTCAATGAAGTTTTCGACTTTTCTATGTTGCGCTCAAAGCCCAAAAAAAAATAGTACTAAAAAAACAATAATAATCCGACTCGAGCGTTGCGCATGCGCCGCAAACAAAACAAAAAACACGCACCGAAAAAAAAATATGAAGCGAAAAACTTTGGAGCCAAAGGGAAGACGCAGCAGAGCAGAGATAAACCGACTCGATTCCAGTTCCACTTTCAGTCCCACAAGCCAAGACTCCAACAGCGACTCCAACTCCAACTCCAGCTCCAGCGACGACTGCGACTGCGACTGCGTGCGTGGGCGTTTATAAATATTTATAATTGCAATGCGATTTTTCAATAAACTTGCAACAAAATTGCAAGCGGCATTTGGTGTGAAAAGTTTTGTGTGCGCCGAGTTCGAACTCGAATGCGAATTCGAATGCGAATGCAAAATACACAATCATTAGCTGAAGCAACAAATCGAGAAACTCCGAATCAGCGAAATAAGTAAAAGAAAACAGACTCATAGCTAGAGGAGGTGTGGTAGCTTTATGCCTGTGGAATGCGTGAAAATGAAACACTATTATACAAGAGTAGAGCTACCCACATAGCAAAGTGAGTGTGAAATATTTATTGCAAGAGCCACAAAAGACCTAGAGCTATAAACTAATATTCTATTAGGAATGAGTGGAAATGAAACACTCAAATAAAAGAGCAGAGCTTTTCACAAATCAAACAGCGAGTGAAATGCTCATTTTGGTAAGGGAAAAACAGTAGAGCTATATATAAATATTCCTCTAGGAATGATTGGAAATGAAACACTTAAATGAAGGAGCAGAATTATCCATATATCAAACTGAGAGTGAAATAGTTATTAAAAGAGCCATAAAAAATATTTTCTTAGGAACGATTGGAAATGAAACACTATTATAAAACAACATTACTACTCACATATCAAACAGAGAGTGATATGTTCATTTGGGTAAGAGCAAAAAAAATATAGGTATATGTAGACATTATCTTTGGAATGCTTGGAAATGAAACAGTGGGACTCGAAAAATAAATGAAAAATATAAACCATTTTTAGATAAATGGAAAAAATATGGCGATAACTAACTGTTTTGTGGAAAATGAAATGCTAAGAAGATATATTTCTCAGAGAAATAAATTAAGTATTCAGTTTTAATTTTGTAGGGATACTTAAATAAATATACTTAATATATATATAAATGATGTAGCTACTTATATATAATAATGATAATAATATATATAATATAGTCCACAAAGAATATGGTATAATATATTATAATAATATAATATATATATTTATATCATAATATATAGTATATGCTATAAAACATTAATCCCATAAGTCTGAGAAAAAAATCTTGCAAATTTATAAACTTTAAGCCTTAGGTCACCTTTAACAGTTGAAGAATTTATATGGATTGTATTTATATGAATATATATCTAATATATATGATTTATAGCTTGAATGGCTTCGCTTTGACTATTTTATTGAAACGTTTGCAAAATATTTGCATTAAAACTATTGCAAAAAAAAAGAAAGAAAAAATTTGGTACAATTCTCAAATTTTGATTCACTTCCCATTCTGGTTGATTGAAGTATTGACAATATTGATAACATGTAGCCGGATGTGAGCTGCGAATGTGCTGACTAAAAAAAAATATAATAAAATACCTCATTAGCAAAAAAACCAAAAATTAATAATAAGGAAGAAGAAGAATGCCCGAAAGAAATGAAAAGTGAATAACAGCGAATGAGGAACTACAGATTGACCGATTGACTGACTGACTGCCCGATTGACTAAGTTCGCCTTCCGGCGTCGATTCGACGAGCTAGCAAAAAAAAAATTGAAGTAAACGAAATGAAAAGCAAAAATAGAATTAAAAAGTTGTAATAAAATTATTGAAAAAGAAAAATAAATGGAAATTGCAATTCCGGCGCCAGAAGCAAATCAAGGTTTGCTCCATAAAAAAACAAAAACTATTTGACAGCAAAAGCGAATTGAAACCAAGTCTTGAATATCTCCATTTCATTTGCATACAGATTCTTAAATAATTATAGACTTTGTTTTGATATTCTTGAAAGAGTTTTTCATAAGATTTTTGTTGAAATTTCATTATCTCTCTTAAGTCTATTTATTGGTATAGAAAACTTTGGAAGTTACTCAAAGAATTATGTGTACTTATATAATTAATATTCATTGAAAATGGGGAATCAGGGTATAATTTATAATACACTCTAATAAGATATCATATATTATAATATAATATAATATATAAAAGAATATAATGTAATAAATTAATTATATTTTTAGAAAGCCTGTAGCTGGAGGCTTGGCAGACTTCATAAAGCATAAATATTCTTGATCAGGCTGATGAACTGAGTGGATTCAGCTTTGTCCGACTATTGTTCGGGCTTGAACTCGTCAATCTCAGGAGATATACATGCTAGAGACTCGAAATTCTATTTGGCATGTCCGTGTATACCACGCATGAATCGAGTGTTTTCAAAAATCCATAACCACTACCGTTTTTTTTTTTTTAGTATCGATTCAAGACCCCTATCGAAAGCCAGTAATAAAATTATATTTTTCATATCCTTAGAGCCAGAGTTTTTAAATTTTAAGTATAGATTCATACATAAGTATTTTATAGAATTTAGTATTTTTTTATAATTTATATATCATATCATATATCAATATCATATATTTTTTGATCATTTTTTATTTGGTTGCTTCTAGGGTTCAGGGAATCTCGTAGTCGTGAGTCTCGTCTAGAACTTTCTAACTTGTTTTTAGATACAATTCCATCACAAAATATCAATATTTCAAATATGAAATATATTACACTTTATATACATATTTACGTATATTCGTATGTCTAGCTACATTGAAAAAATCAACTGATGTTCATTTTGGAACTAAAATTTCACTCCACTTTTTGACTTCAAGCAATCATATTTAAATTTATATTTTTAACAGATATGTTTGGATATTAATAAAACATATTTTTTCTATCTCAAATTTAACATACATATTTTTAATAATTTTTTTAAAATTTAATTATTTTTATATATTTATTTATTATTATTTATTTTCACTTACCATAAACGCCAAACACTGCAGTTTAATACTTTGTTGTTGTTGTTGTTGTTGTTGGGTTTGTTGTAGTTGCTGCTGCTGCTGTTGTTGTTGTTGTTGTTTCACTTGCCGCCTGCTGAATTTGCATTTGTTTCATATGTTTTGTGGACAAATTTCGTTTTGTTTCTTTTCAAATGAGTTCGAAAGTGAAATTTTTTTGTTATTTGCAAAAAACCAAAACAAAATTTTTGTTCATATTTGTTTATATAAATTTTGTAATTGTTTTTTTTTTTTTTTCTTCTCAGTTAGTTTTTATTTTCTCGAAAAATTCAAATTTTGAATTTGATTTTTATTTATTTATTTTTTTGTTAAAAACAAAAATTTGTTAACCAAATTGTTGCAATTTGTTTATTTTGTTTTCTTTTTGGAGGGGGTAATTGGCGCGACTTTTATAGCATTTTAGTTGTTAGTTGTGGGCGGTAGGCGTGGCAGATGTTGCAAAAAAAAAACCAAAAAAAAAAAAATATTGAAAAGTATATGGAAAATCCAAATTAGACATGAAAACTGTCACAAGTTGGGCCCGAAATGTTGCAATTGTTGCAATTGTTGCTTGACTTTTCACACACACACACGCAGGCGTTGAATTGCATTTGTTTCTTGTTGATGTTGCAGCAAGAGTTGTTGTTGTTGTTGTTGTTTTGGTTGTTTTGGTTGCTGTTGTTGTAGTTGTAGTTGTTGTTGTTGTTGTTGTTGCATTGCAGAGTTGTTGTTTCCTTTTGAATTTTGTTATTTGCTTTTCGTGTAGATTTTTGTTGTATTTTTATTTTATATATTTCTTTTTTTTTTGTTATAGATTTATTTAAAAACGCTTGTGTTTGCTATGAATTTTGTTTTAAAACATTTTGTTGTTGTTGCTGTTGTTGTTGTTGTTATTGTGTTTTGAGTTTATGCCTGCGAAATAAGAGTAAGAGACAGAGTGAGTGAGACAGAGTGAGCGAGTGAGCGAGAGAGCACGCTAACGAAATCGTATTTCATGTTGCATTGTTGCATTTGAATTTTTGCATTTGCCGACGCTAAAAGCACGCGACACAACAAACAAACATTAAAAAAAAAAACAGAGAAGCACTCGAAAAAAAAATGCGAAGAAAACAAAGCCAAGCCAGAGCTTAAGGACACACGCACACGCACACTCAGACACAGACACAAGTGAATTGCGCGCGTAACAAACAACAAAAGCAACAACAAAACAAACAAAATGAATTTGCGAAATCAATTTGTTTTTAAATTTAAATTTAAATTTCAAAATTGAAATTTCCCAACTTTTGTCAATGAAGAAACAAAATGTTGCTTGAGTGTCGTTTGTTGCTGTTGCTGCTGCTGTTGTTGCCGCCGCGTTGCAAGTGAAACGAACGAGCGAACGAACGAACGTATGAAGGTGTCTGCAAGAACTGCAATCGCATCGCGTGTGAAATCTCTGCGAAAGTCCAAAGCGCAAAGAACGTGCAAAACGTAACGGAGGCGACGACAGCAGCGACAGCGACAGCGACAGCGACGTCGGCAGCGAAGCTAACGTTGTGAGCGCGAGTGCGAGTGCGAGTGCGAGTGCGAATGCGAATGCGCTTCGGTCGCAGCACGACGAAGCAACGACGACGACGTCGCCTTGCAGGCATGCGTGTGTGTGTGTGTGTGTGAGTGTGTTTGCCTTAAGAGCGCCGCACGCGCTTTGTGAAGAGCAAAAACGCAGCAGCAGCAGCAGCGTCAGCAGCTGCAGCTGGCTGCAGCGCGCTCTCACTGTGTCTCTCCCTGGCGCGCTCTCTCTGCACTCTCTTGCG
Source organism: Drosophila navojoa (assembly GCF_054131105.1). NCBI lineage: Eukaryota > Metazoa > Arthropoda > Insecta > Diptera > Drosophilidae > Drosophila > Drosophila navojoa. Next base: position 10,696,883 of record NC_142895.1, on the reverse strand, counting down.
TGCTCTCTTTCACTCAATGAGTGCGCTGCGAGTGAGCCTCGCACGCAAATCAGCTGCAATCCGACTAACTCAAATGGACACCAGGCCCCATTCAGCACGTTGTGCGCGTTGCGGTCAATGCGGCGTATGCGTAATGCAACGGGAAATCGTAACGGGCCACGGGCCACGAGCAATGGGAGAAGTCAAAGGCAACGGCAAAGGCAAAGGCACAGCCCTCAGCTGGCCAAATGGCAAGCATTCCCTAATTAACTTTACTTAGATTAAAGAAGTGCGAGAGATATATACATACATACATATGAATATATATATATATATATATAAATATGTATATATCTATATATACATATATGATAATATCTATAAATCTGATGAATATCATGAAATTTGTTTTTCAAGGGAATCTATCCAATCTATCCAAGCCTAAAGCAAACATTTTAATAAATTTTCCAAAAATCTAGATCTAGATATATATTTATATAATATAAGTTTTTTTATACCCTGAATAGTAAATAAGAGATCATGAGAGTTTTTTAACACTTCTTCATTTTTTTTTTTTTTTTCAAAAAGAAAATGGAAAATTGATAGTAAAAAATATTATAATTCTTTTCATGTTTTTTTTTTTTTTTTTTTTTTTGCATTGCATTATGCAAAATATTGCATTACTTTTACGTCTTTTCCTGTTTTCTCCTTACATAAATTTAATTCAATTAATTTTATTATTTTATTTTTTAGTTTTCATTTCATAAAAATTGCATTAAATTGGAAATGTGTTTTATTATAAATAATTTATTTAAAATTAGAAAGTTTTTCTGAGTTAAAAGAGCTACAAATTATTCAAGCATAATTAGTTTTTATATAATTAACAAATATTAAAAAATAAAAAATGCCGCAAAATATTTTTTTTGTAAATTCAAAGAATATGTTTCCTTTTATATTTGATAGATTAAACAAAAAACGAGTTTTTTTTAATTAAAGAAGAAAGTTTTAAGTCCATGAGAAATCACAGAATATGTTCTTAAATTTTTTGAACAAAAAAAAACATTGATTTTTTATTTTATATTTAAAAAAAAAATCATGATTTAATAAATTTAATTTAAACGTAAAATTTTAACATTTTAGATTGCTGTGAACGTATTTTATGTACAACAAATTTAATATTTTTCATTATTTGGTCCTTAAATGTTTTCAATTTATTATATTTTAATGCAATTTGTATTAAGTGAAAACTTTTTTAAACAATAAAACATAATTTTTAAAACTTTGTTTATGTGAAGAAAAATCTTTGCTATTTTTATTTAAATTTAAATCTCAATAATATTGATCATTTTCAATGTTAAATTTATTTAATATATATGAGCTTTGTAATTTTAAAAAATTTATTAAAAATTGATAAAAACTCATAAACTTTGGCAAGTAATTCTGCACAATATTTCTCTCGTATTCATGCAGCTCTATTAATATTTGTATTATTTTTATAAAACACAACCCGTAATATATATTTCTTTCAGATTTCAATCAAATTTAGCTGATTTCTTTCTATTTGTATCTCTCTCGCACTTGTTTGCCTAGACTTTCCGCTTTTCGTACAGTTCGTAATCCTTAAAAATATATGTATATATTTTTTTTAGAGTAAAAAAAATGCAGTTGTTTTTAGTGGTATAAGTTAAGCTTTGTTTCTTTTCTCTATGAAATGTTTTTTTTTCACATTCACAACACTGTTTTGGGGGTACGCATAGTTACACTTGGAAAAACTTGGAAAACAAATAACAAATTTCTTAGCCAAAAGGCCGACGGCAATACTTGGAGATCTCACACACACACACACACACACTCTCCCTCTCTCTTTCTTTCTTTCCCTCTCTCTCTCTCTCTCACACACTCTCTTTCTGCCTGTCTCTGTCACATTTGAAGGCCGCTTCCTGTTTGATCTTGAGCTCGTCACACACACACAAACAAAAAAAAAACACAAATCCAAAAAAACAAACGAAATCTATTCGAATTTGCAAAATGTTTTTTTTTTTTTCACTCTATTTATAAATTATATATGATTTAATAAATATTTACAACAAAATTTGATATTTTTGCATTTTTGCATTTCGCACTTCTTCTTCTTATATATTTGAAATATTTGAATAATTTTTTTGTAAATTTCACTGCACAACAGAGAAAAAAAAGTGAATTAAACACAGTAAAAAAAATAATGAATAAATACAGTTATTTTTTATTAAGGCGCGCGCGTCGCGTTTTAATTTTTGTTTCAAGTTTTTGAATTTTTCTGAATTTTCTTTTTATTTTTTAGCTGCGGCAACAATTGACAAAAAAAAAATTGTAGAAGATTTTTTACTTGATTTTTTTTTTTTTGTAAATTTGTGATTTTAATTTATAATTTTTGGTGATTTTGAATAATTTTTTTCTTATTTATTTGCTGTTGGTTGTTTTGTTGTCGATTGTTGGTTGTTCTGTTGCTGCTGCCTCTTCCGCGAGCTGCGTACGTGCGCGACAACGTGCGGATCTGTTATGATTCAATACGTTTACGATACGTTACGTTGAGCGTCGCCGGAGCACGCGGCAGGCGACGACGTCAACAGCGGCAGCGCGACAGGCTCACACACACACACACACACACACACAAACACACACACTCGCACTCGCACTCGCACACTCACTCACACTCACCAAAGAGACGCAGCGACGCGCAGAATGCAAAAAAAAAAAAAAAAAAAAAAAAAAAGAACATCGCAAAAGAAACGAGCAAGAAGCAGCAACAGCAACGGCAGCGACAGCGACGATTCTAAGCGCTAGCAGAGCGCTCAAAACTTGAGCGCAGCTCAATGCTAGGCAGCGACGCACCGCTGCAATCGGCAAATGCTGACGTCGCGTCGCTGCAGGCAGCAGCCACCCAAAAACAACGACTAAACATTGCCCACCCACACAAACACAGGCGCAGTTATTCCCAAAGAGCGTGACACACGCGAAACACACTCACACACACATACACTTGCATATATGTATATACATGTGTGTGTGTGTGTATAGACAGGCTGGCAGGCAGGCAGACAGGCAGACAGTGGCAGCGACTGCGACTGCGAAGCTCTCCATGCCTCGTGTATGTGCGTATGCGTGTGTGTCTCAGTGTGTTGCTCTGCATGCTCTGTGTGTGTGTGTGTGTGTGTGTGAGTGCGAGCCAATCAAAGCGAAATGAGTCGCAGGCGCAACTCAAAATAATTATTAATTTTATTTATTTACATAATAAAATAGGCAAAAAAAATTAAATAAAAAAAATACTAAAATTCTTCTAACTAAAAAAATTTAAAACAATATATATTTAAAAAAAAATAAATAAATAAAAAAAAAAGAGAATTAGAAAAATGTGGAAGAAATTAAGACGCAAATAAGGGAAAAGATCTATTCAAGTTTTTTGAGATAAAAAAAAAAACAAAAACAATTATATACAGCTCTGTACACCAAAATTTGGAGATAATGCAAATATTTAATTAAAAGAAAAACTAATGGAAGCGATAATAAATAATATTTATATATGAAAATAATTTTGTGTTAAATGAAATTTAATGTAGTTAAATTTTGTAATATCGATAACAAACGATCGATAAAACAGTAATATTTTTAATTAAATTAAAGAGTGTTATAAAAAATATATTCGTATCGATTGTTATCGATTTAAACATAATAAATGTATGCATATATATCAATATATATCGATATACATGCACTGCTGTGCCTGAAATATATACCCCCTATAGATCTCCTAACTACAACTTTACGAATAGACCCAGATCGTAAGATCTATAGCAAAATGAGAGAGAAACAAGAAAATCTATCGATAAATTAGTTCGACAAGTGATGAACTGAACAACAACAACAACAACAAAATAAAGCTAAGACTGAAAAAAAAATTATAATGATCGCAGCGATCAAAGAGAGCTGAACAGAGAGGAGGACGGCAGCAGAGGCGTGGGCAGAGAGGGCGTCTGTATAGAGCGGGCTGAAGCGAGAATTGAAAGAAATGCGTCGAGCGGGCGAGTGAGCGAGATAGCAAGCTTCACACACAGAGCAAACTCAAACTGAAACGCACTTGGCTTAATATAGTTTTCTATATCATGCATACAAATACATTTATATACACATATATATAAACTCATCTATCGTATATAAATATATATACATATATAACGAACGATAAAAACCGCCAAAAAAAAAAACAAAAAAAACAAAAAAAAAACGCAGAAAAATATGTTTTCGAGTTCTATGCAAAAATGTGCACTAATAAAAACGAAAGTGAGCCGGAGCGAGAGCGAGAAAGAGAAGGTGGTAGAGCGGGAGCGGAGGCGGTAGAGCGGGAGGTGGGTAGGTTGCTCTTAACGCCCCCTAGGCACAGCTGCTCTACCCCTATATAACTCTCCCAGCCAGCCGCACACACAGCGATCTCACAAAGAAAGTTGCTCAAAAAAATGATTATTTCATTTCATATATGTATATATATTTTTTTAATTTCGCACTAAAATTTTGTTAGTTAATTTTTTTTTTTAAATTTTTGCCACGCAGCGTAGATTTTTTTCTATTTTTTTTTTTTTTTTTTGGTTTTTCGAAATTGTTTTTGGAGCTTTAGAAAATTGTGAAATTTATTTATGTGGATTTTCTTAGCGCTTCACTCACACACAAGCGACGAGGAGCAAACGAAACAACCGAATGAACAAATTGAACGGCGCTCTGAGCTCTGGCGACGCTGGCGTCGACGCCGACGGCAAACGTTGCGTCCACTGCGCTCCAAACCAAAGCAAACCAAATCAAACACACACACACACACACACACACACACTCATACACATGGACAGACACGCATACACTGAACTACAGTTATTGTTTTTGTGTTTTTTGCAAACTGCAAAAGTCAGCGCTCCAAACACACAGACGCAAGTTCACTCACGCACACAGAGACAGCGACAGAGTGAAAACGTCGTTCGCTTTTGTTGCAAAAAAGCAGAAAAAAAAACACCAAAAACGTTGCATTGTCGCTCTCCGAGAGCGGGATCCTCCAGTCATCACAGTCGTCGCAGCAGCAGCATTAGCAGCAGCAGCAGCAGCAGCATGTTGCTAAGCCTGCTATATTCGTGCTCTTCAGCAACATGTCGCCACGCACAGACACACACGAACACACGTACACACGCGAAAGCATGGAGCGAGCGTCAGCGCGAGAGCATTCTTTGCCATTTGCGAATTCTCTTTTGTTGCGAATTTTTTTAGGTCTTGTTTTCGCTTTGCTTAGCACACACACACACACACAAACACATATAAGCGCGTAGTCAGTGAGAGCGTCGCGTCTAGCTAGCGGGCAGGTGTGTGCGTGTGTGTGTGTGTCTGTGTGTCTGTGCTAAAGAGATCCCAGCGCGCTGGCGTTGGCGTCGCCGTTGCCGACGCTGCCTGAGCGTGCGAAAAAATTAGCAAATAAAATAACAACAACAAGAGCGCGCGCACACACACAAGCATAAGCACATGGCATAGAAAAAGTGTGCAAAAAAGCGCAAAAAATTAGAAAACACAAGGCACACACACACAGTCGCATTTTCGCACACACACACACACACACAACAAGTTAACTTTTTCGACTCGCAAAAAAGAAGAAACATAAATTAAATGAGAAAAAAAGCGTTTCGCGCAGATATCTCGCTAGGGGCCCCCGATGAGTCTAGAAATGAGCGCAACAACAACAACAACAACAACAACAACAGTAACCGACAAATTCGCACAAACATTTTTGCAACGTTTAGAGCTGGGGAAAGAGTGCGAGAGGGGCAGTGGGAGGGAGAGAGGGAGACAAAGAGAGAGAGAGAGGTTAAAGGCAAGGCGTCGCAACGCATGGTGGGCGGAGAGGGCGGCGCTGCTGAGTTGGCCAGACGAACGACATAATTAATCACCAACTGTTGTTGTTCTTGTTGTTGTTGTCGTCGCTGCTGCTGCTGCTGCGACTGCGGCCACACATTGAAAGCGCGCGATCTTGACGACAGTTTGACATGCCGCGAGGCGCGCGCGCGCTCTTGCAATTGGACAAACAGTTTGAGAGCTCGGAAAACAGTTGTGCGTGCCCAGCAGCAGCAGCAGCAGCAGCAGCCACGCAGTAGCTCTCCAACCGTCGCACAGGCTGCGCTTACGTTACGTCTAATCCAGTGCAATTAAAACTGTAATATATCAAGAATTTACGAATTGAATGAGGAAAAAGGGGAGAAATTAATATGGAAACGGAAATGTAAGAAAATTGAAAAAAAAAAAAAAAATTGTTTTGTTATTGCGTATTTTATTGCCAATTAATATATTTAACTAATTTTGATTGCTATGTAGCTGTTTTTGTATTGTTACAGTTTGACAAGCACTGAAAGCATACACGTGTCTTATTTAATTGTGCCTAGAGACGGCCAGCTGTCAAGATAAAGAGACCACACACACACACACACACACACACACACACACATGCACACCCATTTACAATCTCCATATTGTTTTCTGTGTTACAGTTTGGCATGTACTGAACAATAATTGAATACTGAATTATTTGACCTCTCTCCATTACAGTTTGACATTCGTAGTCTTGTTAACTTTTTGCTTTAAAAGAGTGGCTGCCAGTGCTTCTTCAGCCGATTCTCAGTTTGACAATATTTGCATTGCTACAGTTTGACAAGCGTTGCAGTACAATGGAAGCAAATTACAGTTTGACAATAGCTGCATGCAGATCGTGCACAGTTAAGGTTTGCTAAGGAAGACACACACACACACACACACACACACACACACACACACACACACACACACACACACACACACACACACACACACACACACACACACACACACACACACACACACAGACACACACACACACACTTACACACACACAATCCCTTCTCTCCCAATCAGTGCTTCCTAAACCTACTCGCACTCTGTTCCTCTGCCCACCAAACACACACACTCTCCCTCTCTCTCTCCCCCCTCTCTCACACCCGCTCGCAATGCGTCACACAAACACCCCCTCTTCCCCTCCCCTCACATCCACCTCCTTCTGAACGCCTTCCCCACGCCCCCTTCTGCCCGACTCCTGCTCAGCCAAATCCTTTCACACACACACAAATTTTATTTCTTGCTGCAATTTTTTTTTTCGTTTATTTTTGGTTTAAAATTTTGTTTTGCATTTTCATCGTTGGTTTTGTTTTTATTTGACAATTCGTTGTTTGCTCAATAAAATCGAAATGCAAGCGAACGGACCCCCAAAGAGACAAGCCTCGCTCCTTACATACCCCCCGCCTCCCCCCCTTCCCCCATCAATGGTGCCTTCCATGCCCGCAGCTGCAGCCCCGCACTCAACCGCATTACGTTCCTCGTTTTGGGCACGTCAGCAACCCCTTTTGGGCCAACGCACGGGCGCACAGTGCAGCCACGCCCCCCAGCCAGCGCTCCCCCGCGTGCGAGTCCTTAGCTCAGACAGCACGCAGTCGCCACACACACACACACACACACACGCAGCACGCAACACTCAAATAAACTCATGGGCTCCCAGACATTGACTCCAAAAAGCCAACAACAAGGGCTTGCCGGTGGGCGTGGAGGGGGAGGGCGTGGACGGGGGGCGGGCGTGAATGGACTCTGTGCCTATGTGCAAGGCCCAGCGGCCGATAGACGTACCCCCCCCCCCCCCCCCCCAACGCCCTCCCCCCTCACACACACGCAGTGGCAACGAAACACAGACGAAGCAGACGCCGCTGTCGCTGCTGACGTCGCGTCGTCGCCGGCGTCGCTGTCAACCGACAAGTTTCGTCCTTTGGCTTTGCTTCGTTTTGCGTTCATTTTTTTTGTTTTTTTTCTATATATTTTCAGCGTTCCTTTTTGTTGGTCTGCGTTGCCAAGGGTTTCCTTTGTTCAACCCCCAGCCCCCTCACACACACACACACACACGCACACACACACGCACACGTACACAGAGTCGTCGTCGTCAGCTTCTACTGCTTCTACTTCTTCTTCTTCTTCTTCTTCGGCTTGGCACGACAAGTCTGTTGCACTCACGACCCCAAGCGACGTCGACGGCGACGCCGCCTAATGACTAACGGACCCTTTTGCTGCTCTTCTTCTTGCTCGCTTTCTTTCCATACTTGCCTTTTTTTTCTCGTTTGCTCAATAACATTTACCGTTGCCGCTGCTGCTGCTGCTGTTGTTGTTGTTGTTGTTGCTGTTGTTGTATTTCTTGCATTTTGTTGTTTTTGCGTGCCACCCACACTGCCCCCCTCCCCCTCCCCCCCACCCCCCTCCCCACTCCAGTGCCACCTACACTGCTTTGCCCTTCGCGTTGAAAACATTTTTTGTGTTTTGCATTTTTTGTTTTGCTCGTTTTGTTCGTTGCGTTTTTGGCCGCTGTCGCTGCGCCGCCAACGCCGACATCAGCGCGCGCTCTCTCTCTCTCTCTCTCTCTCGCGCGCGCTCTTAACTGCAAGAGGCCAATTGCAGTTCAGAGAGCGAGCGCAGCGCGAACGAGAGTGAGAGAGTGAGTCAAGTCGAATTGAGTTGAGCCGAGACGAGCTCTCTGTGTCTGTGTGTGTGTGTGTTGCGCGCTCCTTTAGCAACATGTTGCGCGCAACATGCTTGCATTTATTTTAATTAGATGCGTGCGGCATGTGGACAGCTGAATGGGCAGCCAAAAATGGTAAACTATGTGAAGAGCAGCAGGGGAAGAGCGAGCGAATGGGAGGAGGAGGAGAGAGAGAGAGAGAGACACAGAGAGGGTGATAGAGTGAGTGCAGAGCGGAGTTAGCCAGGCAATGTTAATGAACTGACGCCATGAATGCTCTACAGATGCAACGACAAGGGTCAGGGGCGTAGATGCCAGAGGGGGAGGGGCCAGGCAAGGACTTGGCAAGAAATAATATTTTCATAGTCGTTGCTGTGGTGCAAAAAGCGAAAGCAGCCACAGAAATTAGGAGAAAAACAACTTTGCGCTGCTGCGAGACAGACAGAGAGAGGGAGAGGGAGAGAGGGAGAGGGAGAGAGCGAGACGGGTAGAGAGTATGTGGGCGAGATATTTGTCTCAAGGCTGCAAGATGCAACCAAATGCGGCACAAACAACTGAAATGGGACAAAGTAATGGCGCTACTTGAGCCACCGCCGCAGACAATAAATATGCCCCAAACTAGCTACCCTTAAACACCCCCCCGCCACCCCTCACACATTCACACACACACACACACTCCCAACCCGCTTTCAGCTAAAAGAAAGCTCATAAAAGTAGAAGTAAAACTAAAAATCTACTTGTAACCCAATTTAAATAAACTTTTCTAAAGAGAGAGAGAGAGAGAGAGGGAGAGCTATAGAGGTATACAAAAATACCTTCAGATCTTAGCTAGAAATATGTGCAACATTATTTGAGGTTATGTTGGAATTTTAGAGCAAACTGTGAGAATATTTTGAGAGAACAATATTAGATATAATGATTTCCCATTTTCAATGGGTTCAGGATATAACAAAATATTGAGTTATATTAGGTTATGTTGAAAAATGTGACTCTATGTTGAATTGCATAGCTATATATAAGAATATTTAACTATGAGCATATTGAGGTTATGTTGAATAATTTGAGGTTAAGTTGAAACATAAGTGAAATGTATGAGAATATACGGGAATATTTCTTGAGATTTGTTGACATTTTATTACAATGTGTGAGCTTATAATGAAATATATGAGGTTATGTTGCGTTAAGTTTAAAATAAGAGCGCTCGATTATCGAAGAAGGAAGGAAATTTTTTATTATGGGGTCTTAGCTCTTTTATTACAATTTAGCTATTTTTGTTTACAAAAAGTTAGCTTTTCAGGAACTATATGAAGTTACTTGTATTGTGAGGTTATGTTGAGCTGGATTGCTTAGGATTATTGTTGTGGCATTCTTGGGGCTTAGTTGGCTTACTCAACTTAAGCTGCGCTAAATAGTCGAATAAGTGAGGTTATACTGAATTCACTGAGATTTTATCACAATAAGTAAGCTTATAAGGAGCTCTATGGAGCTATATCGAAATATTTCGAGATTTCTTAGCTGCTGTGAGGTTATCTTAGGTTATAATGTATACACGTATTATACGTGGCTAAATTCCCATTATATTTTAGAGACGCAGCCTAATTCACATCAAATGAACTCGAATTCCATTTAAAAAGCGAAATATGTGGAATAAATATCTAAAAATTGAAGTAAAAACAAATTATAGAGAAAGTAAAGTACAGTGAAACCTAGCTAAATCTAATGTACACTATGACAACTGTACGAATTATTACAAGTTGAGGATTATTTCGGAATACACCTATAGGTATTTCCAAGAAATATTCTCATATATGTTTTCTAAAAGAATCTAAATTAATTAAACGGTAAACAAATTTTATTGAAATGGAAAGGATCATAATATCAAACATGTAACTTAGATAATATCTTTATATTCTGTTATAAAACTATTACCACCCATATCATATAATAATATACGAATTTCCAATCAGATTTAAGAAATTTCCCCGCTTCAATAAGAACTCAACTCGCTTAGACTCTTATAGATCCATGACTCAGTCGCTTCTCACCTTGAGCTTGAGCTTTAATTAAGCTAAATAACGAAAGTGTTAAGTAGAGAGGTTTTACTTTAAACATAACCTCAATGTATTAGCGCCCGAAAATCCGCTTGTAATGCGACCAAAATGTAATTCTACACTTTGAACAGTTTTTCTACCACTTAACCTCAGTCTCAGTCCAACTGCAGCTAACAACAAAAAGCAGCAACAACAACAGCAAAAGGCAACCCACCCTCATAGATAGAAGCCAAAAGAAACAACAACAACAACAACAACAACAACAACAACAACAGCAACGTCAACAGCAAGCAACAAAAACAAATGCAATGTAAACTGCGCCATATTGAAAACTGTCAGCCATTAAAATTTATAGAAATGTGCGAACACTGTAACGCCGGCAGCGGCGCTGCGCCTAAAATGCGTGCACTGGCAGTGGCAGCGACAGCGCAGCAGCGAACGAATAGCAACAACAAGAGCAGCGCAATCAGCTGAGCTCTTTGGGGAGCCGTAGTAAAAAGTAGTAAAAGCAGCTGCATACAAAAAAAAAAAAAAAAATCACCAAAAAGAAAGAATGAAATAAAATAAAAGAAACGCAAGAGCAACAGCAACAGCAACAGCAACAGCAACAGCAACAACAGTAAACACAAAGCAACTCAAGAGCAAATAAAGGTCGCCCAACAGCTGCGTAGCAGCGCCGCGTGCAGTTGCAGCATGCAGAGACAGCAACTGAGCGCAGGCCGAATGTAATGCGCGCGTGCTCTTTCTCTCTCTCTCTCTCTCTCTCGCGCGCGCTAGCACTCCTGTATACGTTGCTTTGCACTCTTGCACTCGCTCGCTCACATGGCGTGCGTTGTGTGTGTGTGTGTGTGTGTGTGTGTGTGTGTGAGTCGTACGTTGAGTGGGCTGGGTTTTTGCGCTGGCTAACTAGTCGCCGTCGCCCAGCCTAAAAGCAGATTCCATGTGTGCGTCTACATATATATATGTACACACATGTGTGTGTGTGTGTGTGTGTGTGCGAGAGAGTGCATGCACATGGCAGCGGCATTGCTGTTGTTGTTCTTGCTTTAGTTGCGAGGCTCGTTTTTGTATGTGCGACTGCTTGTGCGTCCATTGGGCATTGCACATGTGCACGTATGTATGGGTGTATGTATGTGTGTGTGTGTGTGTGTGTGTATAGCCGTGCAGCTGTGTATGTGCATGTGCGTGTCAGGCCAAAGCCAAACCCCTCCTCCACTGCCCAATGGCCTGAGCGGGGGGCGTTAAAACGCATAAATGTTGATTACACACAATTTCACATTTTGCTTTTTACTTTTTATTTTTTTCGCTTCAACAAAAAAAAAAAATACAAATAGTAAAAGAAAAGAAAAATTTTTTTGTTGTATTTTTTTGATGGCAACGGCGCGGGGGCGTGTGCTGAGTGCGCGCCTATGTATGGTCAGCAGTTGCAGTTGGTGTTGTTGTTGTTGTTGTTGTTGTATTGGTTCAATTGCAAATGACCAAACAGAGGGGCTCAGTGTAAATATGTATCGCAGCGCGCGTGTGTGTGTGCCTGTGTGTGTGTGTATGCTGTATGCATGCATGTACATAGATGTGCGTATGTATGTGTGTGTGTGTGTGTGTGTGTGTCTAATTGTTGTTGCTTCTGCTAGGCGAAATTTGAAACAGCACGAATTGCCTGCGTCGACAGCGACGTTCGCGTCAATGGCTCAAATGTCAAGCAACGACTGAAAACTATTTTTTTTTACTGTATTTTATGTGAAAAAAAAAAAAAAAAAATAGTAGAACAAAGAGGAGAAACGAATCGCAAGGATAATGCAAGAAAATAATAACAGTGAAAGAAAAATTAGCTTTGCATATGGGGTGAGGTTAACTTTAGTTGGAATATAAACAAACTCCAATTGGAATTGGCGTATCAGCTAAGTCCAATTGGTAAACTTATTCGATTTTCAACACAAGGATATTACAAATGATTTTCAGTTACAATTTATTTATTTATATTAAATACGTAAGCTTTTTCAATATAAACAGATTTATTACATATTTTATCAATCTCTAATTAAAATATTTCCAATCAATTATTTATTTACATATGCTTTTAGTTTTTTTTGTAAATCTGATATTTATATTTTTTGGAAGCAAATAAAAACTATATATAAAAACTACATATTTATATAAACTCTAAACAACAAATATTTGATATATATTTATTCAATAACAATTAATTGAATTACAAAATTTAAATCTTGTTTCTTTTTTTTGCATATTCTATCAATTTATTATAAGTTTAAGTCATTTACAAATAGGTTTAAAATAAATTTTTAAAAAATATATGTATCATAATATACAATTACTTTCAAATAAATAAAAAACTACCGATTGGAACACGTAAAATTCCAATTCAACAAGCGATGCTTTCGTCTAATTAGCATTTCAGTCAGCATACTAAAAGCTCGCGGCTACAAAACCCAAGTATCCATCGTGTCGACAAGCTGACTGCTACGATGAGAGTATGCATTGACTGCCAGCAGGCAGTAGTGTTGCCAGCGCAACAGCCAAATTTATATGGTAAGAGAAAATATAACAGCTGCTTATTCATGAAAAATGCAACAATTAGCTTTAAAAATTATCCATAAAATTGTTAAAAATCAATTTTGCTGTAAAAGAAATACATATGTGCTGTAATGGTACGCTGTAAATTGATTCGTCGTCCAGCAAACTGCCTGGCAACCCTACGCCACTGACATAGCGGCTCACACGAATACAATACATGCGAGCGCAAGCCTCACACGTTTATATCAACACACACAAAGCGTGTATCGAAAATTTTTTTCAACGTGCTTAAGTTTGTACGGATCTGGAAGCTGCTGGAGCTGCAAAAAAACATTAGAAATCTTTGGAGAAATTGTCAAAGAAATAAGTAAAATAATTGTCAACGATTGTGTGTTGAGAATAATTTTGTGCGTACGGCGAAAAGTGAGCAAATTTGTTGTTTTGTGTTTGTGCTCAGTTCATAAATTTTTGTTCGTGCCTGCTTAGCAGTTGCATTCTCTCTTCTCTTCTTTTTTTTTTTTTTTTTTTTTGAAATATAATTTGTTGGTTCCCTTCGCGCACTACAAAAAGAGGAAGAATAATAATAAGAAAATCTGAGCTCGTGAAAAAAAGTGCACAACGCATTGACTTAAAAAATAACACTAGCTTCAGCATACGTCTGTGTGTGTATGTACGTGCGCGTGCATGTGCATGTGTGAGTAGGTAAGTTTTTGTTCGCTTCATACATAAATCTACGATTGCTGAAAAATGTAAAGAACAACGTATTGCGTAGGTCTTCCGCGGCTTTCTTTGTCTCGCACTTAGCTGTGTGTGTGTGTGTGTGTGTGTGCATAATTTGCCTTGTGCTGGACACTCTTTAATTTAATAATTGTTGCTTGGCTTTTGTTGGCTTCATTTTGTTATTGATTTTTTGATTCCTGCAGTGTGCGTGACAAATGCTGCCGCTAGCCATTCGCGCTCTCTCACTCTCTCTTTCCCCCTGGCCAGCTAGTGCTCTGTTCCCTCTCTCCTTTACACATTTGTCATGTTAGTCTCTGAATGTGTGTGTGTGCAGCGGCTTTTGTGTGCGTGTGTGTCGCCAAGAAATCAATAAATTTTAAAATAAATATAAATATATACATTGGAAAACAAAGCATTCGCATGCCAGCACCAAATTACATATAATTTGTATGTACGTGTGTATTTGTATATTTATTTATTTTTGTTGTTAGCTTTCGTGCCAGCGCCACTGATAATTTGCTTGTGCTTTGTTGTTGTTGTTTTCGCTGGCGGCTTTCTGGAATTTTCTCAAATATTTTGGGCATTTGCTGTGCTGCATTTTAGCACCTGCCATGCGTTGCACACAGTGCTGCGTGCTGCGTGCTGCGTGTTGGGCGCTCCGCTGTGCTTCGTGCACAGCTTTTGTTATTGTTATTGTTTTTGTGTTTGCAATTGCTTTATTACGGTGCAGTTTATCGAACCATACACACACACGCACACACACGCACACACACATGCACACGCATAGAGTACATGCTGTCAGTCAAATGAGGTTATGTAGCAATTAGAGTTTGACACGCTGCGTGGGCGGTTTCTTTGAACAAAGCAGAAAATCGAAATTATTATAAAAGTAAATGTTTATATTTTATGGTTTTTTTTTTACAATCTTTTTTTTCTTCAAATTAGTTTTTTTTTTTTTAAATTGAATATAAGGAAAATGTTTTAATTTAATTTAATTGAGACAGGCAGTAAAAGTGCGTGTGATTTTTTTTTTTTTTTTTTTTGCGATAGTTCTTTCTGAATCGTATGGGGTATATTATATCGTATATACAGCTCAGTTAAGCCCTTGTTCTGTAAGCTTTCTAGAAGGATCTTGCATTTACAAACTTCCAAAATCCTCACGTGTAGAAAGTATAATTTTTTTTTATATAAATAAATATTATATATACATATGTACATATATCTTTTAATATCTATAGATATAACTGAAAAGAATTACAAAAGGAACGCCTGGGAGAACCATGGGGGGGGAGGAGAAAGGAGAGAGGGGGGGGAACGAGGGGGGGAGCACGGAGTCGAGATCGTCGAGCGCATCGCTAGCGCGAGCTCGAGCCAGAGCGAGCGCGAGCGCTAGCGCGAGAGCGAGCGCTGAGATAGAGCGCGAGTCGCGAGCGCGAGCGCGAGCGCGAGCGCGAGCGCGAGCGCGAGCTCTAGCGCGACGCGCGAGCCGCGAGCGCGAGCGCGATAGCAGCGCGAGCGCGAGCGTCGAGCGCGAGAGCGAGCGCGAGCGCCGATCGCGGAGCGCGAGGCGGATCGCTAGGCGAGATGAGAGAGAGAGAGCGAGAGCTGAGCGCGAGGCGCTAGAGCGAGCGCGAGCGCTAGACGCGAGCGCGAGCCGAGACGCGAGCGAGAGCTCAGCTCAATCTCTATCTATATCTCTATCTCTATCTCTATCTTATCTCTATCTCTATCTCTATCTCTATCTCTATCTCTATCTCTATCTCTATCTCTATCTCTATCTCTATCTCTATCTCTATCTCTATCTCTATCTCAATCTCAATCTCAATCTCTATCTCAAATCGAAAACTCTAGATTTACTGTATATTGATTTCAGAGTAATATATATAGCTTTAATGTGGTCAAAATAGATTTTCCTTCTTTAAATGGGTTTTAACGTAAATAAATTAAAGAATTTGAAATATCCATTTAGGCCAATAGGCATTAGAGTTAACTATCGATAACTCCCTATAGGACTCTTGACAGTTAATCATGTTAGTCTATTGACAGTTAACCGTTAATCGATAATCAACGATAGGAAGAGCGAGTATCCGTAGTATATTCTAGACGAAAATCGAACGACTCAGTCGAGCCGAAAGTGACAAATTATAAAAATACTTTGACATTAACATTTTTACAAGTATGTATATATTTTCTAAATTACAAAGATTTCTTTAATTTGCTGTAGTTAAATTCCTTAAAGCGCATTTGATATTCGCGCCGTGGAGCGCAGCTGGCGACAGTTGAATCTGTTGCTCTGGCGTATGCAAATTTTACGCCAAGTTTAATTGTTGCTTAAGACACACACACACACCCATAGTGAGTGAGAGAGAGAGAGAGCTGTGGCATCTCATTTGTATCTTGTATCTGCTGCAATAAAATGCAGCAGCGCAAACTTTTTGCCGTTTGCTGAAAGCGAAAGTCAATGAAGGTGGCAGCGAGTGCATAAACGTGCACCTGCCAAACACACACACACACACACAGAGACAGAGAGAGAGAGAGAGAGAGAGTGTGTGTGTGTGTGTAAAGACGCGTCCTTGAGGCACTCCATAGCAACAACAACTAGAACTTTGTAAAACTCTCAATTTTCACGCTACTTTGCTCTCATTGCAGAAAACAACAACAGCAACAACAACAGCAACAACAACAGCAAACGTAGCTGAAGAAGAGCAAGAGCTAGTGCAAGTCTTACAAGAGGAAACAAGAGCAACAGCAGACCTAACATCATGTCCAGTCTGCCACGCCGCATCATCAAGGAGACGCAACGTCTGATGCTGGAGCCCGTGCCCGGCATCAATGCCATACCCGATGAGAATAATGCACGCTATTTCCATGTGATTGTCACCGGGCCGAACGATTCACCGTTCGAGGGCGGCATCTTTAAGCTGGAGCTCTTTCTGCCCGAAGACTATCCGATGTCGGCGCCCAAGGTGCGCTTCATCACCAAGATCTATCATCCGAACATTGATCGCTTGGGCCGCATCTGTCTGGACGTGCTGAAGGACAAGTGGAGTCCGGCCTTGCAGATACGCACGATTCTGTTGTCCATTCAGGCGCTGCTCAGCGCGCCCAATCCGGACGATCCGTTGGCCAACGATGTGGCCGAATTGTGGAAGGTCAACGAGGCGGAGGCCATACGCAATGCACGCGAATGGACCCAGAAGTATGCGGTCGAAGACTGAAGCGCCACCGACTGTGGGCTGGGGGTGCGGGCCAATGGTGGGGAACGGAACGGGATGGGGGGAGGAGGGAAGTGCGAACAATGAACACGACGACGACGAAGAAGAAGGAGGGGAAGGAGAAGAAGTTGAAGGCGTGCGAGTTGAAGTTGAGCAAGGAGAGAAAGTGGAAGCTGGAGCTGGGCCAGGGCCAGGGACAGGGGAAAAGGGCGGGCTTGTAACTTTATACATGAGTGTGTGTGCGTGTGCTTGGGGGAGTGTGCAAGTGGGGGGCTGTGTTTAAGGGGAACTGCAGCAACAAAACTGAAACGAAATGCAAATTTCTATCAAATAATTATCTAAATGAATATATATCTATATATATATATATATATATCTATATATACACGATAATGTTGCTGCAGTTGGTAATGATAATGAACTAAAATATAAACAAAGCTGATGTTAGAAGAGACGCGCGATAAACGCGAAGCAAAAAAAACAAAAAAAAAAAAAAAAACGCATCTAGAACTCTGTTAGATGTTGTATACAATAATTGAGAAGCTAGGCGAACGGAGTTCTAACGGAGCTACCCCCACATGAGAACATGAATAAATACAACAAAAAAAGTAATAAAATAAAAAAGAAAAGAAAAGAAAAGAAAAGAAAAACGAAAACACATTTCCCATCTGCAATAGGTTCGATCTATACAAAATAAATAAAATCTTAACGTGAAGCGAATCAATACGATATAGAACTATTCTAGACATTTGATATATTGAACATTGTTCGAACATGTAGACAGAGCAAATAACAATAATACCCTATATACTGCAATATAGCGTAAACATGGCTTTCGGGAACCGAAACACAATCCTTTGCATCAATCAAACGAAATGAAATCGAATCAATCAGCGAATCGATTGATTACTCGAAACGTAACTCAATCGAGGGATTCGAACTCTGAGAGTTAATCCGTTTCCGTTAACTCTCTATTTTGATTTTCAGATTCTTTTTGTGTTTTTGTTTTTAGTAGTTTTTTTTTTTTTTTTTCAACTAAAACTCGGTTGTGTTCTGGGTCCTCAGCTTTTGATCAATGTGTACGACATCAATAAGAATAAACGAGCCTTTTATGGAATTAGTACTTTACACAACAAATAATATTAAATAAATAAAAATCAAAATTAAAAATTAAAACTTTGCATTTTTATTGAAGATCTGGAATGGAACGAAATGGAGTGGGGACTTTAGGAAATATTTTCTGTGAAGCGGAAAATTTTGTTTTAAATGGAATCTAATGAAGTTTGGAATGGAACGACATGACGGAATGGAACACAATTGTATGTGGTAAGCTAGTTGAAATGAAATGGCATGGAATGTTGATATTTACAGTGGAATCGAACATAAAGACATTTATAATGAGCCATGAAATGGAATAGAAATGTATTTGGAATGATATGGAATGGTATGGAATGGTAGTTGAAATGCTATAGAATATTATGGTACTTTCACTATATATAACACATTTAGATAATACTCGTATTTGGAATGGAACGGAATTCGATATGGAATGGAATGGTATTTGAAATAAACTGGTATAGTTCTTTGGTGAGTTCATAATGGTATTTGGAATGATATGGTATGGTAGTTGAAATGCTATAGAATATTATGGTACTTTCAGTGAAAAGTAACACTATATATAACATATTTAGGTAAAACTCGTATTTGGAATGAAACGGAATTCGATATGGAATGGAATGGTATCTATATAAAATGGTATAGGTATTTGGTGAGCTGATATTGGTATTTTGGAATGATATGGTATGGTATTGGAAGCAAAATGGAAAGGTATTTGAAACGAAAAGTGGTATGGAATGATGATGATATTTAGGGATTTAAATAAATATATTGCATTTGGGATGGTAACTATTAATACTTAAGGTTAAAGAAAGTGGAATGGAATGCTCTGGTAGTTATATGGAGCACTACGTATTAAATGAATGAAATTGACTTGCAACGATATATGTAGAGTTTTATACTGAAATGGTATGAAGCTTGGCATGGAAAAATAGAATAGTACTAGAAATGGTCTATTAACGGAGTGCGATGATATCAAATTGACAATGAACTGAAATGATGTATGGAATACAACGAAATGGAATAGAGTGAAATATTGAAAGTGATATGATGTAAACTAGTTTCGAGAATCATATGATATGAGACTCATATGTGAGGAGCTTCAATACATACATCTAAGGCTAAGGAAAACTAGAACGAACTATTAAGAATAGTTTTATAAAGCATTGCGATATCAAAGAAGTCGAATTAGAGTATAGGATAGATAAAATGTTCCATAATGATTACGCCTATGGACTTCTAGGGACTACATAAGAGTATATAGTAGATGGGAGTACATAGAGTAGATGGGATTCGAACACTAGATCAGAACTTGAGCAAATCTTAGCTGTAACTATTTGAGTATTTGAATGTTTATCAAATATATCTACATCTATGTATGGCTATATGTAGACATATCCTTAACTTGACCCTGCTGAGCTCTGCTTGTGCTGTGTCCTGCTGCAGTTGTCAATCATCCAGCTGCATGCGGCGTGGGCGAACTCTCGCATGGGGTGGCTGAGGTCGGGTCTGAGGTGGGGGATGCGAATCCGAATGCGGGCGTCTGTCTGGTGGGAGTGCGAAGCCCTTAACCCCTTTTTTAGAGGGTGGCCAAATTGTTGGCCACACCCCGTGCCGTTAGCATATGCCTGCTGATTGGATGCGCGTTGCTCTGTCTCTTGTTCTTGTTGTTTCTCTTGTTGTTTCTCTTGTTGTTGTTGTTGTTGATTCGCCTCTCGAGGCTGTTGCAGAGCCGGCTCTGGTCATGGTTTTGGCTTTGCCTTTACCTCTGACCAGACCGAGGCAGTCAAATGTCGAACCTAAAAGATTTTTTTTTCCTACCAGCTCTCTCCCACTCTCTCTTTCTCTCTCTCTCTCTCTCTGTCTCTCTCTCTGTCTCTGTCTCTGTGGCGCTGTCTGTGTGTGATGTATTCTTTTTTTCTGTGTTTTGTTTCCAGTTCCATATAACTTTTTATCGCATTACACACACACACACACACACACAGACACTGCTCGGGCATGGTCAACGCATATGCAGAGTGTCTAGCGCTAGACAGAGGGCGGCGCGGGGCATCGGCGGCTTTGGCTGAGCGCTTGAGGTGAGGATTTTTATCGGCAGGCAGCTTCATTGTGTGTATTCGCTATGTTTGCATAGACAAAGGCGCGCCCGGTCACCGTTTGGCAGGCGACGGTGTGGAGGTGTAGGGAGGGGGTAGGGGGGGGGCGTGGCCAGGTGGCCTAGGCGCCAGACGCGACTCGACTCGCTTCGGGTTTGGCCCCAGCTATTAATCGCTTTCAAGTTGAAAGTCCACAGTGCACCACGGCGAGCTGCATGTGTGTGGCACCTGCTGCTGCGGGCCAAACTTCGACCCACCCAAAATGCCCGCCTACGTGTGTGTGTCTCTGTGTATGTGTGTGTGTGTGTGTGGCTAGTGCTGCAGCAGTCGCTAGATAAGGCATTGTCCCAGCTCCATAAGCCGGAAACATTAGGCCTCACTTCGATCGGCAGTCACAGCTACTACCGCAGCACTACCGCAGCTCTACCGCAGCACTACCGCAGCTCTACCGCAGCACTACCTCGGCTACCGTCTCAGCTACTAGCGCAGCTGCTGCCTTGGCCTTGGTCTCGGTCTCGGTCTCGGCCTCGCTGATTTATGTGACAATTTTTGCGTTGCGCTCATAATTCGTGGCGCGCTTTATCTGGCCGATCTTCCAGCCGGAACGTTCAGCTGCTATCTTATCGAAGCTGTGGCCGCTTATCTATGCATCTACCCAACGAACGAACGGGTTCTGGTTGGCCCAAGCGCAATGTTAATTGGTCGCAGCGATTTGGCTGTCGGCCAGTGTTGGTTAATGTTGGCTAACATACATGGTTAGAGTTGCTAAGAAGTTGTTAAGGTAGTTCGATGGAAATTGATTTCGAATTTGGGCTTATGGTTCCTGTACTAGTGTTGGAAAATGCAACAAATAAGGTAATTTGAGTTGTTGATGGATAGAGTAGACTGGCTAAAATGTGGTTTAGGCAGTTAGTTAAGAAATTATTTAGAATTTGATTTATGAATCATCTATTAGTGTTGGAAAATTTAAAAAATTAGGTATTTTAAGTGTTTTAAGATGACTAAAAACGAGGGCTACACTGTCTAAAATGCTGTTTAGGCAGTTATGAAATGATTTAGAATTTGATTCATGAATTAGTGTTGGAAAATGTAACAAATAAGGTATTTAGAGTGTTGGTGGATAGACTAGACTGGCTAAGATGCTGCTCAGGTAGTTAGTTAAAAATTGCTTTAGAATTTTATATATGTATTAGTGTTGGAAAATGTAACAAAATACGATATGCTAAGTGTAGGTAAGCTACTAAAACCGAAGGCTAGAGTGGCTAATTACGAACAGATTTAGATTATGGCTCGTTGGCGTTGCTGTTCTGCTTTATTAGTGTTGGTAAATGGCTAAGAATGAGGCATAGAAAAGCTAAGAGGTAGTTTAAAAAGTTGCGTAGTAATACTCGCATAAAATGTGTGAAAATTCTGTTCAGATTTATGCGTCATGTGGCATTTAGTGTTGGAAAATCGGGCAAAGAAAACTTTTTCAATGCTGGCAAAGGGCAATTAGGTAACACATAGGAACTCTAAATTCCAGTTATATGCTGATAGATATTCGAGGCAATGCATGTGCAGTGTTGGTAAAAGACTCAATCTACGAGCCGACTAAACAATGAATGAATTCTCTTGCAGTGCTGAAAAGTGAGCAAAGTAAATATCTACAGCTGCTGGCATATTCAGTGTTGGCTAACAGCGAAAGGTGTTGTCTGCAAGAGTGGCTGATGCTACTACGAATGCTTTGAGTAAACTTAAAGAACTTGCTGATTAAGTGAGAAGAAACCTATTTGTATATATGTATGTACATATATATACACGCATATACACACATACATATATAGACTGTCTGTATGTATGTACATACGCACTGAATTTGCACTCAACTATTTATCTATTTAACTGTGTAAATTATCTACAAGCCCAACAGCATGATCCAAGGGAAAGCCAAATGAAAATATATATATATATATATGTACCTACACATACATATATAATATATGTGTATATATGTATATACATTTGGTCAGCAGACAAATTTTTGTTGGCAATTTGCAGCAAACTGTTTTTGTGCCTGGTCAGAAGGAAAATGCCCAAAACGCTTGCACAGTAGTGGCAGAGCGAAAGAGATAGAGAGAGAGAGAGAGAGGGAGAGTGGGTTTCTTGTGGGTGGGAGGGAGGTGGAGTCGGTGTTGGCCTATTCCATCCTGTTGGACTGCTGCATCCTGCTCGCCTGCTCGTCCATTCGCACAAAACCGAAACAAATAATTGATGAAACAGCAAAGCGCACGTAGGGATTTTTGAGCCGTTGCTCTGATGTTGCTGCTGTTGCTGTTGCTGTTGCTGTTGCTGTTCATGCAGCCTCGCCACTGCCCCATTGCTCAGGCCTTGCAACATCGCTGGCTGCCAGCGGCTGTTGCTACTCCTGCCGTTGCTGAGGATCCGGAGAGACGCATGACGTTGCCCACATGCGACGTTAAGTACATGCCATGTGTCCTACAACTACACACACACACACACACACACACACACACACACACACACACACACACACACACACACACACACACACACACACACACACACACACACACACACACACACACACACGCACATATATATGTTGTATATATGTATATATATATCTATATATGTTCCTGTACGTGCGCACTTATCGATTTTCTGCTTCAAAAACGTAAACCGAAATGCGCCCAAAGCGCCAACGTCGTTGCTTCGCTCGAGCTGAGCCAAAAGGAAAAAGCAAAATACAAAAAAAAAGCAAAGCAAAATGTACCCAAGCAGCGACCGATCCCTCGCACAGCTTGGACAGACAGCTGCCCAGCCCCACGTCACCCCTAGCAGTCCCCCATCCACATAGGCGTGATACGTAGGCGAAGTGCTCGATGCAGTTGTCCCGTTGCCGTGTAAACGCACTACCAACAACAACAGGTAGAGAGAGAGAGAGAGTGGGCGAGTGGGCGAGTGAGTGAGAGAGAGCAAATAGTCATACTTTTATTTAAAGCAATTTTTGTGCAAAGCCGCCCCAAAAACAACAACAACTTTCTGTGCCACAAAATATGCGTCGGACATAGACGAAGTTTAGCTGCCCTCACCTAATTAAGGCCTGATTTAATATGCATTTTCACTAAGAGTTTCGTAAGTCTAGCGTGGCCTAGTACGGGGGAGTTACCTTTGTCAAGCTGCAGCATATTTGATGGCGATAAAATCACAGCAGAGACAGAAGAAGAAGAAGAAGAAGCAGCAGCAGCTAGTCAAGCGCAGCCAACGTAACAAGCATCGACAATTAATGCTTTATAATGGGAATTTTCATAATATAAATTATAATACAGTAGAATCGGTTAATAGGGACTCCGCTTATAGCGTCCATACGGTAATTGCGACGTAAATTCAGGCGCCTAGACAAACCTATATGGTTATGGCATCACTTACGCTCAAGAGACCGTCGTTATAACCGGATAACGTTTATAATATTAATACATATAATACTATTTTCATTATAAATTATGTTTATATGGATCAAAATATAAAAAAATTTAAATAATCCATGAAATTCCATAAAAATCTATAAGACTCTATAATCTATAAGAATCTATAATCCATCTATAAATATTTTCATACCCATTTGAGCCCATGTGAAATGGAAAATCGCGATAAAATGGTTTGTAGTAGATGTAGCAGTTAAAAGGAGGCGTGGCACATACCATAAATTGTATTAATTTAGTATCAAGATGTCGAGCTGAGTTGATATGGCCATGCTCCAAAGTTCCTCTAGACTTTCGTCGGTCTGTTCGTCTGTTTGTCCGTTCATCCGTCTATACGCAACCTTGAACGCTACGATCTCAGGACCTACAAGACCTAGAGACTTGGAATTTTTTTGTGGGTGTCTCTCTACTTCACACAAATATTATGTAGAATTATTCATTTATATATTCACCTAGTGAATTATAGAAATCGAGTAGTAACTATTGCTGTCTTTCGCATATTCATACCAAGTTGGTTATGACTAGGCACCTATTCGTATATGTGTACATACACGTGCATACTACATGTATATACCATAGACGTATAGACCTAGTGGCTATTGCTACACACTCGGCAAAAAAGGTACAAAAGTGCGAACCAAACTGGGCTGAGCCCAAACCCAAAACACATCGAACCCAATACCAAAGCCAGCAAAGAACAAGCCGGAAAATCGAAAACTAAAAGCAAAGCGAGGCCGCACTCGAATCCAATGCAGTCCAAAAAACGCCCACACATGCTGGCTAGACCAGGATAGACTGGTTGTCATATACACACACACATATATATATATATATATATATATATATATATATATACATAGGGCAAGGCACAGTAGCTGAGCCGCCATTTTACTGCGTCCTGTGCAGTCCTTGCACCCTTTCACCATGCACTGGGCTGCAGGTGTGCGCCAGCGTGTGTGCGTGTGTGTGGGTGTGCAATGGATGGATAGATGGATGTATGGGTGGATGGGCTGGTTAGGGCGAAGGCCGCTGCGTCCACTTGGGTTTGAGCGCTTTACAAGTTGATTGCGAGCGAAATTTCCGACCTATCGCATGCAGTAAGAGCCGCTGCGTTTTTGTTGTTGCTGTTGCTGTTGCTGTTGCTCCTGCTGGGCTGCATGCGTGTGTGCCAGACAGCAATACAAACACACACACACACACGTACACAAGCACACTCACATCCACCCATTTCAGGCATTTCATATGGGTTGCCATTTTGTGCGAATTCCTTGCCTCGCTTTTTGTGATATCAATTAAGGATATGCTGCTCGCTGTGTGCGCTTATTTTTCGGTGCGGTAGGCAGACACACACTGTGTGTGTGTGTGTGTGTAGGGTGTGTACACACTATGTCTAGAGTCCAGCCACGCCTCACACACAAGCGGACACAGCTACACTGCGCCACTTAGTTGAAGCAATTCGAGTTGGATTGATCTGGATGGAGTAGAATCGTTTCTTTCTCTCTTTATCTACTTCACTCTTTCTACTTATATCTGTTTATTCCTATATATATTGTAGAATATTTGTTCTCTCTATAGGTCACTCTCTTTATGCTCTTCTCTTTCTCTCTAATTATATCACTCCATTCCTATGTATATTATAGAATATTTTCCCTCTCTCTCTCTCTCTCTTTACGTTACTCTCTTTATACACTTTCCTCTCTCTCTCTCTCTTTCTCTATCACTCTAATTACATCTCTCCATTCCTATATATATTGTAGACTCTTTTCCCTCTCTCTCTCTCTTTACTTTACTCTCTTTATATCCTTATCTCTCCACTCTCATATATATTGTAGAGTAGACTCTCTTTGTACATCACTCCCTATCTATCTTTCTTCCTCTACTTATGTCTCCCTCCATCGCTAGGACTCACCTCAATGCATTCAATACATTTAGTACTTCATTCTCTTTACTTTTTCTTCACAATTTATCTCTCCCTCACTATCTCTCTCTCTCTCTTTCTCTATCTTGTTATGAGTTCTTTGTAAATTTTTCTTTCTCTATTTATCTCTCGCTGCCTATATGTCTTAATATTATTCTACAGAGTTTTCTCGGCTTCCTTTACTCCTTGATAATATTTGTCTTTCTTTCTCAGTTTATGTCTCACTCCCTCCCAACTAGGTCTATTTATCTGTATTTACTGTTCTCTCTCTCACTTTCGCTCACTCTATTTCTTTACCTCTCTCTACCTAGATCGCGCGCGCTCTCTCTCTCTGGCTCGCTGCTTCAGCCTATTTGTCTCTATCTCGCATATATCTCTCTGTCGCCAACTTTTGCTCTCTCTCTGTCTCTGTTTCTCTCTCTTTTCTTACTATCTCCATCTCTGCCTCCCCTTCTCTTTCTTTCTCTCTCTCTGTCTCTGTTTCTCTCCCTTTGTTACTATATATACATCTCTCCTCCGGCTTCTCTCTCTCTCTCTCTCTCTCTTGTACTCACTCTAATTTTCTAGTAGTCTCAATCTCTATCTCCATGTCTCATTCTCTTTCTCTGTCTTGCCTTTCCATACCTTAGTTTCCATCTCACTCTTTGACAATTTCCCTATGCCACTCCACTATCGTCAAACTGCACCCCGATTTCTGGCAGTGTACTGCCATATGCACGTCATATGGGGCAAGCGGCGCCCAAGTTTTGCAACATCATGTGCAGCTCATCTATACGTCCCCAACGTTGTTCGATGCCTTGTTCTATGCTTCTTCTGCTGCTTGTTTTTTTTTTGCTTTCATATGTTTTGTTTCTTCCTTTTTTTTATTTTTCTATATTCTTTTATTTTTGGTCAACAGCGAAAGGAGATAGCACGATGCAGCATTAGAGCAAGAGAGCTGCATTGCCGGAAAGTGGAAGAGAGTGAGAGAGAGTGAGAGGGAGAGAGAGAGAGAGGGAACAGTGAGAGTGAGAGAGAATGCGAAAGTCAGCGGGCAGCCTGCGTGTGTGTGTGTGGCTGAATGAGTGAAAGGGAGAGCGAGAGTGAGCTGGCGCTAGCACAGAGCTGCATGTGCGTGTGTGTGTGTGTGTGCGTGTGTGTGCCTTAATGGAAATTGGTTTTATGCATGTTGGCTTTTGTTTATTTTTACAATTTTGATGATGTTTTGCAGAATGCGAGACGCAGCCGCCTAGCCAAATAGACATATCTTCTGCTGGCCTTCACTCACTCTCTCACTCTCGCTCTCTTTCTCTCTCTTTCTCTCTGTGTGTGTGTGTGTGTTGTTTTGTGTTGCTTTTCTTTGTGTGACGACTGTACTTCCGGTCAGCCTGCTTTTTCGATTAGCTCTCGAACAAAATGGCGCTGCGCTGCAGTCAGAGCGAATTGCACAAAATCCAGATGAGGCTGTCCCTTAGCCACATACATGTATGTATGTATATTCTATATGCTTTCATATTCCTATTTTACATATTTTGTATGCAATCGATATATTCTATATGCTAAATACGTTCTAAATATTCGATTAATTTTATATAAATGGTACATTCGATATCATTTCTATATATTCGATTAATTTAATGAATCATATACTTATATTTGTTGATTTTCTATACTCTATACAATTTCTATGTGATATATATTCGTTTTTCTAATTCCTAATATCTATATTCTATATATTCGATCCATAATAATATATGATAAATTCGATAATTTGCTACATTTTATAGACTCGATATATTTCATACACTCTACATATCCGATATCATAAATAAGTGATCATTTTCCTTATGTTAACTCTAACATTAACATGTTTTTTTTTTTTTATCCTATATTTGATTCTATATATTCTTTATCCAATATATTCTCAGTTTTCGATTAATTAAATATTTGAACTGTTCTATAGATTGTATAAGAGTCGTTAAATACTTTTCGATATATTCTATATTCTCTACATATACATAATATTGAGAATCTGTATATATATTTGATATATATTTATATTTTTGATATATTACATTCTATATGTTCTATATATTTTTAAAATATGGACATCTACATTCTTTATATTCCTTATGTTTTACATTCTATGTTATATATATATTGATAGACTTTTTATATTCAAAATATACCAAATATGGGCATCTGTATATCTATTCGATATATTCTTGATATTCTTGATGATTTACATTGTATATATACGATATATCCTTTATATACGATATATATAGTCAATATCTATATTGACGATATATATTTTATACTCTCTACAATTGTTAGCTCTGGAGCAATAAAACTTACTGCTAAAAAATTGAAAATGATTGTAAAATAAAATAAATATATTTAAATATATATGTGTATGATAGCTTATCATATGAATTATAGGGTATACATACAGATACACTTCTCTGAAGCCTTTCGACAAGCTTGAGAACTCGACAAAGTCAAGAGGTTGAGAGACTTCCGACTGCTCTGTAGGTCAAGCGTGCGGCGGGGTAGCTAAAAGTGAAGCGGACCTATTGAAATTCAGAGTTACGACATAGACTTGGAATATATACATGTATATATACATATATAGAGAGGGAGAGTGAGAGAGATTCTTCTTTGAGTCTTGCTTGAAGCAAGTTTTCTGAAATCGAAACAGATCATTAATCAAGTTTTGTATGGTCACCCCTTCCATTACATCTATCCTTATCCCTCCCATTGCCACTTCCCCCACCCACTCGCAGCTCTGTGCAGTTCCTAAGCAACAAAAGCAGCTTCAAGCAGGACTAAGTCCACTTTTCGATTGGCAAACAGGCGCAAGGCGGTCCGGCTGAAGGCTGGGGGCTGAAGGGTTCGTGTTGCTGTTGCTGTTGCTGTTGCAGTTGCAATTGCTGCTGCTGCTGCTGCTGCTGCTGCTGCTGGCCATTGTTGCAGCTAGCATCAATAATGGAACGCAATGTGGCAGCCAAGTGCCAGAATTAGTTGCAAGCATTTATTTATGACTCTTTGTTGGCGTTGGAGTCGCATTGTTTTTGGGCGCCAAATCGCTGTTGCCTGCCACCGGGTGGCATTGTGCATCACCTGCTCCGCAGCTGATTTATGGGCCAACAGCAGCCGCAGCCGCAATAATTGGCCAAAAGCAAAAGCAAAGCGAGGCCAAGCCAGGGCAAATCTTTTATTTCCGGCCAGCTTTAAGTTCGGCTCCTTCGCTGCTCTTGCCACAACGTTCAACACATTCGCATCATTCACATCATCGCCATTCGCTGTGCGTGGCTACAACTTGAGCTGTTTAGCATATTACCTGGTAATTAGATGCATGCAACTCATTTGAACTCTGGCTCGAGCTTTGCCTCAGCGCTACTTTCGCACTTTCTCAAGAAACTTGCCACTTGCCGCTTGCCGCTTGCCGCTTGCCACTTGCTACATTTGCCTTGTAATCTTCGGCTTTGATTGCGCCAGCAACTTGCGTCGTTGGGGCTTAGGTAGGGATCTATCGAGAGTCATATACAGTGTCTAACATTAATATTCGGCTCTTTTATTTTACAACTTTAACAAATTGAAAATTGAAAATGCTAAGTGTATATATGTATATAAATATATATATGTATATATTATAGAGTATATATTATAGAGTAGAGAGTGAGCTTACTATGTAATCTATCAACCTATTATCCTTTCTCTCCTTCTCTCTTTATATATACATATATACATACATAGTACATTCATATATATATATAGTAGAAATAGCCTAATTCTCTCCCTCACCTCCTCCCTCCCTCTCTTTCTCTTTCTCTTTCTCTTCCTCTTTCTCTCTCTCTCTCTCCCTCTCTCTGTCTCTCCCTCTCTCTCTCTCGCTCTCTCTTTCCCTCTCTCACTCTCTCTTCGTCTCATTATATTGAATGATTATCAAGCTAATGATTTAGAGATTAGGTATCAAAATTGAGTCTAAACTTTGATTAACTTGACAGCTATACACGGAAAGTACAGCTATCAAAAATTCTTATCTATTTTATATAAATATTCAAGTATATTGTATCAAGTATAACTGACTGTCAAACTGCGCGAGGGCGTAGCAGTGGGCATGGTCCGTGATATGCCCCCACCACCAGCCAAACGGCCCATGCCCAAAATGCAATTCATAGTTAGCTCCATGACTGGACAGACGGCGGCAGCCTCGAGGCCTTCAGCCCAGAAATGTGACACTTGATAGAGAGAGAGAGAGAGAGAGAGAGAGAGAGAGAGAGGAGAGAGAGAGAGAGAGAGAGAGAGAGAGAGAGAGAGAGAGAGAGAGAGAGAGAGAGAGATAGAGAGAGAGAGAGGAGAGAGAGAGAGAGAGAGAGAGAGAGAGAGAGAGAGAGAGATAATTTCGACTCAGAGACTAGCTCAGCTGTGGCTATAACAATTGGCAGTCGTACATATGGAATATGCTCAAATTGTTCTATAAGTTGCTATCTATTAGAGGTATATACATATGGATTAATTAATATGGGTTCCACTTAAAGACATACATATATAACTATCACATATATACTAAATATATACTACTACACATACCAGCCTATACTTGAATATCTGTATACTATCTATACATACATATATTATATAATGTAGTATACATCTATTTATAGCTCTCTGGTTGTACAACAAGCTGCAATGAAAGTGAATTGATTTATGCTTTGGGTCAGTCTGGAAAAAGTTTGAACAGCGTTTTCCGAGTCGCCAAAGTGCTGCAGCCACAGGTGGCAGACACACACACACACAGAGAGAGAGAGAGAGAGGGAGAGAGAGAGATATCTTTCTATATATATATATATGTATTTCTGTCTTTCCGTCACATCTGACTTTGGTGGGCTCTTGCTGCGCCGTCGGCGCCTTACAAAACACTTGAGAGCTTCCAAACATGCAACACAATTTGCATTTACCACGTGCAGCAGCGCAGCCAGCAACCACCTCGTAGAGCAGACCCCCTCCCTACTCCGCCCCCTCTCTTATCCCACCCAAAGCCCAGCCCCTTGCCACAGTTGGGCTGCCGTGCAAGACGCGCATGTTGCAACCGCTGCAAATGGCAGCGAATGGTGTGGTGGAGAAGGGGGAGTCGTGGGTGGTAGGTGGGGCTGTTATAGCAGGGGGGAGGTGGGGGGGGTCGGCTCTTGTAGATATTACTTCTAGTAGCTGCCATTTTAATTGCCGCTTAATGTTAGCCAAATGCAATGCAGCAGCAGCAGCAGCAGCTCCACAAGAGTTCTTCATCTGTGGCAGTTGTTGTAGCAGTTGCAATTGTTGTTGTTGCTGTTGTTGTTGTTGCAATTGCTGATGTTGCTGCTGTTGCTGTTCGCTTAAAAATCCATTTTCATTTTGACACATTTGCATTTTCGTTACAAATTTCCAGAGAAATTGCTGCATCGCTCGTTTTCATTTTCTCGCATTGCTTCTCAGTGTCGGGCGCGAGGGTATATACTGTGGCAGTGCATGACTAGCAAATACCCTGGGCCAGTAGAAAAACAAAAGAAACAAAAACTACAAAAATTATAATAATAATAATGAAAGAAAATACATAAATAAAAAGAATTTTTCATAATAATCATATTAATAAAATAATAATCATAATAATAATAATAAAATAATAATACTAAAAATATATAATAATAGTGATAAGACTAAAAATATGTAGTAATAAGCATATATAATGGTAGTCTAGAAATAATAATAATAATAATCATACTAATAATAATAATAATACATAATAATAATAATCATAATAATAATAATAATAATAATAGACTAATAAATAATAAATATAATAATAGGATAATATAATAATCATAGTAATAATAATGATATAATCATAGAATAATAATAATAATAATAATAATAATAATAATAATAATAATAATAATAATAATAATAATAATAATAATAATAATAATAATAATAATAATAATAATAATAATATAATATATTATTAATAAATATAATAATAATAATAATTGCAAAAATAATTATAATAATAATGATAATAATAATAAAAATAATAATCCCAATCATAATCATAATACTGAAAAAATATAACAATAATAAAAATAATTTCAATAATACTATTAAGATTATATACAAAATATTTTAATCTTATTGCCCAAATTTAAAATAAATTTGACTAAGCCACGCCCTAGTGGGCGCTGCGTATAGCTAATATCGTTCACTTTAGAGCAGACTGCGCTAAGTTCCTAAAACTCATTTGGACTCTTTATGCTCTAAAACTGTGTGAAAACTTGCCTGGCCACGCCCCCAAACGGGCATGGTTATTTACATATGCAGACACTCTAAAAACTATCCAGAACTTCAGAGCCTCAAAACTCTCTATCCTCTCTCTATTAGTGACTATTATTGGCATAAGTATTATAGGTACTCCAAAGTCCAAGTCTCTAGCTGCCATAGCTTTCAAAGCCTATAGTAGAAATTTTCCGACTTGCCACGCCCCATAGTAGGTGGATGAAAACGAACCAAATCTAGTTAATGAATTGAGACTGTCCAAATTTAAAGAGACTTACCTTAACTTGGAGTACGGAGAGGCGTACGGACGGACAGCTGGATAGACGTAGAAAGAGCCCAATATAACTCAGATGTGAACTCATAGATCAACTTGAGAATACTCTATAAATACGATTGCCAATTGCTATAGTAGTATAGTAGTATCTGAGTCGAAATTCTCTCTCTATCAAGTGTTACATTTCTAGGCTGTAGGCCTCGAGGCTGCCGCTGTCTGTCCACTCATGGAGCTAACTATGAATTGCACTTTGGGGCATGGGCCGTTTGGCTGATGGAGGGGGCATATCACGGGCCATGCCCACTGCTACGCCCTCGCACAGTTTGACAGGCACAGACAAATAAACCGCAATGATAAGCAGAATGCGAGCGAGAGCACAGGACACACACACACACACACGCATACACACGCACAGGACGTGCTCAGAAAGAGAGCGAGCGAGCGAGAGAAAGGGAGAGCGGGAGCGGGAGCGGGAGAGAAGACAGGCTGTCAGGCATTTGTGCATTTGGCCTTTTTGGGGGGGACTTTTGCGCTATGTACGCACCACGCACACTGGCAAAGCTCTAGAGAGCTGAGGGACTGCTGCTGCTGGCAGCGAAAGCCAGCCAGCCGGGCAGACAGACGGACAGACAGGCAGTCAGGCGGCGAAGCCAGCCAGGCACAGCAATCGACAAAAATAACTAAAAATACGAGAAAACAACAACAACAACAACAATAACAACATATAAAAGGTTGCGGCAGGTTCAATGAACTCGACTCGAATTTTTCGGCATGCGGCAAAAAAGGTAAATAATTCGCTCAATATATATTCATACATATACATATATAGATATACATATATATATGATATGAATATGTATGTGTGTGTGTGCGTGTGTATGTAAATGTGTGTGCCTATCTACGTGCGTTTGGTTCTGCTCACGCAGTGTCATTGAGACGCATTGGCTTAGCCAAAGGAATGCGACGAAAAGTAAAGTACATAAATATTGGAAAAATAAAATAAAATAAAAAATAAATAAATAAAAAAAAAAACATTAAAATAGAATTGATGTGTTCGTAATGAAATATAATAAATAATATACATTAACTAAAGAGCTCAAAGGAAAAGTGTTTGGTATTAAAAAAAAATAAATAAAAAAAAAAACACGGAAATCAAAGAAACTATATAAATTATATATTAATTATGTATATTATATAAATATTAAAAAAACAACATATAATAATTATATGTTCATATATAAAATTAAAATAAATATATTTATTCACATAGTTTCGTTAAGTTAAGTTAATAAATATTGAATATAAAAAATGTTGAATGTAAATGATTATATGAATTAAAATTTTTTATTTGTATTTTGTATGTAATGTAAATGATCATATATGAATTAAAATTTTATTAATATTTTATTTTTTTAATATAAGTATTTATAGACTTATTTTCTTTGCTTAAAATTGATTATTATATAAGAAAATAATTGTAATAATAACTTAATAAATATGATTAAAAAAATATTTTATAAAATTCATAATAATACTTGTAAATATTCATATATAATTTCAAATTAATATTTATATTTTATTTTTTTATATTCATATTTATATATATATATATATATATGTTTTTTTTTTTTTTTTTTTTTTTTTTTTTTTTTTTTTTTTTTTGCTTAAAATTGATTAAAATATTTAAAAAATTAATTATAATCATAACTAAATAAATAGTTTTATTTACAAAGTTTCATTGATTAAAATTAATTGCAATAATTATAGATATAAATCAATTCATATTCATAATTATGATAATTAATTTTACGACTAAATTGTTTTCGCTATTATTTAATTTACTTCAAACTCTATTACTCTACATATATGTATGTACATATTTAATTAGCAACATTCCTAAATAGATTCGAAATAGAATTAATTCAGTCAATTGGAAAAGCGCACAGCAACTGTTGTATTTTCCAGCAAGAAACTAATTAGCAATCAAGAGACCAGGCAAAAAATACTAAACAAATCTTTTATAAGCAAAGTAAACATAAGGACGCAGAGTTTCTATGGGTACTTTGACATAAACATAGCCGGGGAGTCTGACCTATGTGACTGGGGGGAGGGGGGGTGGGCAACAGCAGGAGTAACAACAACAGTTACAGTTACATATCAAGCACAGCAGCGCCCCTACCCCGCGCGCCCACACACACACTGCTTAAGTCCCAAATGCGTTTGGAGCAGACAAAAATTATCGATCCAGCCGAAAAAAAAACACACACACACGCACACACATATTTATACCTACTTATATACATATATATGACTGTGTGTGTGTGTGTGTATTTAAGCAGCCCAAAGTAAAACACTTGAGCCGATGCCACCCAAAAATAAAAAGGAGAACTGTAAAAATACGTAGAAACTAAATAAAATAAAAGTAAAAGAGCCAAAAAATAAAGCAAAGGCAAGAAAAACTCAAACATACATACATACATATATACATATGAGGACGCAACTTTATGCTAGGGTTGTCCGTTAGCTCAAGGTGCGCAGAGCCGGCGTTAGAGAGCGAGCAAGAGTGTGTGTGTGTGGGGGGGGGGGGGGTCAGGTAAGAGCAGGCGAGAGCGTTCGGGTATTTCGTCGTTTGCGTGGGCGCCCAAACACACACACACACATAGATAGAATACACTTTGCCGTTGTTGTTGCCGTTGGCAGAAAGTCAACGCAACGTTCCAGGCTTGTGCAATTTATAAAATAATCATGACCTAACACAATAAGCTGTAAATAACTGGCCATGTTCTTCTTGCATATTGTATTCCCATTGCCCTGCCATTGCCAGTAACCGTCGTCATCGGTGGGGTGCCCCCCCCTGTGCCCCCCACGCCCCTGTCACTCTTCATTGCCTTTGCCTACTTCTTCAGTTCCATCTATCTGCCTGTTATATATATATATATATGTGTGTGTGTGTGTGCGTGAGTACATTGGCTCTGTGTGCGCTATAAATAGCACTTACCTACTCTGCCCCTCAGTCTCTGTAGCTCTGACTGATATGGCACTCTTAGCAGCGAGTCAGAACACAAGCAGTCGTGGCCGAGTGGTTAAGGCGTCTGACTCGAAATCAGATTCCCTCTGGGAGCGTAGGTTCGAATCCTACCGGCTGCGGTTTAAACATCATATTTTTATTTATTTTTATGTTTTGTTTGTTGTCAATTTAAAGTAATAAACATTCATTTTGTTGATGCACATAACAATATTTATTTTTATTTTCGAATTGAATTAATCGTAAAATATGGAAATTATATTTAATCAGCATACATTATGCGAATATGCGTACATAATAAATATCAAAAACTTATGAAAGCTTTTTCACAAAAGCTTACGCACTAATATGCTAAAAGCGATCGCATCAGTTAGAGGGAGAGAGTGTGACAAATTGCTGAACAGGGATGGAGCGAGGTACAGAAAGTGCCAAGAAATGTGAAAGCTGCGATTTTTATTTTAATCGAAATTTAAATTACAGTAGTAAATTTTAATTTTAATTAAAACTGAAACTGAATTTTAGTAAATGGAATAAAATTAGATTTGTAAGTAAAAAAAATGAACAAAATTTTCAAAAATTAAATTTAAGAAAATTTGAAGCTTAAGAAAATAGTTTTTAAAATATAAATTAAAGTTAAGAAAAAATAAAAAGAGAAATCATTTGTTTTATTAAAAGAAAATAAGAAATTAACTAAAGTAAAAATTAAAATTTAGTTGTACAATAATAAAAAAAAAAAAATTAAAAGTAATACAAAGGGCGTATTAAAGTAACATATACGGCTAAAAGTTAAATAAAACTAATTTTAATTTATAAAATTTTATAATATACATTTTTAAAAAATTTTATTTTCAATTTCTAATATAATTGAATATTTTCTCAATTTATTATTTATAATATTTTTTATAGTATTTTATTTAATTTATTATTTATAATATTTTTTATAGTATTTTATTTATTTTCAATATTTGCTGGCCAATTCTTTCCTTGCGCAGTCGAAAATTTACCTACCTGAGCTGGCGGCCAGGTATTACAAATATATTTATGGTAGCCGCGTGTCACATAATCAAACTTGGCAATCGTGGCGGCGGCATCAAGCGCGCTTGTAGCTCGAGTTGAAGCTGGAGTTGGAGTTGGACAGCGACAAGCGAGCCAGAGAGAGAGAGAGGGCGAACCCAAAAGGAATAACAACCTGACCAAAGCAGCAGAAAAAATGTACAAAAACTACGAAAAAGAAGCAGCAAACTGCAAGACATCGACCACCAACGACATGCAAATGTATGCGTGTGTGTTTGTGTGTGTGTGTGTGTGTGTGTCGCTTGGCTGATCATTGTTAAGATCAGACTCTGGCCATGAATGGGAAACTGCGGCTCCAGTCGAAAAGGCGGCGCGGCGCATGAATAAAGCAGTCAGCGAGTCAGTTAGTCAGTTGGTAATACATTTTGTACTCGTACACAACTTCTGTGTTGCCAGCTAAACAATAACAGCAACAAGCAACAACAGCAACAACAACAACAACAACAATCTACTTGACTGCACTTAATTTCAGCGCTTAACAGACAATTAAAATCCAATTAATTCTGACGTTTATTATGCTAAGCCGCCACTGCAGCTCTCTCTCTCGCTCTCTCTCTCTCTCTCTCTCTCTCTGTCTGTCTCGCTCTGTGTGCCTGCCACTTGTGCCTGGACCAGAGGACCGTAGGACAACAGGTTCACATAAATTTTAACTGTGCGCAACAAGCAAAACTTGCTGCAGCAACATGTTGCCAGCCACACACACATACACACACACACACATGGTTCATTTGCAGCCTTGGCAGATAGATTTGTTTTAATAGCTGCAACAAGTTATGCGATAGATTTCATTTGTGCCCCACTCGCTGATGTTGCAAGCCGATTGCTGCCAGCCGCATGTCAGCGGCAATTGAAGTTCATGTTGCCACAATTAGTCGACGACTGCCGCTGCCATTGGGCCACATTTCGTATGATGCCATGATGCATGTGCATGCGCCGATCTCCGATTGCATGCAACTTGTGCGAGTGCGGCACAGCGCTGGCCAATGCTGCACGGGCTTGATTAATGCGCATCAGTTCATAAACCAATTAGTTGAATCAACTCCCGCGTTGAGGGCGAACCAGCTAGAGAGTGATGCCATTTACGATAACTCTAGCTCTGCGAACTATCGATAACAAGTAATATTCTGCATATTTAGCAAAACTTGCCATTTATTTACATACATGCGCAGTTTGTTTAAGTAATTAGGATTTAGTAAAATTACTCAGCTTAGCTGGGGCTTCATTAGCAAATTTTAAGCAAGGCTTCAGTCTGACTTTGCCAAGGTATGGATCTTATGGATCTTATATTTAGTTAGTTAATGAGAGGCAGTGATGCAAATAGGGCCTCTTAGCATTTACCGTACATTAAAAGTAAGACGTTCTTGTTCAGCTATGACGTGATTCAAAGCTATCCTATTGATCTACTAAGCAAAGACATCCATTTGCTTGGCTTGATATTCCATATCTCTTGACATCAGATACCGTAAGGAAAAAATTGAAATAATCATAATTGGTTTTCGAGTCATTAAATAAAGGCTTTTTAATTAATAAATTAAATTTATATGATACACATATTTTTGTTTTTATTTCTTAAAATTAATTTATATGATAAAAAAAAATATAATTATTATACA
This sequence comes from Drosophila navojoa, assembly GCF_054131105.1. NCBI lineage: Eukaryota > Metazoa > Arthropoda > Insecta > Diptera > Drosophilidae > Drosophila > Drosophila navojoa. The sequence continues at coordinate 10,658,910 of NC_142895.1, read as the reverse complement.
TTAATGTACATCGAAAATTGAAAACATAATTTTTAATTATACAAAAATAAATCATAGGCTATTATACAAATAAATTGAAAATAATAGTTATTATTTTATTTCTACGTTTAAATTAATGTATAATACTTGTATTTTATTTTTATCATAATAATTTAAAAAAAAATTATAATCATATAAATTAACTTTAATGATTTACATTTTTATTTTTATTTTTTAATAACTTGAAAAAAAAAAAAAAATTCAAATCATTTTATTGCTTTATGGCTCTCATGCATTGCTAAAATTTAATGAAAGGTAAAAAATAAAACAAAATAAAATTTCTAAGATTTTCAATTAAATAAGAAAATACACGCCTATCACTAAAGACTTAGTAGAAAATAAAAATAGTTTTGATAGCATCTAAATGTTACCCTCAAGACATCGAATATCTATTGAGAGTTTTCAACTTCTTGCCTTTCACATGACAATTTGTTAATTTGAGCTTTTAATACCGCTACACGATTGCTAGCAACATGATTTGTCGGCGACATGTTGCCATGTAGATCGAATGTTGCCAGCAGGATGATGAGCTGACAGCATGTTGCTGGGCAGGAGAAACATTCATTATGCAATTACATATCAAGTAGTGTTATTAACATTAACATTAACAGAAGCAGCTAGCAACATGTTGCGGCTGTGCTAGAGACCTGCTTAACATTCTGATCATTCAGTATTGTCAGTCAACATGATGAGCTGGCAGCATGTTGCTGAGCAGGAGAGACATACTATTGGTTAATTTTTATTGACATTAACATAGGCAGCTGGCAACATGTTGCTGATGGGCCACAGGCTTGGTTATTTACCCGATCATTTCACTTCTCTTGCTATAGACATAGGGTGGGCCAGCCAGCATGTTGCTGGGCGTTCAATGAACTTGGGCTGGCAGCTGCATACGCCGCGTATACGCAACGGCCACGCATCAGCTGTTCGGCAGGACATTTTGATTTACGCCCAAGTGAGCGCGCGACGAGTTCAATGCACTCGCCGAGTGCAGGCAGCAAAGGCAGCGAAGGCAGCTTGTCAGCCGTTCGCCTGCGTCCTGTAGGGATAATCCAACGGCAGGACACGCACACGTGCCCCGGCTCGGGCTAAGCAGCGGGCCATTGGCATTTGGGTTTCGTACGGCTTCGTGCATATCTCTCGCTCTCTCTCTCTCTCTCTGTCCCCTCTCTCCCATCGTTCTCTGTGTGTGTGTGTCTGTGTGTGCTGGCTGTAATTTTTTTTGTTGTTGGTTCGTCGCTGGCTTGTTTTCGTTTGTGCTGGCTTTTCGGCTGTCGGCATCGTTTGTTTTCGGGTGTCAATGTCCTGCGTGCGGCTGCTGTTGTTATCCTGCTGCAGGCAGCAAATTTCAATTCGCGTTGCGTCTTCGTCGTCAGCGTCGACGACGTCGTCACATTTTATTAGCCTGTTTGCTGCAGGACATTGAACGTCTGTGCCGGCAGCAGGCCTGCTCCTCGCCCGCGTCCTTTGTGCTGCAATAAATAAGACACACACACACACGCACACACATACATACAGCAATTGCTTGGTGTTTGGCAATTTTCGGGTTAGGTGTAGGTGCATTGAACTGCGCTGCGCCTTGGGTCAAACAATGGGCATATCCTTGACGCCGCGCCGTTACGTTCCACTGCTGCGTGGGCCTCGCTTAGCCGTGGATTAAGAGCGCGTGTCATTGGCCACTGGCCACTGGCCATTGTCCGCCGTCCGTTGTCCGTTGTCCGCTGGGGTGAGCCGCTCAAGAAACTGCCCGGCAGCTGCTCACACTCTCGCCACAGAGCAGAAGGGTCACCCTTTTCTAACGGGAACACTTAACCCTAAGCGCAGTTTCGTCGCGGTGGGGGTGGCCCTAATGATGATAAAGCGACGGCAACAGCGGCCCAAAATGCAACAACAAGCGACAACAACAACAACAACAAGCGTAACAAACAACTGCCATCATTGTCAGCGTTGCCTTAGCGGCGTCTCCTTGATGCGTCCTTCAGGAGCTCTCTGGCGCATGACTTTTCGCTGCCGCACAACAAAACTCGCAGCTCACAGCTCGCAACTTGCAACTTGCAACTTGTCGCAAAACTTTGCCACACTTTTTTACACACTTTTCTTCTACACTTATTTCATTTTCTTTTTTCGTTGCCGTTGCAGTTGCCGCTGCCGCTGCGGCTGCTGCTGCTGCCAGGCATCGCACATCAGAGTCTGTCTATTGCATGAAGTCGCCTGGGCGGGTAGCTTGACTGGCAGTTGTGGCCTGCCAGTTCAAATGAATCAGTTCAAATGAACCAGTTCAAAGCAACCAGTTCAAGTGAACCAACTCAAATGAACCTATTCAAAGAACATGGAAACTGAGTATGAGTGCGAACTAGTTCGTCTCTAATACCAATTTGTATCTTATAATAGAATGTGTTTTCCATCAACAGAATAAAAACTTGTCATCAAATGAACCAGTTCAAATGAACCAGTTCAAAATGAACCAGTTCAACGGAACCAGTTCAAATGAACCATTTCAAATGAACCAGTTCAAACGAGCCAGTTCAAACGAACCAGCTCAAATGAACCTATTCAAAGAACATTGAAACTGAGTATGAGTACGAGCTAGTTCGTCTCTAAAACCAATTTGAATCTGATAGTAGAATGTGTTACCCATCAATAGAATAAAAAACTTATCATTAAATGAACCAGTTCGAACGACATCAGTTTTTGCTCAGCTGTAAACTAACTCAGAGTTAATTTGTGAGTTAATGCGGAATTTCAAGTTCATCATACCTATGTGAAGCTGGGCATCTAAACTTTATTATGAATTCTGAAAAATGTTTTAATTCAATTTATGCGCATATATAAACGATATAAGACGACAAGTATAGAGACTATATGTATATAAACATAGTGCATTGGCTCTTCGGTCTGATGGCAATTTCTTCACCGCTCTAAGATGGCATTTTGGAGCAAGGTTTGAAATTGTTGTTTGGGATGTTTGAATGGCACCTAAAATGCCTTTAGGGCATTTGGATAATAAAAAAAGTCAAAGAGCTATATATAGAAGGCTTAAACTAAAGCAGGAACCAAGAAAGCAAGAAGAAGGAACAACAAGTGAGGGAGAGGGAAAGGGAGAGAGGGAGAGTGAGTGAGCGAAAGACAGTTCGAGAGGTAGAGACAGAATCAAATCGCAGATAAAATGTAAGACAAGAGTTCTACTTGAATTTCCAAGTGTTTGAAAATTGTATTAAGTTTATATTATATTATATTATATATGGATCACTTTAAAATATAAACAAAATAGAAGTTATATCCAATATCTTCAATCTTTTCCATTAATTTTAATTCAATTTTATTTGCATTCTTCAACGACAGAGTCAGAGCCAGAGTAGCTGCTTGGCAATGCCGCCGATTGTGTTGGCATCGTTATCGATAGCACGTGTACTGCAGTACCGATAAGTGTCATAAGCTGGCATATATCTCTTGCTCTACGACTCATACCACAGAGACTCGTGCGAGCTGTCGCCTTAACACTCAACTCGAGTTGAGCTGATCCTCGACGCTTGTCATCAAGGCGAAACGCTTGAAGTCTCCCATTCATCAGCTGAATGGGAATATGCAATGGATGGCGAAGGCAACGCAAAGATAATGAAATAATAAAGCGGCTTTGGCGACGCCGCTGCTGCTAAAGCCAATGCGAATTACATTTGTATCGCAGCGCAGTTAGCCAACGCGATGCAACGCGACGCGAGGCCCAGCTGTCGAACGCGCATGTAATCTATGAAATATGCACCAAATCGTACACTGTTCAAAAAACCAAGCTCTAGTAAATAAGATAGGCTAGGTAGAGTCAAGTCAACACCGTCCTGTGAGATCTTTTATTGATTTATTATGAAATACTTGAAAATAATATATCTACTTCACATAATCTAAGAGTGTTTTATCATTCGAGTTCAATTAACTGGCAAATACTTTTCATCCAACTATGGAGTAAAACTATAGCACCTACCAGACCGTATTCTTCCCTGGCTAAATACTCGCACCAATCCACAGTTCATACTTCATAGTCTCATTCCAATTCAAATTTCTTATTGAATTCATACTTCATTGTCTCATTCCATATTAAATTTCATATTGAAATGAAATCCAAAATCATTCCATAAAACGCACAGCCAATAAAAGCAACAACTAAAAAAAAAAAAAAAAAAAATAATAATAATAATAATAAAATGAAAAAATAAATAAATAAATAAATATTTTTAAAATATATAATAAAAATTATATAATAATAAAAAATTAAAATATAAATGCCTGAAGGCTTTTTTCGCTCTGGCTTAACCAAAATTGTTATTTAGAATTAATTCTTGATAACAATAAATAAATATATAAAATATAAATTTAAAAAAAAATATATATATTTAAATATATATATAATATATATATATATATATATAAATATATATATAAAATATAAAATAAAACAATATATACATATATATTAAAAATATATTGATGTAGCTTATAAGCTTATAAACATGAAAAAAATATTGAAATATTTAAAATTATTATTTTATTTTTTTATTTATTTTTAATTGATGTAATATTGTTGGAATATTAAAATAAATATGTGAATCTTTTTCTCATTGGAATTTGCATATGAATTCATCGTTTTCCAATCAGATTTTCTAGCTGTGTCGCTACATTCGTGACTTTTAAGCTTTTCTTATGTGTCTCATTGCCTCTCTCTCTGTCTTATGTGACTTATTTTTGTATATATACATATATATGTATATATATTTTTTTTGTTGACTCGCTAAGATGTCGTCACATTGGCATTGTGCACGTTTGGGGAGTAGCTCATAATCCGTTATTAATTGTCCGGCGACATGTTAGGGTGGAGCGCAGTTGGCTCAAGAGACACACACAGACACACACACACACACACACACTCGCGTACACACTCGTATAAAGACATTGTGAGTTCCCTTTTTGATATACTTTAAGCCGTGTGTTTGAAATGTCTGTTTGCCTAGATGAGACTGCAGTCAGCAAAAAACGTTTGTCAATGTATCTGTGTGACTGTATCTTCCACAAACTGTGTGTGTGTGTGTGTGTCCTATACTCGTATAATTTATTTACTAAAGACACGCAAAATTCTTGAATGCAAATATTTTACGTTTTCTTCTTTCATTTTTTGTTGCTTTCATTGAGGCATTCGCGTTGACTCAGCGCCCGCGCCTGCCTCATCGCCCTCAATCGTAGCGCGTGGGCGTGGCCGCTTAACTTTTCACTCAGCATTATGAAGTGGTCATGCAAACTATACACCCACACACACACTTACACACAGGTCGGCCATTTGGGGGTGTGAAAATGGCGTTTGCTTCAGCTATTCAGGCATTGCCATAGCAGCATTTTTAATGTGAATCAAACATGCCGCGAAGCGTGAGATAGAGTCGAGCTATGCAAGTGCATTACCTGCCTCTCATATTTGCAACATCAAGTCTTCAATTTGTAAATAAACATAAAACTCTTACTTACACTGGGGTAAATGAGTCGAGGGAAGCGAACTTTTGGTATTGGGAAGAGTCTTTTAGAAACCTTATAATGATGATGATATTATATTTTATTATAGTATATAATATTATATTATATTATATTATATTATATTATATTATATTATATTAGATTATATTATATTATATTATATTATATTATATTATATTATATTATATTATATTATATTCTATATAGTCTTTATATGGTATATGATGATATGATATATTATATATTCTATATCGATAAGCTCAACTCGATAAACACTACTGGAATATCTGACTGTAGTATCAGGCCTCATTATAATATAATTCAATAATATATATTAAATATATTATTATACACATTTTATAAGATTTCTGTATTCATCACACATACAACATATGCTTAAAAGCGAAAAGAAATCATCGATATCTTATCGATAATATAATATATTGCATCAAAAATTCCAAAGACAAGATACAAGATCTCTGCATTTATCACATACTTAACATACGCCTAAAAGCCAAATAAAATCATCGATATTTTATCGATAATATTAAAATGCGTTCTAGATTGAACTGATTTATGGACAGAAATACATATATATTATATATATATATATATCGATATACATATGTACTAGTAGTATTCAAAAGTTGTGTTTGATTGATTTTAGTCATCTCCCTTCGTATTCATTGGAGTTTTTATAGAGCTCTATGGTAATCAATTTCAATCTCTGCTCGGCAAAAAGTATTGCAAAACTAGTTTTTTCTTTTATATAAGAAATTTCAATTTCAAATCTTATACATACAAGCATACAATTTGTTTTCTTATACATTTCATCTCAATGTATTAACAGTTGGTATTAACTTGGCCGAAATACGTATGTTTCGAAATTCATGTCGATCTCGATGGGAATATATATCAAAGCTCTACATATTTTATGGGCCATCATTAAGCATAAACAAGCATTTGTGGGAGGGGCACTGAACATGGGTGTCGACAGTGGAGAGAGGGCGGGTAGGGGAGGGGCGGTCATGGTAGAGGGCGTGTTAATCGTTGGCCAACTTGTTGGTCACATTTGTCAAAGCGATTTGGCAATGTGTTGCGTCTCGAATGGAGCCAATTTCCAGGTATCAAACAGCTCGGTTCATTGGCCAAAAACGAAGAAGAAGAAGAAGAAGACTACAGCTGTATACATGTATATATGTATGTATATAATTGAGGGAACTGAGCTGTAAACCTGAGCGGCGTTCAAAATTTCAACACCTATATCTCCGTTTACTGTGGGCGAAAATTTATTGCGCGGCCCACAGTGAAAATTGCAAAACGATTTCGGCTAAAGCGCAAATCAAATACGAGAAGAAACAAACAAAAAAAAAAAAAAAAAAGATAAAGAAAACCCTATAAAAGCGACAAAACTGCAATTTAAATAAAACATTAAACAAAACTGAAAAGGAAAGAAACTGCCGAGAGTGCCTGACTGAGAAATACCCTGGCTACATTTTGGCTGGGGATGGGGAAAAGTTAGATAAAGCAATTATACATACAAGAAGCTGGTGGGGCCTACGAGAAATCCTCGGAGAACTAAAGATCGAATTCTGAGCTCGATTGCTGTTTATCGTTTACGATCTTGAGTTAGAAGTGCCTTGAAATAGAACTATAACAGTCGTATGCTTTAAAGTAAAAGTAGTATGTATACATAGAGATAATAGGTCTAGAACTATAACTGTCGTATGCTTTAATGTCAAGGTACTATGTATACATAGAAATAATAGATCTATAGGTATAAGTATAATTTTTCTAGATCAACCGAACATAAGAACAAAGGGCCAAGAACTTTGTTTAAAGTACAGCAAATGAAGAAACTGATCAGAACTGGAACTGCTAAGAGCATTACCTTTATATATGCGTATAAATAAAAGTACTGTCAGAACTTGAGACAAGATATGTGTACATATATGTACATATAGAAGTAGGAAGTTTTCATAGGAATTGCTAGATAGACGACTAGATAAAGAGCGAGACAAAACTCGATTAAAAGTCAGCTCAGCCAACGCCTCCTGCTGCTCAGCCAATATGCCCAATAGCTACAGGGTATATAGTCAATATATAACTGCTCAGACTCAAGCTTAGTCAAGCATATAAACTAATCTAATCTAACCTGACAAAGCTCAGCTAAAACTCAGCCTATACAACGCCTCCTGCTGCTCAGCCAATATGCCCAGTTGATGCATTTGCAATAGCTACAGGGTATCTAAGGCAATTTGAGAGCAGATGACACCAAGCAGCAAACAGGTCGCGTCAGCTCAGTTCAGTTCGATTTGATTTGGTTCGTGTGAATTTCTTGTATCAGCTGCAGCTGATTGTGTCTGGGCAGCTATTAGAGATAGAGATAGGAATAGAGATAGGGATAGCGATAGCGATAGAGATAGGGACAGAGTTAGACGCCGCTTGCATAAATTTGTGGCATAGATTCAAGTTTTTCTCTTTGCTTTGTTTTTATTTGCTGTACATAATTTAACATTCGATTTCCTCCATTAGCGACAGGAGCCACGCACCGCACTGTAATGGGGCGTGCGGACCTACGAGATGCGCAACTCAATTAATCAAACCTGAAGTTGAGTCCAAGTTTGAATTGGGTCAAAGTCTGTGCGGTCGTTAGCCGAGGCCTTTACCCATTTCTATTTCGATTTCGACTCGTTTTTGGCAAGCCCAAGAACAAAAGCAAAGCCAAGCGAGTGAAGAACCGTAAACGCTGGGGAGGCCAGCGTCTAGATAAGCCAGGTGAGATACTCAGCTCGAACAATGCCCATTTCGCGCAGCTTTTTGCAAATTTTATGCGTTGCTCTGATTTCTGTCGCCGATTTTGTTCGTCTCTCACTTCGTGTTTCTTTTTTTTGCTATTTTCTCGCCAGTTGTCGTCTATCAGTGGGTCTGCATCTAAGCGCTGAGTGTGTGGCGGCCGGGGTCAATGCGCCAATTGTATCATCTGTAGCCAAATGTATCTCACAGATACACACAGCGATTATTATATAAATTTCGCTCGAAGTGCCCCATCTGGCCCATGATTAATCTAATGGCCGGTCGGAATGAAAGTCCATCTACCTGGCGTACCAAGCACAGCCCCCCCTCCCCCTCTTCGCCCGTTACCCGTTTCGCAACGCTGCGGGTGGCTACGCCCCTCGAGTCCCCCACCTTACTCGGGCCATAACTATCCCATCGAGCCGCCGTCTGCTCTGTCGCTAAAGCGCGTTTAAAATTCAATCAATTTAAGGTTAATTACAAAATTTTTCGCAAATTTTCACAACTTTTGCTGTTGTTGTTTTTCATTTCGTTTATCTCGCTTCTTGCCTTTTCGAGCTTGCAGAATTTGTTGAAGCAATTCGTGTTTAGATCTTGGACCAAATTTTTTTCTTAGTTTTAATATAAATATATATATATTTTTTTTGTTTGCTAATTTAATGAAGACTCACGCTGCGTAATTTTTTTTAAATTTTTGATTGCATATAAATATATATCAAGAATAGATTTGTTGCATATAAATAAATCTATATATAAAACCAAATTAAAAAGCCAAATCGACTCATATATATGTATATACTAAATGGCATCTGCCACGCCTCCTTCTGCAAGTTACATACATCTAACAAAAGCATAATTTTAAATGGGTTCAGGGTATAAATACAATTGAACAGATTTCAGATGTTTCAATCCGTTTACATATATTTTATTTATATTTTTTATATATATATATTTTTTAATAATTTAATATATTACAAATAAAGTAAAATAATTTTGGCAAACGTTCAATTACCTAAAAATATGCATAAATAAAAAAAAATCTACTCTCACACATCCTCGCAGCCGGTAGGATTCGAACCTACGCTCCCATAGGGAATCTGATTTCTAGTCAGACGCCTTAACCTCTCGGCCACGACTGCTTTGTGTGGGGGGCAGAGCCAAACAATGGATTATAAACTGTACAAACAGTAAATAAATAAATGTTTATATGCATTAAATGTATATACGAAGAACTCTAGAGAAATATGTAATTCTACTTTTGTCAGCATTCGTTATGAATTGTCTTATCTAACTGTCTAGAGATACACATACATGTATATAGTTTTTTAATTAATAAATTAATATACATATATATTGGTGGCATAAAGCAGATCACTTGCCTGGAAATTTGATAAATCAGTAGCAAAAGGTTTCATCTATTGAAGCATGAGTACGTGATAAAAGTTTGAATAGTATTGCAGATCCGATTGCCAGCAAACATAACTTTGGGCATTGCTTGAATGCCTCGCATTTGAATGTGCTTTACTTGCAGGCCTCAGCATTTTAGAGGGTCTAAAGTGTTAGCTGAAAGGAGCATAGAGCTCTATATGTTGTATAGAATTTACTTCTAGCCAATTCTGTTAGCTCTATTACTAGCACTTGGGTATAGTTTTATCCATTATCGTAAATTTAAATTTTTTGTATATAAGCTTCATATACATTTTCAGAGTATATAAAAAGTTTGAATTTGAATGCATATAGAATTTCCATAGTGGATACAGTTAGTTATATAATCTCTGACACTAGTTTAGGCAGCTGACGGTAAAGTCTTCTGTTAGTTTGATCTTTGTCCACTATCAAATAATCTGTCTTGTAGTTTGTATAAAAAGTATATAGATTATATATATTTTTAATCAAGTCAATAAGTAAATCTACTCTGATCGGGGAATACGAGACTAATAGGTCTGTGTAGTATTCTCAACACAATACGGCTACGGCTACGGCTAAGTCGACTCAGTTCATCATCCTGATTAGCTATAAATACACTTTCTGGACTCTTCCACAGCACCATCTCCCTGGCCCCATACGCTATCACAATACCATTATAGCCTCAATTCCCATTCATGCTACCGGGGGTCACCTTCAGTGTTTGTTAAACAAGCTTGCCCTGCTCGCATTTAAAGCTGATAAAAATGTTGTACAATAATCGATTCGCCCATCTGTTGGCACACAGACAAACGGAGACCGTTAAGGTGGAATGACCAATTCCAATTCCAATTCCAATTTCAGCGGTAACCGAAATAAATATATATTAAATATAAGATAAGTACGTCAGAAAAGAAAGCTGTGCAAAATTTAATAATAATCAGGGTAAGCAAGAAAAAAGGGGCAGATTGAATATGAAATACCCTAAAAGAGTTTGTTTTTTGAGTACGAAAGACCTTAAGGAAATTATTGTTAGCGAATATCTAATATCTAGAATCTAATAAATAGAATATTATACGACATACGAGATACGATATACGACATACGACATACGAGATACGAGATACGAGATACGAGATACGATATACGACATACGAGATACGACATACGACATACCACATACGACATACGGCATACGACATACGACATACGACATACGACATACGACATACGACATACGACATACGACATACGACATACGACATACGAGATACGATACATACGATATGAAATATACGATATACGACATACGATATGAAATATACGATATATGACATACGATATGAGATATACAATCTGTCCTATATCATTTCTTAGTGAAATCCAAATAGAATGAATGAGCATAAAAAAGTCCTTCTATGAAACAATTCAACTACATATGTATATATGTATACAGACTATATATTATAGATTCACGATCTGTACGTTACCATCCGTCTAAGATAGTTGGAATACCCTTTCTTTAAGCTCGTATACTCTATAATAATAAACAACGAACTTTAAGAAAGGCACAGCTAATTTTTTTTCTCGCATTTTTCCCCTCTTTATTTTTGCCAACTTTTTCTTGACCTTTTTTGGTTCATTGGACTGGCCGAGCAGCCCCTGTTGCTGTTAGATGTTGCTCTGTTTTTACGTGTGGGCCATCCATCTGCTAAGTATCTGAGCGTATCTATCTACACACACACACACACACACACACACATGCACAGCTATCTATCATACTTGTTGCTGCTTTATAATTTGCCTGGCGAAAACTATTTTAACAAGCTTTATTTATTATTATAATTTTGTTTTGGCTATGTTTTTTATTTTTATTTTTTATTTTTTTTTTTTGTCAGCTACGCGATTTGCAGCGAGCATAGAAATTAATTAAAAATTTATAAAGAAAGCGCCGTTAGCTTCGGTCCGTTCGACTAGGCGCAAGGTTCAATGTATCTGCGGGATACACGCTCATTGACCAAAAGTTGATTCAACTTGACCAAGTTCAATGCTCGACGCACAATTCGCCAAAATGTATTCTGTCCGTCACACACACACACACGCACAGTGTGCGTAGCGGCAGGCGTCACAATTGGCTTTTCGTAGGCTCTGCCTGCAGCAGCCTTGACAATGAAAAACGCAGCCGGTTTTGGGTCTTCGGCTCGGGTCACTGTCTGAACTTTGAACGCGAGTTCAAAGCACCCAAAAAATGACGATAACGATGACGATGATGATGTTGAAGAAGAAGACGCAATTAACCGGCGCCTTCTGCCGATTTTCGGCGCTTTTCCTGCCTGCTGGGAAAATCAATAGCCAAAAACTTAACGAAACGAAACGAAGCGAAGCGAACGCCTTCGCATTTTCATTTGCCATCTAATTGGAAATGTAAGGCGCTTCGCTCGTTATCCTGTTTTTGGCTCCGCGCATTGCTCAAAATAATCATTTATCTTCTTAATCGCTGCATGTCAAGCACTCAAAAACAGATCGGGTCGGGGGTGCACCTCTCTCTGTGTGTGTGTGGGTGTGTGTGTGCTGCAAGTGCAACGTCTGCAACTGCCAAATGTTTTGTCTTGAGCATCGCAGCCGACGGCGCAGGTTTGCCATTAAATTAAACCCAAGCCAAACTTCGCGTCTGGCCAAGATTCATGCCAAACCCAGCCAAAGTCAGCCAACAAATTCAAATTGTAACCTTTAATCCATTTTGGCCCGGTGCTTGAATATATAGTCGCTTTAGCTAGTTCGAATAGTCCTTGAGCAATGTACACGAGTTTGAATCTAGAAATTTTACTTGGTCACTTTTAAATTGAATTGAATCAGAAGGTCAGCTAAGGAGCTATAGGAACGCAAGGAACTGCAGGAACATAAAGAACTATAGGAACTGAAGGGTCTGACGGAACTGATGGAACTGAAGATACTAAAGGAATTGATGGAACTAAAGAAACTGAATGAACTGAAGATACTGAAGATACTAAAGGAGCAAGGGAACGAAAGGACGTCAAGAACCTAAAAGATATAAGGAACTGATGGAACTGATGGAACTAAAGGAACTGAAGGAACGGAAGGAAATAAGGAATCTAAAGGAATTGAAGGATCTGAAGGAATTAAAGAAACTATAGAAAGTAAAGGAACTGAAGGTACTGTAGGAACTGAAGGAATTGTAGAAACTGAAGGAACTGTAGGAACTGAAGGAACTGAAGGAGCTAAAGTAGCAAAAGAACTTGAATCAAACTATTTAATTGCTTAGTCTTAATTAATGCATGTTTTGTTTTTTATTTGGAGAAATACGATATACAGCCTAGGATTTACGATACACAAAATGAAATATGTGGCATAAAATATTTATGATTTACTAAGCACACACCACAATATACGATATACCATATTTGGTATAAGATGTCAAATATACTACAAATTTCGGTATATCGTATACGAAATATGATATTAGCTATGCAATACATTACATTCAATATACGATAATCAATGATATACAATAGATTTCGAATGTTATAAGCTGCTGATATAATGGTATATATAATAAATACTGTAAATTAAGTCTTCTATGTAAACATGATAGATGGTAAGCTGGTTTGCTTTATAGCTATAAGGATATCTATTATAATTCTAGCCAAAACTTTCATACCACATATGACAGATACCTTAAAAATCTTACCTATATGCCATGTATAACCCTATGACTTTAAGAAATCTGTTAAGAAACTTTCGTCCAGAGCTACAATATATAACAGCATAGCCATAATACTGTTTCAGACTAAGTCAATAAATGTTTTATTGTGTTTGGGTGTCCCACTCGCATGTCAGCAACATCTCATATATAGTTTTCACAACTTCTGACATTCCTTGGCATTACGAATCTGTGGAATATTCTCTCACATTGCTAACAAGCGACAAGGAATCCCCATACCGAATTTCCTCAACTGTGACAAAATACTTCCTGGGCTAAATACAACGCCAAATTAGTTGGGGATTGGGGTATTGGAGGGGGTGACGCTGTCGATAACTGTCTAGGCTTGTTGCTTACTCATTTCGTATCGTTTAGCCCAGGGTTGGCAGGGTTCAAAAACTGATATGACAGGAACGGAACGGAACGGAATGGAACGGTAAGGTAGTGCTGTGTAGGGGCACGGGCGGGGGCTGGGCTGTGCATGACATGGCAAGAGACTGACGTCACGTGACGTGTCGCGTCCCGTCGCAACGTCAAAAACGTCCAGACGCCACGGCCGTGGGGCCCATTAGACGGTGGCTGAGACGGTGTGTAGTGGCAGAAGGCGCAGACGTCTTTAAAAATTATTAGAGCCATAAATTGTCGCCGCAGTCGGCGCTTTTTGCGAGCTTTAAGCAACTTTCGCTGGCTTTCTTCGTGAACTTTGTGACTTGCAGCTCTTCGTTTTGTTTTCCATTTTGTTGGCACCTCTGTTTGTGTCTATTTTATTTATTTATTTCTATTTTTATACATTTTCTTTTTCATTTTTGCTGTTGTTTTTGTACTCGATTTTTTTTGTTTTTTTGTTTTTGTTTTTCTGCACGCTCTTTTCTCTTTTTATCACGCTTGTTAATGTCATTCCGCGACGTTGGCGTCGCTGTTCTCCGATTTTCCTTTTGTCATCCTTCGGCTGCGCCCGACCACCCGTCCGACCGCCCGACCCACTGCCATTGCCGCCTTATTAGCCGCCATTAACACTTCTGCCAGCAAACGAGCGGCTTTCCCCCCCTTCCTCCACACCACTCCTGCCGCATTCCGTCAAGCAAACTGTTGCACAGTGTGGCAAAACTTGCAAATCAAATTGTCAAACTAATTAAAACTTCTCCGCGCGCTGACTCGACGTTGCATATGGCATCGAAAGTGTTTAACTAACATAATGAAAATGCTTATAATGATTTATAATCAATGTGAATTGCCCGAGTGTTATGCGCTTTGGCCTCACTGCACTCGCGCTGCGAAGCAGCCCCAGCCACAGTCGCTAGGCTAAGCCCACAGACAAACCCAAAACTAATACAAATACAGCCACAACAGCGAATCTCGATTGCCAGCCAATGGCAGATGAACTAGCGAATGCCCTGGAAATGTGAGTCTGATTCGATCTAGTTAATTATAGACATTATTTAATATGATATCCCATTGAAAGTGGGGAATTGGGTTACATTGCTTTGGGTAGATGTTTGTAACAGACAGAAGAAGGCGTGGCAGAGCCCATCAAGTGTATAAATGTTCTTGATCAGGGCGACAAACTGAGTCCACTTAGCCCTGCCCGTCTGTCTGTCTGTCCGTATGTATGAACTTGTCAATCTCCGAAGATATAAGAGCGAGAGACTTGAGATTTTTTTCAGCTAAAAAAATAATATAGGGATATAAAGAGTTGTTGAACTTAAACTAAAATATAGCATTCGATTTCAGATATCAATTCATTTAATATTCATATTATTTGAGGAAATTTAACGTTAAGCTGAGTTGTGAAAGTCAAAATAACAATTGGAAACGATGGTAATCCTACATCTTTTTATTTATGATAAACAAAAAATATCTCTTATTCTATATGTTTATTATTCATATTCCTTAAGAGTGGCTTTCACCTATTAAATCAAGAATTTTGAATGAAATTCCATTATCAATCAGCTAATATACCCTTTCTGCTCTGCATTTTGCGTAGCATTCAAATAAAGTTGTCTTTGGGCAAATGCAAATGCGAAAGGCAAAGCACAAAAAAAAAAGCTCTCCATTGCCTTTGCCTGCTCCCTGTCTCTCCCTCTCTCCCTCTCTCTCTCTCTCTCTCTGTCTCTCTGGCTGCATCCCTCTCTCCATCGCTTTGTCTCTGTTATCCTTGTTGTCAATTCGTGTCGCTTCATTTTCTTGCAGCATTTTGGGCGCCAGATTGTCTTAGGACTGTTTACTAATATGTCGTCCTCGACCTCAACCTCTCCTGTTCTCTCTCTCTCTCTCTCAGCTTGTTTTGCGTCTTCTGCATCATCTTTGTCCAGTTGTCGCCGTCGCCGTCGCCGTCGCCTCGTCATCGTCGTTAATTTTTGGTGTTGCTATTTTATTCGTGATATCCTTTGGCAAAGTATCCTGCGCTTGTGCCTTTGTTATTCGCCGCGGCGTCTCTTTGAGCTGTGCTGCTTGTCGCTTGTTGCTGCTAATTAAAAAGCATCTTGTCGAGGACTTTATTCCCCGAACGCGCATAGCTATAAATGTGGCAATAATGAAGGCCAGCCAGGACCAGCCACAGCCCCAGCAGCAGGACCTTCAAAGGCAAGCCCACACTCAGCCAAGGCCCCATTAGCCATAAGTATTTCGTTCGAATAGCTCCCATCTAAATATATTTATGTACAGATGCGAAGTGTGATCCAAAAGTATTTTGTGTACTATAAAAAAAAAAAAAAATCATTTAAGATTTTGTGAATATTTTTTTTTTAATTTATTGCTGAATTTATTTGTTATTTTTTTGTTTTAGTTTTAAAAAAATTTATCTTTTTTTTTTTTATTTTATTATTATTTTTATTTGTTTTTAGTATTCCCAGTAATCCCTATATAGGTTTTATATATCTATCTCATAGTTATCTCATCGTCTTTTCTATTTCGGGCACAAGAAACCATCACAGTTCTCCATTACTCATTGATCAGACCTCGTATATGGAAATATATATGTGAATTAGTTTTCATCATCTGCTTTCACATGAACGTATCTGACGCCCCTAACT
Source organism: Drosophila navojoa (assembly GCF_054131105.1). Taxonomy (NCBI): domain Eukaryota; kingdom Metazoa; phylum Arthropoda; class Insecta; order Diptera; family Drosophilidae; genus Drosophila; species Drosophila navojoa. Next base: position 10,642,407 of record NC_142895.1, on the reverse strand, counting down.
AGTTCCATTTAATTCATGCTATCGCTTATGTATCTTCCAGGCAGCTCTATGACTGCATATTAGCATCTTTCCTGGAAGTAAGAATTTGCCATCAGTTTTATTTAGAAACGTGGACTTCCTCAAATCCTTTGATGGGAATAAGTGTTTTTTCTCGGTATCAACTTTCTTTATTGAGGCTTAGCTTCGAATGTCGCAATTAGTTGTTATGCTTGTCAAGCTGAGTGAAATGCGGAGCTAGGCAGAGGGAGATTTCCTGACCCAGGGGGGTTTCATGTAAATGAGAGATTGAAAAGTGACACTAAAAAGTATCAAGTGAGCTTCTAGCTCTGGGAGCGTCGATAAGTCGATAATCGTTGATAATCGATTCATATGAATTTTATTTTATTTTATTTATTTTTTTTTTTTTTTTTTTTTTTTTTTAGGTACCATATATCAATTTTCTACACTTTGGGATCATTGAGTTGTTTTATTTGTATATATGTATTTGTATAGAGATCTACCTCTATATTGACATAAAGTCAAAATGAGGAACATTTCTAGCGATATGGAAACTAGAGTCTATAATGAGACATATGTTGTAATCATCTGTTAGAGCACATACAAGTCTGACATGCACTTTGGCATTAGATGTTAGAACTGCTAACATGTATATTTATATTAATTAATTTGTGATTTCAATATACGTATGTATGTTTATCTTCAAACTCGACATGCACTTTGACACGAAATGAATAATATTTCTAGCGACATATTCCTATGACATCAAAATTTAAGCTCTAAGCCTTGGCTACATTCATGTTTGGCATGTATCTTAACATGAAGTTAAACTTGTTAATCATCTTATAAGAAACTTTGCTTTCTTTTCGCAAACAGAAAATTAGACTCCCTAGAGGAATGTTTAGCTTTTTTTCCATTATATACAGAGCCCATTGAAAATTGAAAATCAGAGTATAATGGAATTGTTTTTTTAAAGTTTTTTTCTTTAGCTGTAGCCAAAAGTAATTAATTATTTAATTGCCTCGCTTCATTAGCTGCCGATCAGCTGAGCCTTCACATCAGTTGAGGAGACAATGCAACAGCAACAGCAGCAGAAGCAGCAGCAGCAGCAACAACAAGGATTTGTGGACCACCCGTTGAGTGGCACAGCAACAACAAAAGCTGTAGCAACATATCAACTACGAGCAACAAAAACAGCAACAACAAACAGCAAACAGCCAGCAGGCAAATAGGAAAAATGTATTTTTATATATTGTATTTCTGTTGATTGTAATCTTATTGAACTTGAAGCTGAAGCTGAAGCTGAAGTCGTAGCTGTAGCTGTAGCTGTAGCTGCGGCTTTGTAAGCGATCCGCCGCCTGCGATGGACGATGCGAGCGATTGGCGCCAGCAGTGCACAGGCCGCAGTCAACGGGCAAACAGTAGCTGCAACATCGGCGACAGCGGCCACTGCGGCCATAGCGGCAACAGCTTTGCAACTTTGAGCACAATTAATTGAACACCAACAACAAATTGATTGCGCGAACAGCAAAGCAACAACAACAGCAGCAACAACAACATGACACATTGTTCACATGCTGCCGCCGTCGCCGTTGTCGAATGAAGATGACAAAGCCCAAAAGGAAGATCTATGTAGGCCTTGCAACAAGCTGCTGCAACAAGGCACTGCCAGTGGCAACATGTTGCCAAGCGGCCTTTGTGTGCGGTGCCGCGGTGCCGCGATGCCGACTCGTTGTAGTTGCCGCTGCTCATTGCCGCCCCATTAATAAAAATTGGCCAGCGAGTCGCACAAGTTGCTGTTGCTAATTAGCGTCAACATTGCTGCCAGCAACATGTTGCTGACAGATGCACTGACGTGCCACCGAGCGCCGTGGAGTCGCAAGCAAAACGATAGAGGAATCAACAAACGACAACCAAACAATGCACATATGCACATACATACATACATACATACATACATACATACATACATATGTATATGCGACATCTAAATGCATGCATGCATGCCCATATCTATGACAAATGTGAAACGAAAAGAAAAAGAAATACTTTCACTTGACACTAAGCAAATATTGAGGCTAGGCAGCTAAATGCCTGTCATGTGTCCTCAACTGAAATCAATTTGCATAAAACAATAGCAAGTCAGCGACTCGAATCGTCTGATCGACTGGCATTCATTGGCATAGGCACGACTCCCACATGCTCTGCCATGTAATTGAGCGCGAAGTTGGGCTTATTATTGTTTAGTATTATGGTTAGTATTAATATGCTGGTATTATTATTGGCAATAATATTAGTATGACTTGTTAATATTGTATTGTTAGCATAAGTTTATTATTGTTTGTGTAGGAATTAGTATTAGTATACGTATTAGTTTTGGTATTAGCATAAGCATTAGTATTTGCATTAGCATTCGTATTTGTGTTAGCATTAGTATTAGCATTATTATTAGCATAAGCGCTAGCATTAACAGTAGCATAAGCATTATCATTAGCATTAGCATTAGCATTAGCATTAGCATTAGCATTAGCATTAGTATTAGCATTATCATTATCATTAGCATTAGCATTAGCACTAGCATTGGCAGTAGCATTAGCATTAGCATTAGCATTAGCATTAGCATTAGCATTAGCATTAGCATTAGCATTAGCATTAGCATTAGCATTAGCATTAGCATTAGCATTAGCATTAGCACTAGCATTAGCATTAGCATTATCATTAGCATTATCACTAGCATTAGCATTAGCATTAGCATTAGCAGTAGCATTAGTATTAGCAGCAGCATCAGTATTAGCATTAACATTAGCATTAGTATTAGCATTAGAATTTGAATTACTTATAGAATTAGCATTAGCATTAGAATTACCATTACCATTAGCATTGTCAATAGTATTAGCATTGGCCATTACCATTACCATTAGCATTGGCAATAGTATTAGTAGTAGTATTAGCATTAGCATTAACATTAGCATTGGTATCAGCATTAACATTCGCACTAGCATTAGCATTAGCATTATCATTGCCAATAATATTAGCATTGGCATTAGCATTAGTACTAGCATAATTAGTATTAGTATTATTATTAGCATTATAAAAGTCTACATTAGTATTGCCAATACTATTAACATTGGCATTGGCATTAGCATTAGCATTAGCATTAGCGCTAGCGCAATCAATAGCAGCACACTTGGTATTAGTATTAGTATGATTATTAGCATTACACAAGTCAGCACTAGTATGAATATTTGTAGTAGTACTGTACTACTTCAAGTACCAGCATTACTATTAGTATTAACATTAGCATTAGTATCCATAATTTATCTCCTTAAGCATTTTGTTATATTAGGTGCGAGCGTTAAGCGACAATTTCCTTTTTACCTAACTGTAACTCAGCCAACAATCCTACAATTATTTTTCAACGTACAACAACAACAACAAACAATAACAACTGTGATTCACACACAAAAAAATAGAAGGTATATGAACTTTTTGTTTGTTACTTGGCGAGTCTGAAAACTTGTTTGTTGTTAGTTTAGCCTTTATTGACAGTGTTGTTTTATGGCCACGCCCCCTGCTATGTGCGCCCACCTGACAGTTGGCTGTCGGCCATTCGAATTTGTGATTGACACTTTTATTATAAATATCTATATATATGTATGTATGTATATATGTATGTACATATGCATAGCTGCAGCTGATTGACAGCCAGATGGATGGATAGAGTGACTAACGGATTGTTGATCAATGCAGAGCAGATGCTGAAATCGATAGACATGAATATGTCTGTCTGTCTACCTCTCTCTCTATATATATATATATATATATCCTCTATAACTGTATACAGTATACATATGTATATATTATTTGCGTGGCACAGTTTGACATGCTTCGTGCCACAGGGCAGAGTGTTTAATAGAATTAATTCGCCACCCTTGAAAAACATGGCCAAAACGGCGCCAATTAAAACTCATTAAATCAAGTTAAGAAACTTGCACACATACACAGCTCTATAGACATAACTGCATAGATGTGTGTGCGTGTGCTCGTGTATAAAGCTTGGCTGGATATGCATTTGGAGCAAAGTTTTGTGAACCCTTAGCAAAGTCACTTAAGTGGGTCATAATGCTGCAGCAGCTGTGGCAACATGTGGCAGACACAATGTGTGTATGTCTATACATAGACATGCATATACATATCTGTATATATGTGTATATGCTTAGGTATGTATGTACATGTATATGTATCTACATATATTTATGCTGAAAGTGAAATCGAAAACTTTGCGCGATAAATGTGGCAAGCAGACTAACTGCTACTTATAACTATATCATGGCAGTATATAAATAGATGTATGTATAAATTTATATGCATGTATAGGCGAATGCTTCTGTGTGTGTGTGTGCGCGCTTGTGCTATAGAGATACTCTGACTTATTTTGCAGCCATTGTGTGCGCACTTTCACTGTCAACCCACAGAAACTTGCGCTGTCTTCTAACCACACACACACACACACACACACACACACACTCTCTCTCTCTCTTTGTGTGTGTGTGTGCGACATTAAATGCATAAAAATAGCATTAAATTGTGCGCAAAATAGCAGCAAATAAAATTTTACTTCTTCTTGCTCACAAATGTATGCAACAAATGTATGTCTCTCGCTCTCACTTGCTCTCTCTATCTCTGTCTCACTCTCTGTGTGTCTCAGCCTCTGCCTCTGTCTGTGTCTGCTTTCTGTCTGTGGCATGTTTTTTCTTTTCGGAAATAAGCGCAAACTTTCGTAAAACTTAAAATTCATTCAAAATGTTCTTATTCCGCGCTAGAGAGTCAGAGAGGGAGAGAGAGAGAAAGAGAGAGGAGGAGAGGCGAGAGAGAGAGAGACCTTTGACCTATAGAACTGTATATATTTTAATGCTTTTATGTATATATAATATGCATATGCTTGATCTACAAATGAGCTTATATATCTACTTATTTTATTTATTTCTTATTTTCATGATTTCTTTGTATATCTGTAATAGCAAGAGGAAGCTACGCATAATAGCATTGACAGTAAGGACTCCTCGATACTAGAGATACTTATTTAAACAAGGTCTCTCTAATATCTTTTACCTCATATAAAATAAGGTTTTTGTTTCAGCTTTCTTATAAAATAGTTTCTAAGAACTCTCAGCTCTTAGTTCGCATTTTCAGTTTCCATTTTTTGTAGTTTCTAGTAAATTCATAACATAGCTCAGAATCGGATTTAAAATTGAGCTTAAATATTAAAAACTATTTATTTTGAAGTCGCGTTGCGTATTTATTAAAATTAAGATTTATTATTTTGGGAATGTAATATCACTTAAATCTTCTCGCGGAATTGGCTATAAATATTATTAAAAAAGTTCTCTTTCCTGAAAGTCCCAATCTTTTGAACCTATCTTTGCTCATGTTTTTACATTTTTGACTAATTTAACTGAGATTTAAGGAATAAAGTTTCTTCAGAAAGAAATTGAAACAAAAATAATATATTTTTAAAGTTTTTATCTATAAGAAAGAGTTCTTCATTTCAGTTCAAAGAGATAACTTAGGCTAACTATTGTACAAGCTTAGCAGACTACAGTAGTCGGCATAAGTATTGGGATGATATTCAATTTACATAAACTAATAAATGGCTAAATGTTTAGTCTATCTATATTCATACTCATTGTTCCCTTTATGGTCCTTGGCTAATTAGCGATGATTTTAAATTATCTATGTTAACATTTTGAATATTTGAAAATAGTTAAAACTATATGATACTACATATACGCTGTCAACTGAAATCAATTCTCTTCAGTCGTAATTCTTAAAGTACTCATAGCGTGGTAATTAAACTGTCATTTTCATCATGAGCAAACTGGATTAAAAACCAAATGTTTTTTTTTCTATTTCAGTTTCAATTTCCTTTTCAGTAAAATTTTGCATCCGAAACTTGTCGAAATAAAAGAAAATTGCGCAGATCTCTCAGCTGGCAAGCGCTATTTCAATCACAATATCAAGCTTTAGCTACTTTAAGAAAGAGAATCCGACAATTGGGAAGACAAGAAAGTTGAAAAGGTTTAAATGTTTTGCTTTGCCGCAGACGCTTTTCCTGCATTTTCTTGTTGTTGCTTGCACTTTTCTTTGACTTTCAACTGGCAAGTCAAGCACACACACACACACAGACTGACAGAGTGTGTGTGAGGGGGAGAGAGGGAACGAGAGTGAGCGAGTGAGAAAATGGCGTCAAGTATTTATTGTGTACTGTTGTTGTTGTTCTTGCTGCTGCTGTTGGCCCAAAGAAAGTGAAAACTTTTGCAGCGAAGTCGCGAACAAATTTTAACCCAAAAAGTTCCAGCAGAGCAAAACAAAAACTTAAAGCGCAAAAAGTTGTGTCAAGTTGTGAGGTTATGTCGGACGAAGGAGCTACCGAGCGTTGCCAGACTGTATTCCTATTAGATTTGAAGTGTGCGTGTATGTGTGTGTGTAGGTGCGTGTGTCAATTACATAATTAATTTGTTTACTTGGGAGGCTAGCAGCAACAGCAACAACAGCAGCAGCAGCAGCAGCAGCAACAGCAGCAGCAGCATCTGAACATCAACAACAATTTGTTTACATTCCAGATGCACAAAGTGCAGTTCCTAATGCACAATAAATAACAATGAAAAAGCCGAACGAAAATATTTTACGTACGAAAACGAAAACGACAAAAAAAAGATGAGAAATAATATACAAAGCACACACACACGCACGCAAGGCGAGCGAGCGAGCGAGCGAACGAGAGGGCGAGAAGTAGAGCGAAGAATGAGGAAGGAGCGCAGAGCGAGGAGCTAGAAGCGAAGAGCTGTACGCATTACGACAAACAACTATGGTGGCAGTGTGTGAGGTATGAGTGTGTGTGTGTGTGTGTGTGTGTGTGTGTGTGTGTGTGAGGTAGAGGGGGAGAGGCGAGCATAGCTTAGTAGTTCTGTGAGCTAGCATCGATTACGCTTTGACGCCAACAGCGGCGTCGACGTCGGCTGTGCATTGGGCTTAGGGTCAGGCGGCAAAAATTTTTGGACACGCAGCAGCGCCAACAACAGCAACAACAGCAACAGCAACAGTAACAGCAGTCGGCAGCAGCGCAGTCCACCTGCAGCCGCAGCTGGTGTGATAGCGTGCTGGCTGGCTGGCTGGCTGGCGACGTTGACGGGGCGGGGGTTGCATTTTAGGCCACACCCACATGCGACGCTGCACATCGTTGTGATTGGCCCAAACAATTGGCAGTCAGCTGCAAAATACAACAAGACAGCAAAGAAAAAAAAAGAAGAGAAAAATACACACACACACACAGGGAGAGCGACATGCATAGAGAAGTGTAGAACAAGTGGAGGCAACGGAGGCAGCAAAAAACTGAAACGCAAAAAACGAAACAAACAACGAGCAAAGGCAACGGGCAACGGCGATGACGACGACGACGACGACGACGCTGCAGCAACAGCAACAGCAACAAAAATCGCCCCCTTCAGCAAACGCAGCAACAACAGCAACAACAACAACAGCAAGCAGCAGGCCATGCAGCCGCTTGTTTTTGTTGGTTTTACTGCAACAACGACGACTGCGAAACTCGGGCGACGGCGACTGCACTGAGGGTGGCCCTGGGCAGCGATGCCGGCATCGGCATCGGCATCGGCATTGGCATCGGCATCGGCATCGGGCTACGGCCACGGCAAAGCCATCAACGTCGGCGTCTGTTTTCGTTTTGCCTTCTTTACGCTCGTTCGTAGCGCTTACCGTTGCTTTCGCTCGTTGCCGGCTCCCCCTGCCTAGCGTCGTCGTCGTCGTCGTCGGCTGCTGCTGCTGCTGTTGCCCTCCCTGCATGCCGATTTATGCCCTACCCCGCGCTGGCTGTGCGGCTACCCGGCTACCCGGTCACGTGGCACATGCATTGGCGCCGATAACTGCCATTTTTCTGCCTCTGCTGCCGCCGACGCGACGCAGCTGCGGCGTCAGCGTAGCTGCCTGCTTTCAGCATTACTATTGTTGTTGTTGTTGTTGTTGTTGTATTCGTTGCGTTCGTAGTTGTGCCCTTAGTTAAACAAAGGGCATAGTTGGGATAGTCATTGAAGTTGTTCAGGACAGCACACACACACACACACACACACACACTCGCACACGCACACGCACAGGATAGCGTGTGTGTGTGTGTGCTTGTGTAAAGGTGCCTTTGGAGTAACTGTTGTTGTTATTATTGGAATGCATGTAATTCTAATCAGAATTTAACGTTATCTGCTCGCATTTATGCCCATTCGATGAGCATTAGGGTGAACCAAATAATTATTAAAGAATTGAATGGTATTTTTACTTATGAGCAGAGAATATTTTCTTGTTATATGTACATATATATGTATGTGTATACATAAGTATGTATGTCATATTTGTAATTCTGTATTAGCTCTAAAATTCGTGTCAACGTGTTAATTCAACAATTCTTTGAAATACTAAAATTAAGCTAATTAGTTCTAGTAATACACCGAGTTCATAACATCATTTAAATCATTTTAATACTGAAAGAGCTTTTGATGCGCTAACTGCATAAATCAACGATCTAAATTGATTGCGGAGTAAATTACGCTCTCATTTGGCAGCGTTTTTGGAGTATTACGCGTGTAATATAATCACTCTTTGTTCACATAATGTTGAATGGAGCAACAGAGCGAGACTTTGTTGGATTATATTGTGGTATATCAGCTGAAAATCTGATTAATATATTTAGTTTACTATAGCTGGAGTTTTAGTTCTGGCACTTTAAATCTGATTTTGGTTTTATATTATTAACAGCTCTAATTTCCATTAATTCTAGTTCATGTCATATGTTTTGAGTAGTTTAGAATATAGTTATCAATAAAAATAAAAAAAAAAAACTGTTTCAGTTCCGGATCTGGTTCCCTTTTTTTATTTAGCTTAAGTATTTATTTTTTATATACCCAATGCGATTTTAGTTTGATTTTTGTCATATAAAATCAATTAACGAATAAGTTTGAACACCCCATTCCCAGACCCGAGTTTGGTTCCAGTTCCTGGTTCATATATATATAATAAAATATTTTATATTTATTTATTTATTTTTGTTTTCACATCCAATCAATAAAAATGGAGTCTGCTTTGGTTTCAGCTCCAGTTCCAGTTCATTTTACACAAGTATAAAGATTATGATGGTTTGAACTTTATGTACATATGTCTATAGTATGTATGACTCAAAACTATAAATAATTATAAAAATAAGTGGCTCAGCTTGTGATCTCCAGTTCCAGTTTCAGTTCCACTTTCAATTAAGTTTTTATTTTACTTTGCTTTCATCTCACATCAATAGAAAGCAGTTCAGCTTGTGAACTAGCTCACAGTTCCAGCTAAAAGTTTTGTTCCAGTTCCAGTGACAGTTTCATGTCTTCTTCGGACCTCCACAGTAAGCACTAGCTAAGTGGGACTATTGATCTGTATAATATATTGATCTGTATAATATATATATATATGTATGTATGTATGTATGTATGCATGTATATTTGCCAAGGGTATCTGGTGTTCCGGTATTTTGTATGTTTAATTTTAGTTTTGTGTTGTTTTTCAGCTTTTTACGTATTTTTGGTTATCTCTCCTGCTTTTTGCACTTTTTCTTACTTATTTTAGTTTTATGTTCGTCTTTTTTTTCTTGTTACTTATATATATATATATTTTTTTTTAGCGACTCTTTCGCTGTCTTTTGCTCTTAGCTGCCTGTTTGTCTCCGTGTGTGTGTGTGTGTGTGTCTTCTTCTTGTACTCACAATCCTGCACCCCCCACCTGCCCCTACACACACACACACACACACACACACCCTTGCCACCCGTTTGGCTAGTGTCTCTTTACGGCTGCTCGGTGCAAAATATTTTTGTTTGCTTGCCAAAAAATTTGGTCGATTTTTGTGCGCCGTCGTCGCCAATGGCTGGGCAAAGTCCTTGCTGCAACAGCCCCTGGCTCCTGGCCCGCCCCCACCGTCAGCCACCCCCAGCTGCTGTTGTTGTTGTTGTTGTTGTTGTTGCTAGTTTTTAGTGTTATTGCTGTCGCGTTTTGCGTCCTGCGTCCTGCGTCCTGTGTCCTGCGTCGCGCGTCTTTTGCCACGTCGACAACATTTGATGTTGTTGCATATAATGAATACTAACCGCCCCCATCCATCCGCCGCCCCGGCGACCACTGCAACAATTTTTTATATGCTACAGCTAGATAGACACCGAAAAAGGAAGAAACACAAAAAAAACAAGCACAAAATTTGTTGGAAATTTTCGGAAAATGTGGGTGGCACGAAGCGCAGATACTACGTAAACACTTTTGACATTTTATTTTTCACGCCAGCTCCTGGGCGCCTCTATCGATGCCCATGTCCATGACTACCTCTCCCACTCCCACTCTCTCTCTCTCTCTCTTTCCTTTCCTTTGTTGTCGCTGCTCTTTTTTAGCTGCTCGCCTTTTGTTGCAACGCCCTCGCTCTATGCCTGCCTCTGCTTCGCATTCCCTTAAATTTGTTAACGTTGCACTGAACTTTCGCAAGGGCTGCGTACAGCCTCCTTTCTCTGCCGTAACTACCCCCCCTCGCCCACCTTTCCGCACCCGTCCTTAGTTTGTCATGTGGCGCTTAAGTGTGTTCGCATAAAATGCAACCAAATTGCATATTGCGCATACGACACGTGTGCCACAACACTCTTGGCCTGAGACTGCTGGTAGGCACTGTGGCCATTGGAACATTTGCTGCCGGCCGATAAGGAAATGCACCCGATAAACCCAACTGCAAATGCTGCCAAAGTGCTGCCGTAATGCCCCCAGACGGAATGGGAGGCGAGAGTGCCGTTCGAAATGCTTAATTAGGCAAAAATATAAAGCTAATGAAGCGAGTTTAACTATGAGTGAGGTGTGGAAATAGATACTTGATACGATGTAATACATTTATGTATATTATTTATACGTCTATTTTATCTTCTGGCACAGTAAGTTACATCTACTGGGTATTCTTTGCTCTTCTATGGCTAGGATTTAAAATTAAAATTCTTTTCCCTATAACTCTATATGAATAGTAGCAAAATTAGTTATCTGAATGATCCTGTGTCTCCCTGTCTTTCTGTACTACTCATGCTATGTGACTGTTCTCTTTCCCTTCCTCATTGGATAACCTATTGTGGATTTCTAAAATCCCTGTCTTTTTTCATACTCCAGCAATTTTTCTCTCTCTCGTCTCTGAGGATTCTTGTTGCTGAGTCTATATTTGAATTTTCTCTTACTTTCCATTCCTCCTTCTTGGCAATCTTTACATGTTCTCTCTCTCTATGCCTCACTCTCTCACTGTCTATCTATATCCTTATCTCTTTTTTTCTTATATGAACACTATTTCCTATTTTGATCTTTCACTTTCTTTTCACTTCGCCTTCTTTGCAATGTTTTCATGTTGTCTTTCTATCTCTCTCTCTCTCTCTCTCTCTCTCAGTCTTAATATATCTCTCTTTCTCGCTCTGTGTCTCTCTCTCACTCTCTATCTATATTTTTATACCCTGAACCCATTGAAAATGGGAAATCAGGGTATAATGTTTTTGTGTAAAAGTATGTAACAGGCAGAAGGAATCATCGCAGACCCCACAAAGTATACATATATATTCTTGATCAGCTCGATGAGCTGAGTCGATATAGCCCTGTCCGTCTGTCCGTCCGTCCGTCCGTCCGTCCGTCCGTCCGTCCGTCCGTCCGTCCGTCCGTCCGTCCGTCCGTCCGTATGAACGCCGAGATCTCAGAAGATATAAAAGCTAGAGAGCTGAAATTTTGTGTGCATACTCGTGTATACCATACGCAGTACGAGTTTGCTTTATTTTTTCGATAGCTCATCCGATAACTTTTTTATCGAGAATAATCGAAAAATTGATTTTGTTTTTTGAGCCTCATCGGAGTACTATTAGATGTAGAGACTTCAGATTTATTGTGTATATATATATGTAGAATACAAACATTTTGTAATCAACAGCTTTTGGATACCACGCCCCCTTCGCCCCCAATTTATAAAAAACGTATTTCAAGTACTAGAGACTTGTGCTTTGGAATGTACACACCATTTGACCATATAATTACGCCCTGAAAGTTTCATTAAGATCGTATGTTTACAAAAGAAGTTATTCACCAAGTAAATTCTCATACTATTGCCCAAACTGCAGCGCAGCCCAAGCGCAGTCGCTGCTTACTGCGCAGTTAGCAGAGCGCGGGCGCGTGAGGGTGGATGCATGTAAATGTATGTGTGCGTGAATAAAAGAAGTGCAGAATGATAAGAATATCAGCTTGGAGGGTTCAGGGTATCTCCTAGTCGAGCAGTCTCGACTAGAGTCTTCTTACTTGTTATCTATATATTTTTTTTTTTTTGTATGAGCATTATTTCCTCATGTCTCATTTTTAAATGCAAATCTCTTATATTCTATATCTCTATTCTCTCACTCTAAGTCTTCCACACTCTTTCTTTTTCTTTCTCTCTCATTCCCTCCTTCCTGTGATTTCCTTGGCCCCCCACTCACTTTATTTCTCTTCTTCACAATCCTCGATTTTCTCGTCTCTTTATCTCTCTCTTATTCTTATTGAGATTCTCTTATTTTAAAATAGCATGTAACATTAAATTAATACATAAAACTAAAAATTATCACCTCTCTATGCAATTCTCACAGTCTTTTCCTCAAGCACTTGCTCTTGCAAGTCTTTGTGGTTGAATGATTTTTCTTTCCCTTTCCAAGTCATGCCGATCTATCTGTATATCTAAAGCCGTGCTATATGTAAAGCACTGCAGCTAGCTGGACAAGGCTTAACGACGAACGGCCATTTAATACAAATACCAGAGTATTATACAGAATATAATCTATACAAATATTGTTTATAGAATAGCTTGGGTATTATATTTGATAGCTCTGTCCACACTTGCCGCCTTATCGGGAGGCATTTCCTTTACCCATTCGCGTGTGTGTGTGTGTGTGTGTGTGTGTGTTCCCTTGGTGGGAGGAGCTGTATCATAACATTACTGACAGTTTCGCACCTGTAAGACATATCTAATGGCTACCTGAGCCACACTCCTGCCGGCTGTAGCGAAACAAAGTGCTCGTGTAGCTGGAGCAATGCATAAAATAAATATTAAACGGCCTTCCGTTTTGTGCTGGCTTGGCCTCCACGTATATGGGTGTGTGTGTGTGTGTATCCTGTATCCTGTATCCAAATTGAAACCACAACAACAACAAACAAAGTCAGCCCTTAACCCGAACCTCTCTCACTCTCTCCCTCTATCTCTCTCTCCCTCTCTCTCTCTATCTTCCTCCTGCCTGTGCGGCAGTCAGACAGCGAATTCTTGTGTGGATAAAGTGTGGGCCAAGAGCTGTGGGGCCATGATAGAGGGAGGGCGGTAACTGGGACTGGGACTGAAGGGGGCAACGCTTTAAAAGTCAAAAGTAAAAACAAGTCAATTTACGTCAAGCACTTTTGCTATAAAGGATATTAGAGCAGAAATACAACAAGGACATGCCAACATTTCCGACATGTAGGCGTCGACTAGCGGCGCCGCAGCTGCTGTTTTGTTCGGTGCAGAAGATGTTGAATGAAATACGTTCTATGTATGCTAGAAACGTGTAGAGCACCAATGGGGGGGCGGGGGTGGGGGTGTGGTACTGTGTAACTGTGCGACTGTGGAGCTGTGGTGTTGTGGGGCGCCTGCCTTTTTGCCATTTGCTGGCTCGACCATTTTGTGTGCCTCGCTCGCAGCACGTTGCATGCATGTCATTTGCGCAGTCAGACAATGCTGCAATTGCAACCGGGGAGGACTGGCGGCACGGGGTCGACGAGTCGTGCGCCTATTCGAAAACAAAATGGCGTCAGCTGTGACACGTCGGCTGTCCGTCCCACCGTCCGTCCGTCCGTCTGTCTGTCTGACTGGCGTATTGTAGGCGCGCTACGTTAATTTTAAGCAGTTTTCCGCCTCTTCTACGGCGGAAATTGCGTTGCCATTAAAGGCGACACGACCTACCCCAAATAGCATAAATAAGCAGCGCGTCAAGGTGCTGGAGTGGTGGCTCTTTCTCTGTGTGTGTGTGGGTGTTTGTCTGCGTGCGTGTGTGTGTGTGGCACACAAGGAACAGCCAGACCTAACCTGCCGCAACGCATTTCACGCTGTCTAAGGGTTGTTCGCATCGCGCCACCTTCCCTTTGCCCTTTGCACCGTCCTTTGTTTTGCTCTGTCTTCGTCTTCGTCGCCGTCGTCGTCGTCGTCGTCGTCGTCGTCGCACAAACAATTTAATACATATTACCGTTAGCTGGCATTTTCTTTTGGGCATTGGGCACCACGCAATATGCCACACGCAACACGCACAGCGAACAAGCACAACCAACCGCCAATCCACCCATCCACCAATCCACCCATCCACCCATCCACCCATCCATCCACTCAACCACCGGGGAGTGGTGCGTTCGTTCTGTTGTTGTGGCAGCTTTTACATAAATAATGCCATAATATTCCCGTTTCATCTACATATTTATTTCACCTCTCTCTCTCTCTCTCTCTCTAGCTATGTGTGTGTGTGCGTGTGACGTCAGCGTCAGCCGCTGGCGGCGGTGGGCGTGGCAGGTCACTGATTACATTCAGCGGCCGCCCACGCAGCGTATGTGCAATATAAATTGAAAAAATACCACAACTGCTTGCGAAAGCATCTCAAGCATCGACCACAGCTCACTCAAGGTCACGGCACGAAGCCAGCCGCGCAGCCCTGCGCCATCCGCGACACCGAAACGGAAATGCTCGAGACCTGCTTGCGACATCGCCAATCAGTTGGACATATTCCTGATAAATTCCTTGCTAAAAATGTTGTCGCTGCATTCGAGTGATGGATTCTTGGATATGGGCATGAGCAGCAGGAGTTGTCGCTGAAAGCATTGCGCGTGTGGTAAATGTGGATCACATTTAAGAGCTACATCGACACCGTCCTTCCGCTTTTCGTTATTTCGTCTTGCCTGCCTATCGCCGTTCGTCTGTTCAGCCATTTGTCCGTCCGTTCGTCTTATTGTTTGTCCATTTGCCTGTACGCCTGTTCGTCCGTCTGTCCACCTGTTCGTCTCTTCGTTTGTTCGCCTTATCGTCTGTCTGTCGATCCGTCGTCCAGCCTTACGTCCGTCCTTACGTCCGTCCGTATTTCTGCCCTTTATTTATGCCATCAATGTGTCCATCCTTTTCTCAATCCTTTATGCGTCCTTCTGTTCGTCCGTGCGTCTTTCCGTCCGTTCACCTCAGACCACAGTAGAGGACATGTAGAGAGTAAACGACATATAGAGGACGCCTAAAGAGAATAAAGTAATATCCGGTAAAATGACGCTCAAGAGACTGTCGGTATACCCGGAAGACGCGTTAACCGTATATGTTTGCTTAATAACGTTTGTCCGGGGACCAGAATTTTCGTCGCAATAACCGTACGGACGTTATAAGCGAAGTCCCTATCACTGGATTCATAGTTTTGTATATCAAAGAACTCGGCTCTTCCAATATATGATCAGCTAATGGATGCAGACAAATTTACATAACTCCAAAAATTAAGTAAAGCATCAAAGTAGAGCAATTAACGGATAGATCTCTACTAAGCTACAACATAAAGCCTTCCGACTTTGTCTGTTCATATATAATCCAGCTAATACGTTCAAAGTTATATCTGGTTATCCGTATCCCTAGCCACTACTACTCAACATATTACCCATATATAAAAAAACAACAACAAAAGAATCAACAATGGGGCCAAATGCTTGGCTGTCAGTCAAGGAAATGAACATAAACATAAATATGCCTGATGAAAATTATTAATTAATATAAACAAATGCAAATTGTTTACACATTGGCACGCAAACAAACAGAGGAAGTTGCGGGGTTACGTGGGTGTGAAGAGGGTCGACCGTAAAGGCAACTGAAGTTGGCTCGAGTGTAGGAAAGGGTTTGACGCTATCGTTGCCAAAAAGCTGGCCGCCAATCAATGGCAATGGGAGAGCAGTGAGAAAGAGAGGGTGAGAGAGAGAGGGGGAGAGATGAAGCGAGAGAGAGAGAGAGGGAATGAATGGCAGGAGCTGCTGGGACTTGGGGACATGCACAGCACATGTGGGGGGGTAAATCAAACGCCGACTTTTCAAAATGAATGCCATGTGCAGATGTCCTGCCAATCAATGGATACGCTTCAATAAACACATACATCGAGTTTCACTTGCAGTCCATGGGGCTAGCTGGCAAGGTGGACGAAAGGAGGGCGGGGGGCTAGGGGGGGTGCACAGGAGGGAATGGACTGGCATATGGGGGAGCTGTATTGTGGCTGACTGCATATATGTGCTATATATACGTGCGAGTGTGTGTGTGTCAGAGTGTATGCAAAAGGCTGCCCTACACACACACACACACACACACGCGCCGTGCGGCGCCCAAATTGCAACACGAAAAGCGAACAAATCGTGAAAATTATTGAAAAAAAAAAGAAGAAGAAGAAAGAAACTACAAGCCAGCGAGCGAGAGAGAGAGAGAGAGAGCGAGAGGAAGAGTGGGTGAGTAAAAGAGAGGCAGCTACAGTGAGCAAGCGAGTCAGCTGTAGTTGGCAAGAGCGAGAGAGAGAGAGAGAGAGTGGGATATAACGCGCAAAGAGAGCAGCAAATTAATAAATGCTATATGAAAAACGTTGCGTGAGGCCGACTGACAGCGGGTGCAACAGAGAACAACAAGAGAGGGAGAAAGAGAGAGAGATAGACTGAGTGAGAGAGTGAGTGTGTGTGTGTGTGTGTGTAGGTAGAGGTATAGGGAAGCAAGGCATTCGCTTCATTTATTGATGTGTAGTATCCCTATGATTGCCTTTCACAAGCCATCGCCCCCCTCCCTCCACTTCATCAGCTCCCCCTGGCGCTCCCTCGGCTATTGGTGTTGCTAGTGCTGTTGCTGCTCCCCAACTATTTCGCTGATTGCTTCATTTTTTATCCCCATTCTGCTCAGCAGCTGGGCTGCATTGATGTTGCTTCGTGTATTTCAGCTATTTACTAGTCGAAACACTCGTTTCCATCTATTGAACCGCTGCCAGGGCTGTGTCCGCTTGCCTGTGGTCTCAAGTCCACAGCAGCAGCAGCAGCAGCAGCAGGACGAATCTCGGCAGCCAGAGCCCGAGCTGTCCGTTCCACTAGAAATATTTCAATTTTTAATTGGAAAATGTACACATGAGTTGTTCCCTTAATGAATGCAACGGACATGTTAATATAATCGAATCCAGCTGCATCATCAATATTTTACAGCCACTGGCATAGCTCACTGAGTCGGTCGCGCTCTACCCGCTCTCCCTCTCTCTCTCCCGCTCTCTGACTCACTCTTGACCCCTTGTTATCGGCCATTGTTATGTGTTGCATGAACTTTCATATGTATTTATTTAGCTTCGACTCGATTTCTGATTTCTATGTGCAACCTGTCGACTATCATAACGCATCACAGAGTCACACACACACACACACACACACGCACGCACATAGTATATATGTATAGACAATAGCAGCTGTGGCGGCAACTACTAAAGTCATTTGAAAGTCGCACCAAGGCAACTTTCCTTGAACTCAACTGAGAAATGCACATGGCGGGTGCTTGGCAGGCTGCTTAACTAGCTTCCCAGTATCTCTCTCTCTCTCTCTGTGTGTGTGTATGTGTAAATAGTTTCAAAATACTAAATTCTTAATGCATAGAAAATGATAACTGATTCGCTCAAGCATGGAAAAAACATAGTCTAGCTGAATGGAATGCTTGCTCATGCAAATGGTAGTGCTGCACTACCCAAAACTTCAACCAAATACTCAGCATTCGAAAATAAAACGGAATGAAGAGTGTAGAATGCAAGGAAGATAATTAAAAAACCGAGTAATTAACTAGAAACTGAAGAGGCGTGGCAGTAAATATTTCTGCAACTTATTCGATTCTATAAATAAAAAAAAAAAAAATATAACAAAAATAAAAATAAAAAAAATTGATAAAAAAAAAAAAATAGAAACACAAAAATAAATGTAGAGTAAAATATTTTTGAGCTGCGTTTCTGCACTGCTAAGTCGAATATCTTAACAATTTGTTCTCCTCTTGAAAAAGTAAAGCTCAAAATTCCATTAAATTCTTCATTAATTCTCAATAATTTTTCTACGCAAATAAAAATATAGAAGATGCAAAGATCTGATTTACCAATAATGCTCAGCTATATTTACTTATCCATAGCAAACAACGTAAGATACACACACATACACACGCCTAGGCACGCGCTCTGCTAACTGCGCAGTTGACGCAGCGACTGCACTTGGACTGCAGTCTGGGTCTTTGCTATGGGAGCTTCATTATTGAATGAGTTTACTTGGACTTGCTTAGTCAGAGCGCAATAACGGCAATTAAATAGGCGTATATGCATAGCTAGATAGGTTTGTTAAAAGTAAAATTTATACATTTAAGTGAATAATACCTTAAAAAATTATTTTAAGTTTTGAAGAAGCTTTTAATAATTAACAAAAATATATAAAAAATCTGAATTTTCACACCCAAGAACCTACACAATCAGAAATCAGAAATCTTTAGCTGCTATTGAGATCGCTTTGTCTATAGATTGACAAACCGTTAATCCCCATTTCTATCCAAAAATGCCCTTGCTGCCCTTGCCATTCGGAATGATGATTGCATTGCATGATGATGATCGGAATTCTATTGCATGCGAAGTTAGACAATTTTTTTCCTACATTTTTTATAAAGAACCTGTGTCAGACCTTGCAAAAAAAAAAAAAAAAAAAAAAGTATCTAAATTTCAAAAAAAATATATATATATTTTTTATAACAATTATCAATCGAATGTTATTTGTTTTCAATAATAGGCACTAATATAGGTTCTCTAAAACTTATTTTTCTGATTATATTTACATGGTTATAATCGGATTCACCGATAATTTGAAATGGAAATGGCATCAGTTTTGTTTCGATTTATGCAGAAATTCTAATTCTCGATAATTCTCGATAATTTGAATTTAATTAAATATTAAGATTTTTATTCTCTCGATTTATCAAAATGATCGGTTTGGTGGGGTACAAATTATCGAGACTCGACTGTATATGAATATATCTATATATACATATGTATATGTATGTATGTAATGTGTCTCTCTGTCTAAAATTCCATATGTAACCCATTGCTTGTGCTACCTTTTGTTCATTTTTCAGCTCTCTCTCTTCTCCTTCTTCTGCTTCGTCGTCGTCTTTCTCAAGAGGCAAAGTTAATTATATTGAACCAGATGCAATTTGTAGATGATCTTAATTGAAGGCGCGCGCGTCATCAGCATTTGTGGGCTTGAGAAAAACCAATGCGAAAATTTCCACACTTCAGATGCAGCGAGTGGCTGCAATTGCAACTGCAACCGAAACGGTTGTTGTTGTTGTTGCTGCTGTTGCAGTTGTTGTTGTATTTGTTGTTGCTGTTGTTGGCAGCGCACACGTTTTAAGGTAACAACTGCTTATCAGACAGCACCATCAATTGACCTTTCGCATGGAGTCGTGTTGCCCAGCCAACAGGCAGAGAGAGAGAGTGAGTGAGTGTGAGAGAGAGAGAGAGAACAGAGAGTAAGGGAGGGAGGCATGGCTGGCATTTCATCAGCCAACTGCTCCAAATAAAATACGTAGCCAAGACGCCGCTGAGCTAAGCTGGGCTCAACTGCGAGCCAGGCCAGGCCAGGCCAGGCCAGCAAAAGGAAAAGGCTAAGGCCGCGCCGCGCGTCTTATCTGCGACGTGCCGGAAAATGCGCTGGGAAAATGAGTCGGGCGAGGGCCAGAGCTGAGCCAGAGCTGGGCCAGAGTCGGGCCTGGTGAACGTACTCGCAAATATGCAATAAAGTGCGCATAAATTTACGCGCGCGCGAAATCAATCTGGAAACTTGCACAAAATTAGCCCTGGCCAGCCAGACGGGGCCCCAAAGCCGAGTCGAAACAGAGCCGAGGCCCAGCGACGGCTGTTATTTTTTAGCAGTTACCCTTTTGGCCTCTTAAGTGTGAAATTTGGCCAAGGCACTCGGAACGGGCATCGGCACCTACCTAGGCCATGCCTGGCTGCAGTTGCGGCTGCGGCCTGTCAATAATTGTTGTTAATAACGCAACGCTTAACTTGACGTTAACTCGAAAAAGCTGCCGGAGTTAGCAGCCAGACACAACAGCTCCAACTTCAACTCCAACTCCAGCTCCAGCATCAGCTTCAGCTTCAGTTTTAGCTCCTATCTCAACATTGGCATCCGCGTAGCTGGCTTCCATAGCCTGACTCGGTAGATTCTTTATGCTGAACACATTTCATTTAATTTAATCAAGAATTGAGTTGCAACGAGTGCGTTAACTGTTCGAACTCAAGATAGAAGAAGATAGCTGAACAAGACGAGCTCTTAGCGAGTGCCGCAAGCTGCGATCAGGGCAGCTCTGGCAATGTTGAGACTTGAGATATGCATTATGTAAGTCATTGCTAGTTCCATGGATTATATATCAATAATAGAATCTTGTCTAGAGCTGCCAAATGAAAGCGCCCTGGAAAGGAATGGAGAGAGACTTAACATGTGTGGGTATATGATTATACAATATGATGTCATTATTATTGTATTACTTTAAGCTTTAATGTGCTTTTGAGAGTTTATTGAAAAATCTACCATAGCATGGAATAAAATTTGAGACATTCGACTTATCTTTGATATTCAGATGATTATATATGATGATTATATGCTAATCATGAATGTGCTTAGAGCTTTCAGATGCTTTTAAAGCTCTTTTGAGGCACTGCAAAGCAATAGAGTTCTACTATGCAATTAGAGTTAATTAATTGTGTGATTAAATGTCAATAATATTGTTTTATTAGGAGTTTACAGAGGTGTCTTTCTGACTTTTCAAAAGACCCATCTTAATGTTATAATTTACTTATTATTTAATGCTTTTATTTATTTTTTTTTAATTTTTTTTTTAAGATGAAAATTGCCTATTTTTAATTTACTTGGCTTTGTAGCTTTCTGATGTGTAATTCATATTTATATATTTTAATAAATATATATTCATATTTATATATTTCATAATTTTTTATATATTTATATTTTATAATATGTTAAATAATCGACCTAATTTTTCACATTTTTTATATTTAGAAAAAACTTTCTCACATTTGTAGATTTCATATATTCAAGTAATATTTTGCTTTAAGCTAATTTTATTTAAATTTTTTTTTTTTTTTTTTATATGGGACACATTATTTTTAATCAAGTTACGGTATAGAAAAGAGTTGTGTTTTACATTTTTTTTTTTTTTTTTTTTTTTTTTTAATACTATTTTATACAATGAAAATTGATTTATTAGAAATTGACATGAATTAGTTTTAAATAAATTTCTATTCATTGCCCAAGCTTACAGCTCTTCCAGAAAAATGGTAAATATTAATAATAATATCGATAATAATATCAATTCAAAACTTTAGCTTCTTAGTTAAAAAGTAATTCGCTTCTCTAGTTTAACCATTAAGCAGTCTAAACAGTTAATCGAATGAATAATTGACGAGCTTTAATGGAGCTTTAATCCAACTCTTGCGTTTCAACTGTATCTCAATTTTTAAATGTTCATTCATATTTATATTATGCAAAAGTGTGCTCGCCTCGCCTATTTGTTCTTCCCAGCCTTGCTTTGTACTGCATTCGCAAAGGTTATGCGGGCTCGGTGCTGTGCGTCTAATCGATAGATTCGATACATGGAATCGATATAGCTTCCAGCGCTAGCTGTTAATTTGCCATGCAGGCATTACTTATTGCCAAGCTTTTGTGTGAGGCATTTGCCAAATCTAAAAACGACAAAAGGCAGCTGAAGGAGAGAAAAAAAAAACTAATTTGTATTTATGCCTGGCAGCAAATGCAGTCACAGCAGCAGCAAGGGGAAGAAGAGGGAGGAGGAGGAGGAGAAGGAAAAGGAGAACAAGGGCCTGGGCAAAGCGTTGCACTATGCGATTGCATTAGTAAATCCTTGTAATCCGCACATTAGTCTCCCTTTTTGGTCTTAGCAAATTACCTTCACACACAAGAGGAGAGAGAGGGGACTAGAGGGAGAGAGAGAGAGAGAGTGAGAAGTGAGAGAGAGAGAGAGAGAAATAGTCGCTTGCGATCTGTTGAACCGTGCTGAGCGCCTGACAAACCACATGCGATTATGCAGGCCCCTTGCCAAAGCATACAACTGACGAAGAAAGAGAAAGAGAGAGAGAGAGAGAGGGAGAGAGAGAGGGGGGGCAGGTGCAGAGTGGGAGCGAGAGGTCATGCTGGTTTCTTGGCTGGTGTAACAAATCGTTGAAAATATGCGACGCGTGTGTCGCAGTTTGCAATAGCAACAAGCGCCAAGGTGCAGCTGACTAAGAAACCCAAGCGAATCGAGCAAATATATATACACACATATATATATATACCACATACATACATATATGTACATTAAGTATATACATGTTGGCAGAGGCGCCAAAAAGATGGCGGCAAACAAGTAAAAATCGCATGCAATTTGAAGAAAAATATGCGAAAAGTAAACTTTTGAAGCGACGCATTTGTTGTTGTTGCTCCCCCAAGAGCCAAGAGGGTGTGCGTGTGTGCCTGTGTCTGTGTGTGTGTGTGTGTGTGTGCCCTGCATAGCCATGAAATGTGCAAGTGCGTTAGCCCCAAAACCAATTTTCAGTAATGACTGCATTTTGCCGACAAGCCAACCAGAGAGGAGAAGCAGCAGCAGCAGCAGCAGCAGCAGCAGCGGCAGACGAAGACGAAGATGAAGTTTGGGGACGACGACAAGCTAAAGGAATGGGCAGCATATGGCAGCTGGGTGAGCGCTAGGATTGGGGTGAATATGTCGGTTTAAATGCACAAAGCGCGCAAAGGACATGCCAAGGACAAACGTTGCTTGAACTGCCAGCATAGACGCTCTTAGCCGAGTCGCTCGTCCTCGCTCGTCCTCGCTCGTCCTCGCAAAGACGTTGCCTTGCGTAATTTGCTGCGGCGATGGCGGCAAAACACATCGCAAAATGGCGACAGCATTTGGCCAACACACAAGAGCCAACAGGCACGCACCCTCCCCCGTACGCCGCCCCCTTCCACAGCCGCCCACGCAGCCGGGCGCTGCGTTGCAAATGCAGCTGCAGCTGAAGCTGAAGCTGAAGCCAAAGCAGCGCTGCGGGTTTTACAATTTTAAGATTTATTTACGTGCTTTTGGGACGAGATGCGGCCAGGATAAGCAGCAGCTGCAGTGGAAGCAGAGGCAGAGGCAGGGACAG
This sequence comes from Drosophila navojoa, assembly GCF_054131105.1. Taxonomy (NCBI): domain Eukaryota; kingdom Metazoa; phylum Arthropoda; class Insecta; order Diptera; family Drosophilidae; genus Drosophila; species Drosophila navojoa. The sequence continues at coordinate 10,619,065 of NC_142895.1, read as the reverse complement.
GGACAGGGACAGGGGCAGGGGCAGGGAGCTGGCAGTTGGAGCTGCTGCATGCGTTTGTTGGCCGCGCCAAAAACTTTGCCAACGCCAGCTGCATACTAATGGTGGGCCAACTCAGCCAGTGAGGAGGGTGTGCGTGCGTGTGCGTGTGTGTGTGCGTGTGTGTGCATGTCGGCTACTGCAAAAGTCAGCCTGTGACCTGTGTTCGTCCTCTAAAGTGAAATATTTTCAAAGAAGCAGGCGAAATGCAATTTCTACGCGCTTTGCCAAACAAAGCGAGGGACGAGACAAAGCGAGCCAGAGATAGACTGCGGTGAGGGAGGGGGGAGGGGTGGAGGATAAGACAGAGCTGGGCGCCCGTTCAGCCATTGGCCATTGCGTAAGATGTCGACAGAGTCGCTGGGGCGTCATTTAATGCGCCGCCAGTTGTCTTAGCTGCGGCAGCTCCCTCCTGCACGGCGAATGGAGCACGACGGACGGAGCACGGAGCACGATGGCGACGTCGTTGGCATATTTCATTTTCTGGCTACTTTTTTGCCGCTTCATTTGACAGGAATAGGCAACGCTGCTGCTGGGCGGCTGGGTGGCAGCAAGGGAGCGCCGTGCCCCGCCCAGTGGCACCATCATAATCTTGCAACGAGCTCTCAGCCCAATTTCATGGATGCTGCTTGAAAAACGTTGCATGTATCTGAAATGCTTCAGCATTGATAAATAGTTTTGTGCAGTCCTGTGGGGCAGCAACACCCCCTCTATCTGTGTGTGTGTGTGTGTGTGTGTGTGGGTTGACTTTCGAAATTAGGAAAATTAATGTGGGAAAATGCGCTCGCCCCAAGTGAAGTTTGCAACAGCAGCAACAGCAGCGGAGGCAGCTACAAACGCATTTCATATATCAAACGAAATGGCGCCCATTTTGAGCGCCGGATAAGAAAGTTGAAGAAATGAGGCGAAGGGGCGAAGGGGGGGAGGGGGTGGGGGAGTCTTTGCTGGTTTACTGCAACTTGAATAATATGCGTATTTTCGGCATTTGGGTTTCCGTTTTCATCTGCTTTGATTTGCAACTTCTTTCTAGCCAAGCGAAAAGTCAACATTCATAATGCATTTACATACATACACACATACATATGTATGTTTATCTGCAATAACTGCGATCGATACAAGTCTTGAAGGAGACCTATTAGCATGCCCTCTCCCTCACTCTTTCCCGCTCTCTCCTGCTCTCTCCTTGTTAATAAATGGAGTAAGAAATGAATAAACTTTGCAGCATTTTGGTTAGCTTTTGCAACGGCGCTTATTGGGGAAATCAAAGGAAAATCGAGCAGAAGAAGCAGAAGAAACTTCAAGCTTATGCCGCCTACATAAACCGCTTTAAAGTTTCTTGAAATGTTTCTACGCAAATGCAATCGGGAATGCCAGAGTCGAGACTGCTCGACTTCCAATTACACGGAATCTTAGGCAGAACTGAAGCTCCAATAATCTATTCAGAAGTTTAAACTAGCTGAAAGAGAATCGACAACATACACAAGCGAATATAAATCTATAAAGAAATTACATAAAATAGAAACACACAAAATGTGTTGCCTTTGAATTGTTTAAAACATATAAAAATATTAAGATATCGATAATTTTTTGTATAAAAATAAATGTATATCGGAATTTGCATTGGTCACTCATGTGATAAGTTAACCACGCGCAAAAGTACAAATATTTAAAATAGGCTAAAACGAATTATTCTGACTTTAAAAATGAGCCAGCCAAAGTTAGTTTGTGCCTTAACGTAATAAAATCACATCAGATAATACATTGCATATGACAAACAAGCTTTACGATAGTTTTAAGTACTGAATACTAGAGTTAAACGGCATTAATATTATAAATCAAAAATTCGTAATTTTTAAGTCTTAATAATTAATAATTCTTATTATTTTTTTTTTTTTTTTTTTTTTTTTTTTTTTTTTTCTGGACTAATTATAAATTTATTGTGGGACAAAAGTTAAAGAAAAGTAATCGAAAAATATTTATATATCGTTCCTTAAGTTGCATATCAAATATCACATTGATATTTTTGCAACACTTAAAATATCACTGATATATATTTTAAAAATATTCGACAGCCCTACTTTAAATCGAGCCTAGATGACAAACTCGGTCTATTTTCTGCAGGAATTTTAATTAGTAACTTTATGATATATGAATATAATAATAGTTATGATACCATATACATATATGATATATCATAATATATGTTATCTGATCATATTATAATATAGGTACTCCAATTTAGACAAGTCTATACTAAACTAAAACTCAACTTAAATATAAATTAGAATATAATTAATATAATTAAATATAATTATTAATTAATGATCAGGAGACGCATTCGAGATGTGTCAGTGACATATCTAAATTAGCTCAAAGCGCTGAGCCTTGTGAGCATCTCGAGGTATTTCAGTTCGTTTACCATTCAGCGACTTCCGTTGAAATGAACTGCTTAACTGTCTTCGGGGGCCTTTATGAGTTAGAGCTGAAAGCGTTTCGCTTATCAGGCGGCAAGCGGCGGGACATGAGTGTAAATGAGCTGGCTGGCTGTCTGAGCGGGGCCGGTCTGAATGCGTTGCGACTACTGTTACATGGACATGGTGCAAAATTGTAAGCAATTTGCATGCGAGGCGATAAAAATCGTCTTAAACGCACGATTAATGTCAATTTTATCAATAAAATTATAAATAAAGACATGAAAACGAGCCGAGACGAGATAAGCGCGAATGAAATGCGAACGCGAGTCACAACAGCAATGCCAACAACAACAGCAACAACAACAGCAGCAACAGACACAACAAGATCAGGACAGGCAAATTATTGAGTGTTGCAGCTCGTGTTGCATGCAACGGCAAATGGCAAACGGCAAACGGCAAACGCAGCTGGGCTAACTGCAGGCTCCCTCTCTTCCTCTCCCTCTCACTCTCTCTCTCTCTATCTCTGTCTCTCGCTGGATCTGATACAAATGCGCAGCTGCTGCAGCAACTGCCACAACAACAACAACAAAGTGGCAATTCGACTAAAACTTTATTTCATTTCATTCAACATGCTTAACACTGCCGCACAGTGGGCTGAAATTAGACCAAATTGGGCAATTTCTGTCTAATTAATTATTATGAATGAGCGCTTGCATTGCAGATTGCAGATTTCCATCTCTCATAAATCTAAAGCTCTGCTGCCTCCAATTCCATGTCGAATGTCAATGAAGAGTTTAGCGCTTTAGCTCAAAGATATTTTCCTAACTTTCAGCTATTGCGTATATTTTTAGATCCTGTTTTGTATATATCTTTAGCTACATAGATACGTTTACATCTTCTAGTTGCTTCCTAGATACTTTTGCATTTTTTTTAGCTGCAGATGAACTAGTTGCTTCAAAGATATTTTTGATATCTTAAGTAGCCTCAAAGATACATTTGTATCTCTTAATTGATATACAGATACTTTTGTATCTTTTAGTTGCTCTTAAGATACTATTATGTAATTTAATTGATATTCAGATACTTTTTGTATCTTTTAGTTATTCTACGGATACTTTTGCATTTTTGAGTTGCTCTAAGATAGCTTTGTTTCTTTCAGTTGCTTCGAAGATACTTTAGTATCTTTTGATTGCTTCAGATATTTTTTTGTGACGTTTTGTTGCTTTTATCTTTCAATTGATACAAATATATTTTGGATGTTTTAATAGATTTAGTTGCTTCAAAGATACTTTTGTATCTGGTAGCTTCAACAAACATACTTTTGTATCTTTCAATGACTTCGAATATTCTTTTGTATCATTCAGTAGCTTCAAAGATACCTTTATATATTTTTATTGATACAAAGATATCTTGGCTTTTAAGATACTTATGTATCTTTCAGTAGCTTCAAAGATACTTTTGAATGTTTTAGTTGCTTCAAAGATATTTTTGTGTCCTTAAGATGCGAAGACTTTTGAATATTATCTAGTGCTATAAAGAAACTTTGGCTTATTCGAGATACTTTTGCATCTGTAAGTTCCCTTTTACCTTACCAATGCTTCAAAAACATCGGCGAAGTCTAGTTGAAGTATATGACTTCAAAAGGCTTAGTCTATTTGTTAGATAGACAGACATAGTGTCCACTGCAATGCAAATTCTCTGCATAACATGCCCAACTCTGAGCTGAAAGGGTTTCTGCTGTAGCTGCTGCCGTTGGCCCCACTGTGCGCGGGGTGTGAGTCGGTGCATATATATTTGGCGTATTCCCACGCCAAAGGCTACGGAGCGGGTTCAAAACGTTTTGCCCGCCAAGACTCGGGCTTCCAATTACACAAAAGATTGCTGAGAACAGCCGCCGAAATGTGCTGCGTTTGGGTTTTCCAGCGAATGCCGCTAGCCGCTGCAGTTGGCTCCCGTTGCAAGCAGCAAGCTGCAAGTTTTCATTCGCCTTCAGCTTATGTTGGTTTGTTTTTGCTGATATGACGTCATGTGTGATGTCTATGACATATTGTCAGTGCATCGGGCCTAGTCTATACGAGCAGCAATCAGCGGCGGCCACTTGTTGAGAAGCGCATTTCGCATTTCGCATTTTGCATTTTGCATTTTGCATGCCAAGACGCCTTTTGCTGCTGCCGCGCGATTTGCATAAACGGCGCGATTTTGTTTTGAAATTATGCTTAGCCAAGGGTTGCCGCCCCGTTTTAGGGTTGCCTTTGTCGGCAACTTTTTAATGTGCAGCAGCAGCAGCAACAACACCAGCAGCAACAACATTAAGCGTTGTCGATGCCCACAACATTTTCCTAATGAGCGACAAACAATGAAGCTGCCAACTCGAGAGCAACAACTGCGCTGATTGTATGCGTGTGTGTGTGTATGTGTGTGTTAATTAATCGGCAACTGCCATGCGATTCTAATTTGTTATTGTTAGTATTATGGTTATGGCTGTTGTTCGCTGGCAATTGAGCAGGAATGTTGCCAGACTCTGCTGATGCCAAAAGCAGCACAGACTGAATGTAGAGTAATAATAATACTAATAATACTAATAATAATATAAATAGTAATAATAATATGTATATGATTCCCTGTTTCTTATATTTCTTCTTTTGCATTTCGTTAGTCTTTCTGTCTCTGTCTGTCGATAACTCTGTCTATTTCATTCTTTCTCAATGCCGGTTTTACTCTCTATTTCGTGGTCTCTATCCCTTTCTCTCTTCTCTATGTATGTAGCTTTCTCTCTTCCTATCTGCTTTTTCTGTCTAAGCCCCTCTTCTTTTTACTCTCTTTTCCCGTCGTTCCTGTCCATATTCCTTGTTCTCTGGCGTTTTGCTGACATCTCTCTCTTTCTCATTCGGTGTCTCTCTTTCTCTGTCTGTCTCTTTCTCTCTAGCGCTTTCTCTCGCGCTCTCACTCCCTCTCTCTCTGTCTCTGTCTCTCTCTTTCTCTCTCTGTCTCTCTCTGTCTCTCTCTCTATCTCTCTCTCTATCTCTCTCTCTCTCTCTCTCTCTCTCTCTCTCTCTCTCTGCCTCTTGCTCTCTGTATGCGCATCTTTCTATTTACCAGCCATTGCCCATTGCTTTGTATTTGTCTCCCTCTGTCTCACGCTCTCCTATTCTTCCTATCCCTTTTTCAGTGGAGCTTTTTACCTCTCTCTCTCTTCATCTCTTTTTCTCTGTTACTATCTCTCCCCCTGCCTGGCTTTAATCTCTACCCTCTCTCCGTATTTCCCTTTCTCCCTTTCAAACAGTTTCTCTCCCTTCGCTGGCCTCAGCTCCTTCACGAATTTCTTGAGCCACTCTTCGTTGCTCTAGGATTGCTGTTGCCAGTGGTTTCGCTGTGCAGTAGCTAACTGGGGCTTGGTCACAATTCAGCTGTAATTACGGCTTACTAAATCAAAGTGTGGCCCGCCCCCTTTTCCGGGGCAATCGAGCGGCCTTTCTCGCCCACGTTGACAACTTGAAAATAAAGCAAAGGCAAAATGCAAGAAGGAGAAAAAGAACATAGCCAAAGATCAATGGCAAAATGCCGACAGACGATCCGCATAGGTGCGACTATAGCAACAACAACAACAGCAACAACAACAGCAGCAGCAGCAACAGTGACTGCCATAAGGAAATTGCAACTGCAACTGCAACTGCAACTGCAACTGCAACGACGGCAAACGGCAGCAGCAAATTAAAAGCCAACTTCAAGTTCTCGATTCGAATGCGAAGTCGGTGGCTGGCATATTGAAATAAGATCAATATCGCTCTGAGCAGCGCGTAGTTGCGTTTAAAAATATAACTACGATTGTTCTGCCCAGCAATAACAACAGCAACAACAGCAACAACAACAGCAACAACAACAACTGTCAAACAAGCAACAAGACATATTACGGGCGCGGGCAGCCCCATCGAGACCCTCGAGACTCATTTACAACTAACCGAATGAGCGTATATATATATGTGTGTGTTTGTGTATGTATAGTGTGTGTGTGTATTTGTGTGTGTTTTGAGCAACACTTTACGCCAAATCGATTGTCCTGCTTTAACAGATGTTGAGCATGGAGTTTTGAAGGTGTTTTTCCGCCAGTTGCCCACGTTCAGACAGCCGCCGCAGCTATTTAGAGCTGATCGACGGAGCGGGAAATGGCTAAAAGTGTTCAAGCTAAAAAAAGTAGTGGGAAGCTGAAGAGAAGTCCTCAAAGTGGATGTAAGATCGATTGGGTATACATATATACTTAATATTGCTATATTATTATTAATAATAATATCAATAGTTGTGTAAATATAATAATAATTTTAATATCTTTACAATTGGTTCTCAAATCGAACTTTTGTTATCCTTGCCCAAATACTTTAATATTTAATTTATTTTATATATTTTAATATTGGTTTATTACTAAATATTAAATAGAAATATTGAAACCAGCGGCTGCTTTGATATTATAGGAATGTTTTTAATGCTGAGTACAAATCTTAAGCATACTTTTTCATAAGTGAATATGTGAGAGTGAGAGAGAGAGATAGAGAGAGCGAGAGAGCGAGAGAGAGAGAGAGAGAGAGAGAGAGAGAGAGAGAGAGAGAGAGAGAGAGAGAGAGAGAGAGATGGATGTAGCTCTTGCTGTGCTTAGCCATGAGATCTACTAAGTGCACGCGAGATGTCCGCCGACAAAGTGAAGCGACTCAAATGTGTCAAACTGGAGTATTTCATTATGAAAGACAACTCTTTCGAGAACTTACAGGTATATAATCGCATTGACACCATCCCATACATATATGTGTATACATACATACTCATAGGCATGCACATATATGTTTATCACATATTCATATCAAGACTTCTTCAGTTATCAGCTTATATATGAAGTAGTATCAAGTATTGTTATCGAGTACTCTGCCTTTGGCTTGAAAACGGCTAAATGGCTTATAGCCAACAGCAGTTTTGGCTGCTTTTTGCTGTGGTGCGCGGCTGTGGTTGCTGTTGCTGGTTGGTTGTTGTTGATGCCGCTTCAGAGGCACCGCCGCAAATGCCGCCAACGCCGTCGCATAAAAACAATTGTTGCTCATGTTGTTGCTGTTGTTGTTGGTGCTCCTGTTGCTGTTGTTGTTGTACGCAATTTAAATGGAATTTCAGCTACTGGGCTCACATTGATCGCCATAAATAATCGCTATAGCAGTCGCAGCCGCAGCAGCAGCCGCAGCAGCATCAATGGTGGCGGCAACTGCAACGAGCAACGTGCAACAACAACAACAACAACAGCTAACAACTACGTGCAGCCGCGGAGCAACGGCGACCGCATCTCAGATGGCGCGATAAGGTAATTGGACTATTATGTCAAAAAGTATTTGGCGTTTAAGAAATATGGCCTGGCATTTGACATTTCGGCAGGCAGTAGTCGCTGGGCCCGGCCTGGCCTGCCCCAAGCCCCAAGCCCCAGACCCCAAACCCCTTTTGCCCAGCCACCCCCAGTCCCCCAACCGTGTGCTTGTTCTCTTTTCCATTTCTTGTTCTTTTTTGTGGCAACAGTTACATTTGCAATTGCCACAGAACAAAAGGTGCACATTAAAAACTCTTCGCTGCTCGCCTTTCTGTGTCCTCTCTGTCTGTTGCTGTTGCAGTCGCTGTTGATATCGCGATTGCATTGATCACACAGACACAGAAAGAGAGAGAGGAGCTTCAATGTATTGTCCCTGGCAAATGATCAAAGCCAAGTGCGTGGCAATATAATTGATTGGCTCTCGCTTCGAATTTGTGATTCCTGTTTCGGGCCGTGAAGACTTCACTGCTGCAGTTGGATCTTAGGGCTTTCAACACATGTTCAAATCGAACAAATGTAAGGGAGAGAGGAAGAGAGAGAGAGAGAGAGAGAAGGAAGCCCTCTTAAGCAATTTATTGATCTTAATTTGTAGTTTTAATGTAACTTAAGCTTTTGGACAGAGAAAACTAAAGCTATTCCAGATTTCCATTAGCTCAGGATTTTATGAATAATTTCTGTAATAGTTTTATATTTGATATGCTCATTTACACAAATGAAATGAGTATATTGGTTTTGTGGAATGTCAGTCTGTCCGTCCGTCCTACTGTTCATATAAATGCAAGGCATTTAGCCGTTATCATAGTAAGAGACTCTAAGCTCAGAACATACCATGGTATATCATAAAATTATAAAGTGCTGAGTATATCTCCATTCGCCCATGAAAGACGTGGCAAATCGGAAATTCAAGTTTTTGCAATCTCTGATAGTATATAGTGAATGTGCTATTGGAGGCGTGGCAAGTTGCAAAATAGATCTAGCCATGAATGAGTATTCTGCAGTCGGCAACGCCCGACTCACTCGTTTTATATTGAAATTATGATTGTGTTGTTCTGATCGTGTCTCAAAGATACTAAAACGTTTGTATATATTTATTAAAAAATATTAAATATATAAGCATAGCTAAAGGTGAAGACAGATAAGCTCTCTTAAGTACAATCCGCTATCTTCAACTGTAAAATAGATAATATATAATCAATTCTTCTTTTTTTTTTAGTTCTTCCACTCGAAATTATTTTTTTGTTAGCGTCATCACAATTGGGCTTTCGATGAGTGCTTCGCATATCAGAATTTTTGCAGCTAACGCCGTTGATTAGGCCAATATGAATGACGTGAGACGTGAGGCAGTCGTGGCCGAGTGGTTAAGGCGTCTGACTAGAAATCAGATTCCCTCTGGGAGCGTAGGTTCGAATCCTACCGACTGCGCAGAGTATTTCAAGATTTTTGCTGCCTTTATTTTCGAGATCGAGAGAGAGAGAGAGAGAGAGAGAGAGAGAGAGAGGGAGAGGAGTATCACTTACATTAATTAAGCCGAGCCAAGCCATGGCAAAGAATGCTTTTTTGGAATTTAACGAGATACACAATGCTGTTGTTGCTGCTCCGCTGCTCAGTCGCCGCTGATTGGGCGGGGCGGGCGTAACTGGAGGCAGCTGGCGTCTTGTGTTTTGTTGCTGAAAACGTCATCGTTTTTAATGTATTTATTACATTTATTAAACACACATACAAAAGGCATTAAAATGCCATGGCTCGCATCTAATTAGCGCAACGCCCGAGAACCGTACGACTCCTCTTTCGTCCAATGGAAAATTGGCGTCTCCGTCGCACCGTCAGCCCGAAAAAAAAAAATGAGCAAGAAAAATGAAATAACAAGATGAATTACCTTTTGCCACTGCACGTGAAACTGACACGCGAATGTGTGTGCGCTGGACTGCCCGGTAGGTAGGTATAGGTGGGGAGAGGAGCGGACAGGAGGGGACGGCGGGAACGGTGCAGTAGGTAGATATGTAGCTGTACAGGTGAAGTCCCTACCGAGTCGCCGTTTACCGCTTGTCCGTCTGTCCACCTGTCCGCCTGTCCACCTGTCCGCCTGTCCGCCTGTCCTCAAAAGTTCTGGCCATGCCACACATGGCTTTCAACACGTTCTTGTTTTGGTTTCTTTTTCTCTTGGTTTTTTTTTTTTTTTTTTGGCCATTTCTCTGGACTGTTGGCTGGCTGGGTCAGCTGCCTTGCGAGTGCTGCGTGACGTCGCGTCCCGTCTTGGCTGCCGTTGATGGCTCAATTCATTTGTTGTCTGCTGCCGCTTTGCCAGTTCGCCGAAATGCATTTTTAATTTAATTTCATTTTGAATAATTTCGCTGGGCGCGCGCATTAAAAAATGTTTAACATAGCAACAGAGCCATTAAAATTACCTTTCCCGGCCAAAGATGGCCGCCTTTCGATTTGGATTATGCTCGGCTCTGTTACTTCTTCTTGCTTCTCTCTCTTTTAATTGCTGCGCCTCAATTATGATAATATGTTGGTCGAGCTCTTCTAGTTATTAAGACGTTGTTCTTTATTTTTCTCTATTTTTTTTTGCCTTTTCGTTCCTCGCTTTGCATAAATTCCGGCTTGGATTATACGCAAATCGCAAAGTCGGCGGCTCAGGCTCATTTTCCAATTCACATTTTCATGCGGTCGCGTTTCGTTTTCATGCATTTAATTGGGCTAGCCGCACGGCCGTAGCCCCATCGACAGAGTGCCACATCTGCACCACATCGCATCGCATCGCACCGCACCGCTGGAATGGGAACCGAGCAGCGCGCCTCTTCCATCAGCTGCGATTACATTCTAATTACATAACATTCTTATTAACCAAATGATACGAGAGCGCACAGCGAAGGGAAAGAGAGACAAGAAGCGCATTGCGAATGCAGAGCAGAGAATTCAGCTCAGTCGATGAAGAAGACTGTAGTTGGAGAATATCTGTCCGTACTTAACACAACTTAATCAGGCCTTGATTCATACTTAAAAGATACTTTCATATCGCAAAGATACTTTTCATATTTATTTAGTATCACAAATTTTCTTTAGCAATTTTTAAGATACTTTTGAGTTTCTCTGATTCCGACATTCTGTTCCAGCATCCCTCAGATACTTTTGATTATATATAACTATATATATACACTGCTTGCAACTTTTAAGATACTTTCCCCCAGATACTTATTATTACATGTAAGCGTAAATGTTTGTAACAGATATTTTTACATGTCAAGGATACTTTTCAGATTTCAAGATTATCTTTCAGCAATATTTTGGAATTCCCGAGATACTTTTGTATCTATTAGTTAACATACATAAACGATACTTATAAATCTCACAGATACTTCTCGTTTTCACTTTACAATTTGCACATTTTTAGATGCTTTTTATTGTATTTGAATGTGAATATACATAAAAGATACTATTCTATTCCAAAGTTATGTTTGTCATCTCCAAATCCATAAAACTTGAAAGATATTTTTCAGATATAAAGGTTATCCTCCAGCAATATTTTAGAACTTCTCAGATCTTCGTGTCGTTAAAGGCAAATATACATAAAAGATTCTTGTATATCTTAAAGATACTTTTCATATAAAATATACATAAAAGATACTTTTATATCTTAAAGATACTTTTCATATTTACTTGGCCAACTCGAATTCCTGGCTACCTTTAAGATACATTTTCATCAGATACGTATCTATAAGCAAGCATTCATAAAAGATACTTTTCTCTCTCAAAGATGTTTTTCACCTTGCCAACTCTTAGAGCTTTCAGCTCTATAGATACTTTGGCGTTTTCCAGATTCTCTTCCAGCGATATTGTTGCATCTCTCGGATACTTTTGATCATTGCATCTGCAAGCGATTGGCACTAATTACTGTTAATACGCTCGATGACGAAACTGCGATCGCAGACATTTTTGGCACACAACTATTTGGTACACGCTGGTCGCATGCTTATTGCGAGTACTGTGATTGTATTCACCGTGGCCGCAACAATCCGTTTTGTATGTTTTCGCTGCGCGAATGTCGGCAATGAATTGTTGCCGTTGCCATTTTTGTGGCTGTGGCTGTGGCTCTGGCTGTGGCCGTTGACGCTTTTGCCCAAATTCGCATATCAGACATCAAACTTCAAAGTCCGCAACATATCAACGTCCTCGTGCAGCCTCGATACCCCTCGAGCCCAGCCTCCTGTCCCTGCTGCCCCCTCCCCCCCCTCGCTCTATGCCACTGTGTCAGTTGGCAAAAATGAGCTGCCAAAAGATTTGAATATTGTGCATTTGTGTCATAGCCGCAGCGAGTGAAAGAAATATTTTTGTGTTTGTTTGAGTGCGCATGTTGCAAGACGCTGATCACGTGCGTCCGTCCGGCTGTCGCCGTGCAACATGTTGCGAGCGCCGCCGCACACACAACTGCCTCCTGCCGCTTGTCACATCAGCTGCTCGCCAGCCAAATTCAGAATTGCGCCATTTGACAGGCGCCCCGACGAAAGCCAAACAAAACCTCAGCACAAGCTCGACTCTAGCTCGCTCTCTCTCTCACACACACACACTCTTTCTCTCTCTCTCTGTCTTTCGCGCTCCGGCGAGGAACTGCGGACGATCAGTGGACAACGATGCGTGCCTGGTCAGCGCTTGTCGTTTAATTGAAAGATGTCAATTTGCGTTTTCGGTGGCAACGACGCACAAAGTGCGTTGCGCAACGACAGCAACTGTAACAGCACGACTAGCAAATACCCTGTAAGGGAGTGGGGCTGAAACAGAGCCAAAGGCATTTTGGTATTTGCATATGATAGCAGAATATTTCGTATGATATCTGCATATCTTAAGAGTTGAGTAGCTGCCATAATTGTTGCAGCCAGACTAGGCAATACCCTGTAAATGGTTATTTAGAGGTGCATCTGCAGCTAACGCTACATGTTTGGATATGTATGTCAAATATTAGAGATCTCAATGACAGAAGGAAAGCTTTTGGCTAGCAAAGCTATAGCCGACTGACTAGGAAATACCCTGTAAACAGTATTCCAGCAGCATAAGTGATGTTAAATGCTGAGATCTACATATGTGATGTTCAAATGTTTGTCAAGATTTCGGTCATTTTAGCATTGAAAATTTAAATAGACTGATTTATATATACCCTGTAGAACAATAAAAATAGACAGAACAAATATTAGAGCATATACGAAAGATAGAATAATTATGAAGGATTATTTGATATGTAGATTGATAAAGATCACGTGGAACTGTAAATTCGATTCCTGAAAATACCCTGTAAACGCTCAAGACTTAAATTCAAACAATGCTGTTAATGTAAGGCATCAAATTTACCGGTGTCTTCGGCTTTTATAACATTCTTTAACAGAGTTCTGGATACATGATATGTTGATTGATATATCAAGATAAGTTATACATATATAGAATAATATCTCCTTAACAGATATATTTTAGATAAAAGACCCCAAAGACCCAAAAAAGGTTCCAGTAAAGCGCTTGACCGCAACAAACACATGCATAGATCTAACAAAAGTATAATATATGTATATTCATAGCTCTATCTATAGCATTATCTAGGCCTCAATTCGTTACGATTGTGATGCGCATACCCTCTAATAAGCATTTAGTGCAGGGTACAACAACGGCGTACAAAAAGTCGCTGGCTCTGCGGGCCCCCCGAAATAAATTGCAACCAAATTGCCAAGCGTCAGCGACGCTATCAGCAGCATTTATCAGCTTAGGGGGAACGAGAGAGAGAGAGAGAGAGTGAGAGAGTGAGGAGGGATAGAGACGACTTAAGCAGGGAAAGCCGAGAGGGAATCAGAATGCAATGGCACTGCTTGTTGTTGCTGCTGTTGCTGCTGCTGCTGCAGTTGCTGCTGTTGCTGTTGCTGTTGCATGCTGTTATAGGCTGCATGCTTTATCGCAATATTTAATTGGCAAAATATGCGTCTAAACGCACATAAATTGCATTGCTAACGCGTTTGTTGCGTCTCGCAGGCCGCACGCCAATTACCCAACAGCAACAACAGCAACAGCAGCAGCAGCAGCGGCAGCATCCGCACGCAATGTCAAGGCATTTCACTCAATTGTTGTTGCTGCGGCGGCAATTGCTGTGCGGTTGCTACAACAGTTGCTAACCTGCCGCAAATGTCACAATTGGCGAGTCCCTGTTCGCAACTGGAGGCAGCGGCTCCCAGTGCCCGTTGCCCGATGGCCGATGGCCGATGGCCGAGACGCTCGACTGACACTTGACTGAGGCGAGCGTCTTTGGCTTTGCGGCTGCAGCTCTTGCGGCTTGTTAAATTGTCGCAAAGTTATGAGCCAAGGATTTGGCATAGTCGCTCGCAAGTTGGCTCGTTGGCTCGTTGGCTGTCCAGCTGACGGTGAATTGAACGTAGCCTCCGCTCAACCTGGCTCTGGGTCACTGAGTTTTGCATATTTGCCGTTTCTTTATTCTCGGGCTAAAGTGCGCATTTTCTGATTGGCATTCTGTGTAAGCAGCATGTTGAGCTGGCAAAAGTATCTCATAGTTACAGATGTTGAGGAGAGCAGCTTTAAGCAGCAGAAGTATCTCTCAGCGCCATGGAGCATTTGCAGCGCATGCAACTGTGCTGAAGTTGCACTCGAGTAAATGAAGCCGTAATGCGAGCGGGCATCTTAAAGATACAGTAGTAAAAACGCGCTAGCTAGTATCTTAAAGATACATGTAAGTATCTCGCAGGTTGACTACAGCCTGCAAGTATCTGCATGTATTCGTATTGCATGTATCTCAAAGATACACGGAGCTAAGTATCTTAAACATAGAGCAGCAGAGCCAAAACTGTATTTCAAGTATCGTAAAATGACAGATATATAAACATGCCTGCATTGCTAGTATCTTAAAGATACATTCGAAAAGGCTAAGCAGCATTGCAAGTATATTTAAGATACTTCAGCCTAAAATATGTAAAGCTTTAAGATACAATTATCTCATAGCTGCACAATGACTCAAGACTTGGTCAATTAACTGAAAGATCTTAAAGATACAAAAGTATAAATATGATTGCATAGCAAGTATCTCAAAGATATATTCGAATAATTAAACACTTTAGATAGCTTTGAGTTCCAAGTTTCTTAACGCTATTCTGAAGCAATTTAATAGCTCTTGCAAGAATTACATCCCAAATTTCGCTGGAAGTATCTTCAAGTTGCACTGGAAAGATAAAGTCTGCACTGCAAATGTGGATGGATTGACTAAAATAAGCGGGGCAATGATAAAAGTATCTCTAAGATATTTCAGATTGAGCGAAATCGTAGGCAAGTATCTTAAAGATATATGTATTCAGGCAAGTATCCCAAAGATGCATTTGAAGAATTCTGGGTGTATTGCTAGAATCTTTAAAATATTTACGATAAATCATAAGTGCTTTGATGATAAAGTGGAGTATAACAAAAAAAGTTTAAGGGCAAAATAGATCAATAAAATATTAAGGACAAGTATCTCTAATCTAGAATAGATTAGAATAGATAAAGCTGTGAATTAAATATCTAAAGCATCTCACAAAGTTCTGCTGCAAGATGACAAATTAAGAATGTATCTTAAGGATACACTCTTTAAGCTAAGCGTTGACAATGCCATTAGCACAAGTGCTGCGACTTAAAGCAGCAGTCTGTCAACTACAATATGAACCGGGAGCACCACAATAGCAGCAATGCTATTAGGCATCTTCCTTATAATGCGCGAGGGCACTCGAAGCATAATTGTATCTAACGCACACACACATAGTTAAAGCTGCCGTGAGTAACCGGAAATGAAGGATGCGTGGACGAGGCGACAGCAGCAACAGTCGCCAGCGCATCAGGTGCAATGCAAGCCGATTGTATCTGATTGATACAAAAGTATCTTTTGTACACAGATTTCGTGTGCCGCAGGTGCAGCGAGGATACTTAATGTAAATAGACAGAATAGTATTAAACTTGATAGCGAAACAATTGAAATTGAGATGCTAAAGTAATCCCATATATGTATGTATGTATGTGTAGATATATATATTTATATATGTATATATTTCATATTAATGTGTTTTATGTAGACAATTCGCTGCTTTACTTTCATCAGGACAAACTGCTTAAAGCAGCACAACTAAAGCAGACGCTATTAAACACATATAGCTAGACTATACATATATATATCTATATAGTATATACACATACATATATATCTGGCACATCTGTGGCACAATAATTGAATTTTGTGCCAGTTGATTTTTATCATTTTGCTGTGCGACCGCGACCTTCGTTAAAGTTGCGAAACTTTGGCTTAAAGTTCAAACTGGAGCACAACTATTTGCCCCAAATGCATGAGACACACACACACACACACATACATACACACATACACACTCTGTGTGTCTATGGAAAGCATAAACTATGCACGAGCTGCGCCAACTGAATTTATACAACTCTTTTATTTCCTATATACACAAGTATATATATATATCTATATTGATATATGTATATATACAACATTACATATGTATATATATATGTATATAAAAATATATTATATATATATATATATGTTTTTTTTTGTATATTTTGATTTGAATCCTCAGCTGCTGCTGCTGCTGGCGTCGCAGCTGTTTTCGCGCTTGCCGCAACTTGAGCAACGTCCTTGGCTGTTCGTCCTGTTCGTCCTGGCTGTCCGGGCCGCACACTTAAGCCTTGCACTCGACGTGTTGTTGTTGCGGCTGCTGCCTGGCTGCTGACTGTCTGCAAAGTTTTCCATATTTTTAGTGCAGCAGCGAGCAAGCAGCGCAGCCAAGCCAAGCCAAGCCAAGCCAAGCCAGACAGCCAGACAGCTAGACAGACATTTGGAGTTTCCCACTTTGCAATAAGTTTCAAACTTAAATAAGGATAATAAAATGCTTTCGACTGCGCTGCAGCAGCAACATCCTCCGAGCAGCATTAGAACTCTGATATGGTGCATACCCCATGAGCTGTACCCCCAGCTGCCGTCTCGCTCACACCTAGCGCGCAGCTGCCGCAGCTGCATGCCCCGTCGCTTGCCCCGTCGCTTACCCCTTTTGCCAGCTAGCATACATATTCTTGGGCTGACTCTCGCCTTGTCTGGCGTCCTTGGCTTGGTCCTGTTCCATGTCTGTGCGCTGTCTGCTTGCAACGCAACCTTGCCAAGCACCGACCCCACCACCCATGGCCACCTCCTCCCTCGTCCCTCCTCCTGCCATCCGCCATCTGCTCTCCAACAAGTTCTCGTTCTAGTCCGTGATTCACTCTTGAACAACTTTTTAACATAATGAAATCAAATAAAATGTAGGTAGACGCTTTATGCAGCGAACGTCGCTTGTGCCACATAATAACACACACACACACACATACATGCTTCAATGGCCAAATGTGTGTGTGTGTATGTGTGTTTGCCAGCATAATAAAATATATTCCAGTTGTCTGCTGGCAACGCCAACTGCGGTTCCTGTTGCTGTCTCGTCCTCTGCTTCTGCTTCTTGTTGTTGTTGTTGTAGTTGCTCAACACTTTCGCTTTCAGCGAGTCAAAGAGCACACTTTCAATTACAATGCAACAACTTATGGTCAGCGCCAACCGACTGAATGCAATTTTTATTGCAGATTTAGCAAAGCTTTCAGACTTGCGCCATTTGTTGCTCGCGTAAATCTCTTAATTTGTGAGTAAAATATTTTTCATTTCAAATTAACTAACCGAAAAAAAAGGCTTTTTATTCCGAGTGAAATACTTGAGATTCTTATGGCTTAATTCCTTTTAATTTGTGTTGGATATGGTATTTAAACAAAGTTAAAAATGCACTGGAGAATATTGCATTCCTTAATGAGTTGATTTGGCTTAGTGCAAAATGGTTTTACTTTACTAAAATTTAATGAGTTGATCTTAAGTTGTAAACTAAGCTTTAAGGACTGCCTGACTCTGACAATTAAATTTAAAAAATTATCATAAAGTCCCGGTCGCTTTGGCTTATAGATAGATTCTTGGAGCTTAATTCGATGTGCGAAAAATGTATACCAAAGTCTAATTTTGTATACGGATTAGAGCAATAGAGTTATGAGCATTTCTGCTTGAGATCAATATATATGCTTCATACAGAGCCTGATCATAGGATTAATTTGTGATGAAGGGATTATATATAGATATAATATTCAGATACATTTTTAGTTTAACATAGGGGTAAGCCTTCTTTATTAAATGGAGCAATGAAAAATTATTAGAACCACATGTAGAATATCTAAAAATAAACAGACGAACACTGAGTCTTATAAGTTATAAGTTATAAGTTATAACCTTGGCGATAAGCTGAGGATAAGGATAAGAGATGAGCGCTAATCATATAATATCTACATTTGATACAGTAGAGTTTAGGTCTAAGTGGCTAGGTAAAAGATTTAACATAGCAAGCTTTTCTATCTTAAAGAAAATCTTTAGTTACCAGACATTGAAAATAAATAGAAATAATTAAATTTTTTTTTAAATTTGAATATTCAAAATATATATGTATGAAAATAAAATTGCATTGGATTATAAATAAATTTATATATTTAATTACTTATTAATAAATGTATATATATAATAATACATTTTTATTCATTAATACTTTTTTTTTATTTCTCAATTAATTGATTTATTTATTAATACATTTTTTGTACAATTTGTTATTTATATTATTAGTGTTGCATAATTTAAATAAAACTTGATTTTTTTTATAGATTTCGTATATTATTCAAATGTTTTCCCTTCTATCCATCTATCTATACGTAACTCTTCGCATACTTCCATAGCTGACTTTTTTCATTGATCATCAGACAGTTTGTCTGCTTGAGAGCAATACTCTCTATATACACAAACACACACACACGCACACACACATACACACCCATAGCATAATGACAATAACTACGAAATTAAATGCCAGCTGTAAGTACGAAATGTCTTGAAGTGTGTGCTTTAAGCACAGTTGGGGCAGACAAAGGCCGAGGGGGATTGGAAAATCGATAATGCGTATCAATGGAATTGTGAGTGAGGACAATCGGACTGCTGATTAGGCCCCAGACATTGGCGCTGCCTGGCAATGGCTGCCCGGAGTAACTATACAACTATTCAATAGCCGCTCTCCACTCTCATGCCCCGCTCCAATTGGATTCCCAATTGGAGCCACTGCGCCTCACTGCTGCAGCGCTTGTAACCCGAATTGCTGACTCCGATTGAGCGGCATAACAAAGGAGCCAGTGGTTCGATTGTTCCACACTGACTGCCATTCTGTCCGGCTGTCTGTCTGTCTCTCTGTCTGTCTGCTTGGCATGTTTTAAATAATATTGCAATTGCTTGGCCGGGCTGCTGCTCATTTCGCTAAACAGCCGTTGGCAAGACCGACTCGGACGTGGACTCGTCATCATTTCATGCGACAAATGACAATTGCAGAGCAAGCGACACAGCTTTACACACGCCCCCACCACCACCCACTCGCTGTGTGTTCGCCTGCCAAAAGTGTTGGCCGTATTATTTTCCTGCTGTCCGGCCGGACTGCACTTTACGAGCGGCTCGACGGCAGCCTTTACGAGCCACGCCACAATTACGTCTACTGCTAAATTTTTATTTCTGCTTTTTGTTTCAGTAGGGGGGTTAAGTGGTCAAACCTTAAATTTTTCATGCAAAATGCAACTGTAAATGGCTTGACTGAGAATTCGAAATGGAAATGCTCTTGCAGAAAGCCAAATTATATGAACAGGACAGAAAACATGCTTTGGGCTAATGCGAGCTGCTCGTATCTTGTGATCAATGAAGAAAATTAGGGGGGAAATTTAAGCTAGGGCTATCAATTTATAAATAAGTCCATATGTAAATGAACACTACTTTGAATAGATCCAGATCAACCAAATGAAAGCTTATCTCCGGTAGATGCAGAGATAGATGGAGACAGGAGACGAGGTAAAACCTTTGCCTTGGCTGACTATTTCGCACTTTTCAAAAGTTGTCTGAAGATCAGCTTGCCCCTACCTCTACCTCTACCTCTACCTCTACCTCTACCTCTACCTCTACCTCTACCTCTACCTCTACCTCTACCTCTACCTCTACCTCTACCTCTACCTCTACCTCTACCTCTACCTCTACCTCTACCTCTACCTCTACCTCTACCTCTACCTCTACCTCTACCTCTACCTCTACCTCTACCTCTACCTCTACCTCTACCTCTACCTCTACCTCTACCTCTACCTCTACCTCTACCTCTACCCCACCCTCTACTTCTCTGGCCTATGGCGCTCTGCCCTGCCCGGCGCTGCGCTGTTCGCCCTGTAGCTGACGCTTGGCTCACACTTTTTGGCGTTTGCTGTGCTGGGCTTCATTTCGTGCGCTGTCGTCCATCAGTGAAATAAAAATGTCACTCCCATTGCAATCCATCACGTGACAAATGTCTCTCGCTCTCTAACCATCTCGCTCTCTCGCACTCGCTCTGTCTCTGTCCCTAGTTCGCCTCTGCTTGCGTGTATGTGAGCTTCTGTGTGTGTGTGTGTGTGCGCGCTTGTTTGTGGCGTAAATGTGCCGAAAAAAAGAAGAAGCAGCAGAAAAAAGATTGCTGCTCGTCCGGCCGGCACAGGACGCCAGAGCCATAGCCAGAGCCACAGCCATAGCCAAAGCTGGAGCCAAAGCCGGGCCCAGCCTCAAACCAAGGCCAGGGACGCAGCCCCCGGACCGAGCTGGCGATGGAGTTGGAGTTGGAGTCGGTGCAAGGACCAGGCCCGGGCCCAGGGCCAGGACGATGCCAACGACGAATGACGTGACATGGCAAAACTTTTAGTTTGCCTGACAACACGCAGCGTGCGAGGGCGGACAGGAGGGAGGTAGGTACGGGCGGGCTGCATTGCCCGTCAGCTATGCTGATGCCACATAGGGAGGGGCGTGGCCGTTGGCTGCTGCCGCCGTTGTCACACATGTGTGTGAGTGTGTGTGTGTGTGTGTGTGTGCAGCGTTGCATTGCTTTTTTTTTACTCTGTACATATTTGTTTTTGTTTTTGTATTTGTATTTTTTTTTCGGCTCTGCTCTGTTATTTTTATGTGCCTTTAGCCTCTGCTGCGCGTCTTTCGGCTTAGCTTCGTCTCTCTGCCTCTCTCTCATACTCAGTCCTTTGCTTTTGCTCTTGTTGTTCAGTGTTTTCTTTGTTGTTGTTGTTGTTGTTGTTTATTTGTAGATTGCATCCAAAATTTATGTTGTCGCCCCAAAATGGCGGCCATTCGCGCCCAGTTTCGCTCGAGTCGATTATTTATAAGCAGTGACAGGCTCGCGTCAACTTGATGATAAACTATGTTTGTCGCGCGGCCCTAATTGAAAATAATGCAGCCCAGCACACAGAGAGAGAGAGAGGGAAAGAGAGAGAGAGAGACACTCACATGCACACCCAGTCGTAGGCGCGTCCCACTGAACGTATACGCAATGCCACGAATACCCTGCGGATGGCGGGCACTGCAAATCCTCCCAACGGCGTCGGCGGCCATAATAAAAGCGTCCAAAAAATGGCGCAGCCCCAAAAATTGCAATCAAGTGCAAAATTGCCGACGTAAACGATGGCTGACTCCAGCTCCCAGCTCCCAGCTCCTAGCACCCATCTTCCAGCTCTCAGCGCCAAGCGCCAAGCTTCAGCCAAGACGACAGCGAAAAAAATAAAGTGAAGCAAAATGAAAATAAGAAACTGCAGCCAGATGCCAGGACACGTACGGGCAACGTGGACGCCATCGTCAGTGCCATCATCGTCAACACTGCCGCCGCCGTTGTTGTTGTTGTTGTTGTTGTCGTCGTAAAAACAAACTGAAGCCAGCTCCGAAAACAGCCCAAGCAGCAGCAGTCCTAAGCAGCCGAAGGACTCCACGGAGCAGGAAGCAAGAAACCAAGGCGCAATTGCGCAACAGCTGAGAGCCAAGCGAGACGACTTGCTAAATGCTCTACCACAGGCAGAAGAAGAAGAAGGAGAGCGCATTGAAGAAGAAGAAAATATAAAGATGAAGCAAGAGAGGAACACAAATTGATGAAGAGCATGATGAAGCAGTTTGAAAAGAAGATGATGAAGAAGAAGCTGTAGAGCGAGAAGATGAAGTAGAAGAAGAAGATGAAGTAGAAGAATAAGTATTAAAATACGAATAGGAAAAGAAATATAAAAAACTAAGAGCAAGATGAAGCCAATAAAGAATAAATACACGAAGATAAAGATGAGAATACACACATACAGATAGATCAGGATGAAGAAAATGGATAAGATAATGATGCAGAGCGAGAAGTTAAGGGAAGAATACGATATAAGAAGAAGATGTAGTAGAAGATATAGTAGTAGATAAGTTGGAGAAGAGAAAAAAGAAGAAAAGACGTAGATGTAGATGTAGAAGTTGCTATAGATGAAGAAGTAGAAAAAATGTGATGTAGGAGTAGAAAAAGAAAAAGAACAGGCTAGGAGGAGGTGATGAAGGGCAAGAAAAAGAAAAAGAGTATGCAAGAAAGACAAGAAAAAGATGAATAGGCGGAAGAAAATTCAAGTGAAGAAAATGAGATAAAGAGAGAAGCAGTAGAAAGTGAAGATGCTGAGAATAAAGATTAAAACAGGAAATCAGAACTCAGTGTGTGCCCTCAACTGAATCCAATTAGAACGCCCAAGTCCAATAAGGAAGTTCAAAAGCTCGAAAGACTCTACGATATTAGCTGCTGTAGCTATATACATACATATAATAAACATATTTATCTACCAATCTAGTCATTCACATATGTTATCTATCTCTCAATTCGTTTTTCTATGCAGCTATATATAGGTAGGATATATACACGATATCTAGCCTACATCTAGCCCATTGAGTTCAGCTATATTTTTCATTCTACCCATCTCTACATATTTATATATGCATCTATGTATGCAACTCTGCATCTATATGTATTATGTTTATCTATCTTTAAGTACATCTATTTCGATATCTAGGCAGATCTTTTGATTGCCCAGCCCAACTCGTTTACGCACTTGATGGACATTTTGGTCTGCGAGTGCTGCCGGTTGGGGCTTTGCTCTGGGCCATGTTAAAGACATTGCGAATATGCCGCAACCTCTGGAGCAAAAAAGCAGGCAACATGCAGCATGCAGCAGGCAGCATGCAGCAGGCAGAAATTCCATTAATTTTTGTCCTTCTTAACGCTGGGCTGCCATTGGGTTTGGGTCGTTCAGTTTGCGATTGCGATTGGGCGCCGTCAAATGGGATGGGGCAGGTGAGGAGAGAGGCGGTGCTGGGGCGGGGGGGCAGACAAGCATAGGACTGCGTGCCACAGTGTGGCAGCTTTGGCTTAGCAGCGTCACGTGCTGGGCGCAAACTTAACGCATTTCCGTGCCACGGCCTCGACGTATATAGATGCCAGACGCCATGCGGGCGGGTGGGCGTGGCAGGCAGGCAGGCAGGCAGGCAGTAAAGAACTGGGACTGAAACTATACGAGCTGCGTGCACAAGGACCTTATTGATGCAGCAGCAGCAGCAGCAGCAGCAGCAACGATGACGACGACGGCGACGCCGACGTCGACGTCAACTACTTTGGCAAGGCTGCAAAAATTTATTGAAGCGTTAAGTTGCTGCCTTCGGAGACTTGCTTCAATCTTTTCTATTTTGGATTTCATTCTTATATATACAATATGTATATATATAGATTATATAGAAATCTTTTATTCTCCTACATATACATATATATATATTATATTTTTACTATATACATATATATCTTTTTAATGCTTTAGTTACAGGTAAAATTCTAGCAAAGCTACTGAATGTGCGTGTCTCTGAATGTCTCCATGTATGTCTGTGTGTGTGTGTGCGCGCGTGTGTGTGAATGAAGAGCTTTTCAGTGTATGCAGCGATAGTTGATGCTGCTACGGCTGCTGCGGCTGCTGTTTGGTCAATGTCCAGGCACATACACGGAAAGTGCATTACGGGTATGTTTTCAACATTTAATGTCATTATTTAATTAGTTGTTGTTGTTGTAAGTGCGCTGTGCGACAATTTTGATTAAGCCAAAGGTCACACAGTCAGTGTGTGAAAGCGAGATAATAGAGAGAGTGAGCGGAAGAGAGAGAGAGCAGCAGACAGCTTTGGTTCTAAGCAAAACTCTTTTTCAGTGCATTTCTAACCTATTTTACTCTCTTTTCCCAAGACGATGGAGAGACAGAGAGAGGGAAAAAGGGAGAGATTGTTATCCAAAGAGTATTAGCTTAGTCAAGGTATCTATCTTTATGTTCATCTATGTTTATGCTTGCAAATTAATGAATTGTTATATAAATTTAAAGTTGATGCCCTGGAGCACGTGAATATGAATGAAAATGCAGTCAAATAAATCTCTGTCTTTCTCTTTCTCTCTCATTACATCTCTTGTACATAACTAGATCGTTGGGACAAGCCTACTTCACTTCCCTCGATCATACAATTTCTTACCTCTTCTCGTTATATCTATCTAGGCTTCCTCAGTTTTTCTGTAACACTCTGTCGCCCAGCCTTCCTAATTCCACATGTTTCTCTCTTTGGTCTCTCGTTTCACAGTCTTTTTTATCCATGTTCCATACCTCTGTCAGTTTGTGTTCTGTTTTTATGCTTCTCTTAATCCATTTTCCTATATATTTTTACTTTTATTTTATTTCTCCTGCTTTCTCTTTATCCTTTTTCTGCTCTCTATCTGTAACTGCATCTCATTTGTTTCTCTCCTCTGCGATCTTCCTCATTCTTCTATCTACCTACCTTTCCGTCAGTCTCACTCGCCCTTACTCTCTCCCTCTCTCTCTCTGTATCTCTGCCTCTCTCTCTCTTTCTCTCTCTCTCTTTGTCTCCCTCTCTCATTGACATATATTCTCACCTTTTCTCTCTTATTCAATCCCTTAGACTTCCTGCCTCTTATCTCTCGCGCTTGATCTGCTTATCGTTCTTTTAAGTAGCAGCATGTGAAGCAATAACTGCAAATAATTCCCGTTAATTTCTGCAATGATAAATAATCGACAATTTGTGTCGATTTGCTTATGCAACAAAGGCCTCGAGTGGAACTCAACCCCATTGGCTGCAACTCCTCCTCCTCCGCCGTCTCCTACTCCTGCTTGGCTTTTACTACATACTTCAAACTTCTTCCCCCCTCCCCCTCCATGCTCCGCCCACTCGCTTCATCCTGGCCCGTGGCTCGTGCGTGGTGCAATTTTGTGCAATGACACGCCACACAAACAGCAACAACAACATCGTTTCGGTATCGCTTGCTGCTGCTGTTGTTGTTGTTGCTGCTGTTGTTGTTGTTGTCGCTCATGTCTATTAAGTCAAATTAATTGTCCATTTATTTGTTTGCCATTTTAGCGATGCAGGCGAACGCTAGAAGCAGCCATCAAATATAATTCGACAGGCAACATGAGCGCTGAACGCTAAAAACGGTAAACAGCAAATGGCAGCAGGAGTTGGCGGCGGAGCAGGGCTTGATCGGAGCAAAGAAATAACTAACAAAAAAGACAAAAACAAAACAAGTAAGAAAAAACCACTTGAATGTAAATACAATTTGTTGGCTCTATTAAAAATGAATTAAGCTTCATTTAAATGGCAGCAGGCAACGTTAGTTGTCGTTGTTGTTGTTGTTGTCGGTTGTTGTTGTTGCTGCTGCTTGAGTGATGTGCGCCATTTTGTTTTTGGGGCCTGACGCTCGTGCTGCATTATCGATGAGCAACAAAATTGATTCCAAGTGCAGTTACGTGCATGCAATGCATGCACGGGGAACACAGCAAACAAAAACAAAAAAAAAAAACAACAACAACATAAAAAAAATAAAAATATAAAAAGCAAAAGACAAAAGAAACGAACAACAAAATGCATAAACATTATAAATGAGACAAGCAAAGCCTTTCAGAGAGTTGCCAAGTAAATTGCACGTGTGTGTGTGAGTGTGTGTGTGTGTGTGCCTTGGCAACATTTGCTGAGAGCGCAACATGCAAGCGACTGCAGCAGCAGCAGCAGCAGCAGCGGCAGCAGCAGCGACAGCTTAAGAGCGCACGAAGAGCGCGCCAAAGCGAAATTGCAGGCAAAACTTTTCACTCAAGCGCTGCGTCGCAGTCGCAGCGACGCCAGCTGCGCGAGAGCCAAAGAGAGTGAGCGTGCTCGCTGTGTGCGTGTGTGTGTGTGCGTGTGATGAGTTGGAGTTGAATGTGTGTATGGGTGCAATCGAGTCGAGTCGCTCTTGAGTGCAAACACTGACCAACGCAGTCGACGTAGACGCCGTTGCAGCAGAGCGCGAGCAGAGAGCCGAGTGCGGAGTGCCAAAAATGAGAGAGTGAGAGCGAGAGAGACCGAGTGTGTGTGTGTGTGTGAGTGTGTGTGTGTGCTTGTGGGTGAGAGCGAGTGCACTTGGCGAAAATTTGGAATTTGGGGTCGGAGGTTCGCCCCAGCCGGCGCACGTGGCGACCACGACCACACGACTCCAACGGCCGACTCCACACGACACAACGAGTGGGTTTTTTTTTTTTTCGGAGGCGCCATGTAACCCTCTACGCACAGCAGTGCTGGCCGCAGTACGCTGCCCACTGCCCGCTGCCCGCTGCCCGCTGCCCGCTGCCTGCTGTCCGCTGCCCAGGGCCTGTGTGTGGCCCGCCTGGCCACGCCTACGCTGCGACACCCACGCAAAGAGGCGCTAGTTAGGATTGGTTCGCCGCCGTCGCACTGGACAGCAGCGGCTGCCGTTGCTCCTGCAGCTCCTGCTGGGAGTTGGGGCAGGCTTGTGTCATGCAGTTTTTGTAGTTTGCGCTGCTGCCGCTGCGGTCGGCTGCGCTGCCTGCAGTCGCCGCTTGGGCAGTTTTCTGTGTGTCCAGCGCGTAAAAAGCCGCTGCCGCTGCCGCTGCCGACGCCGACGTCGAACGGTTTTCTCTCAGCTGTATTCCTTTCTTTGCCATTTTATTTTTTGTGCACTTTGTTTTGCTTTTCTGCTGTTTGTTTTTCAAAGTTTTCGTTTTGTTTTTTAGTTTCTTTTATTTTTATTTTTTTGTAAAAATTTTTGGGGATTATTGATGCCGGGCAGGCAGGCAGGCAGGCAGGCAGGCAGGCTAGCTGGCAGCTTGGCGGCGGGTGGGACTTAGGCAGCCAGCAATTGGGCAGTTTTTGTTTTGGCCCGTTGCGTGCGTGTGTGTGTATGTGTGTGTGCGTGTGCGTGTGTGTGTGTGAGGCAAATGAAAAATAGTAAAGCTGTAAAACGCAAGGATATTGATGAAGCACACTCGAGCGCATAGAGAACCTACCCTACACATCTCCCTCTCCCACTCCCACTCTCTCTCTCTCTCTCTGTCTTTCTCTCTGTCTCGCTTTGTGCGTAGGGGATTACAAGCGTTGCGCCTGCTCGTCAGTTTCAAGTAAACAAATACGCCCACATGGCATGTCCCTCTCCCCCTGCAACCCCTCCGCCCCCTCACTCGTCCCTTGAGAACATAACTGCATAAATACGGCTGTAAAGTTGTTAATGCGCTCGACTCGACGGCGTCTGCCGACGTCGGCGTCGACGGCGACGGCGACAGCGACTGCATGTTTGTTGTGCGATATGCGAAAGTTTGTGGTGTTATTTACGCGGCAGACAAAAACTAATCACGGCCAACGGATTGAGTTAATCATGCTGGCAAGGGCAAGGGCCGCTGCAGCACACGAGGCGTATGCGCAATGTGTGTGAACTGAACTATGCCGGAATCTGATTAATTTATGGCTTTACAAATAACTGACTAAAGTTGCCCAGCTTTTAAAACACACAAAGCCAACAGGAGAACAAAAAACTGATGTAGAAACTATTTTTGGTTTAGCTCAAATTGTTCACTATATAAATATGAATATAAATAAAAATAAAAATATATATGTATGTATATGTATAGGGATAGCAATTGTACGTATATGTATATATTTAGAGTTATTTTTGTATGTTCAGCAACGATGTTTAAGAGTTCAAGAGGCTAGTGGGGATTTTTACTTTTGTATCTGTTTTAGTCATACTCACAATTATATAGATGATGATAATATTTATATAATATATATTATTTATCAGATATATATCTATATAAATCGCTAATTCTATGTAGAGATTGTGGTAGAGATTCTGGTAGAGATTGTGGATCTAGCCCTTAGATACTTTTGTATCTTAAAGATACATTTTCATAGTTGAAATACGCTTTTCTCCATTCCAGTTATATTCCGTATTTACTTTACCATCTTCATACTCATACCTATATTATAATCATATGGATAGCAGACATGCTTGTCCATGGCTACTTTTGTATCTCAAAGATACATTTGTACATAAATGCGCCCGTACAAAGTCCAAATATGCTTGGCTCTCAATCGCAGTGCAGCAGCTGCTTGTGCAGCGGGAAGATACTTTCTGCTAACCCACAGATACTTTTGTATCTTCGCACCTCATACTTCACCTTCCTGCAATCGTGACTCACAAATGTGATTCACACTTACTCAATTGTCTCTAGATACTGATTCAAGAGCGACTCATGTATATGGCTAATAGATAATAGATAGATTTTGTATTTATTATATAATAGAAGAACAGCTCTATTGAAGAGCTATCTCTAGTGTTTCTTCTTTCTGCAGGAGTCGATTATTTTTCGCAGCGTTACATTTTACATTTTGCAGATACATTTATATCTATCCATGTATTTCAAAGTTCCCTCAGCAGTATGTCTATCAAATATGTTTATAGATGGACAATATTTATCAATTAGATTCAATCCAATATATGTTTATAATCAAACATATCTCATTCTACAATAATAAAATATTAAAATACAGTAGAATCCGGTTATAGCGACACTCATGGGACCAACGATTTTACGTCGCTTTAACCAGAAGGTTTCTATCATATAAGTTTGTATGGGGACCAGCCAAGACATCGAATTTCCGTCGACTTAACCGGTTGGACGCTTTAAGCGGAGTCGTTATAGCCGGATTCTACTGTATATTTAATATCTTTTTTCAATTTAGGTAGGGCAAACTTTATATAATATATTTACATATATGGCACATCAATTCGCTCCACTCGCATATTGGAGTGTATTAAATATTCGTTATCTTGCGCATCGATTCATTATTTATATTTTCGTTGCTGTGTTTGGTGCTCAAACACTTTCTAAAGAATTTTTGGCCAGCAATTTATCAGCTACGACCCACACCCCCAGCCACCCCTCTCTCTCCCTCTCTCTCTCTCTCTC
Organism: Drosophila navojoa; assembly: GCF_054131105.1. Lineage (NCBI taxonomy): Eukaryota > Metazoa > Arthropoda > Insecta > Diptera > Drosophilidae > Drosophila > Drosophila navojoa. The sequence continues at coordinate 10,590,028 of NC_142895.1, read as the reverse complement.
TCTCTCTGTCACTGCGCTGCAAAGTTGTTAGTTACAAAAGGCTAATGCCGTGCGAGCACAACTGTACTTTTCACTTGTGACGCGTCCGGACACGGCAATCGTCTAAATAAACACAAAATGCAATAAATTTAGCCATCGATTATGGGCTCCAAAACGGGCGCGCAGGCATAACAGACACGACAAGGGTTGCCCACTGCTGTGGGCCGCTTAAGAGCGCCGGAGTGGGGGTGGCAGGAGGCGGGGGTCAGTTGAAAACTAGGAACTGGTAAATGGTTACAGACGGGCATACATAGCCAGCGAGAGGACTACGACATTTGCATGTGGCTACGCTCCAGTTCGATTCGAGTTTTTGGCCGTAACGCAGGTGGCAGGGGAGGGGGGGGGGGGGAGGGGGGTGTGGTGTTGCTGCCTAGGTGAGTGTATATAACCAATGGATACGCATTGATATAGCATCGATAACCGGCAGCAGCAGCAGACGACGACGACGACGACGACTGACCTCTTGGGAGTAATAGAGATAGCAGCAAAGAGCGAGAGAGAGAGAGAGTGAGAGAAGGGGGAGGCGACAGAGCGAGACAGAGAGTGCGGGATAGCACAGGAGGCGAACACATACGAACCAATATCCAAAAGCCGAGAGTTGAAGACGAAACTGAATGAAAACGCTCTATGCCTCGTCCAGCCCCTCGCCCCTGGACCCCTTTCGCACGGACGCCCCTGTCCCTTTTGTTAATTAAGTTTCGTTTGTTTTGCGAGCTGCTGTGTTTTGAACTCTGCGCCGGACATGGGCACAAATGGAGTTGCACGAAGTCCGAAGCCCGGCCAGGTGTGAGGCGAGCGAATCTCGAATGCGGGTGTCAGCCGGGCAGCTGTCAATACGTATGTGCGACACCTGGCGGGAAGCCCACAAGATGAATGAAGCCAAAGCAGCAGCCGCAGCAGCAGCAGCAGCGGCAGCGGCAGCAGCAGATATAGCAATGGGATCAGCTCGAATCTAGCTGATCTTCAGCCGGACTGCCGGACCGCCGCCCGAGGCAAATAGTTTGATGAGGCTGCGACTGCGGCTGCGGCTGCGTTCAGCTGGACGCCGACTTTAACTTACTTTTAATTAATAACTTGTCAGTGTGCAAATGACATGAGAGAAGCTACCAAGTTAACGCCCCTGGGCTAGCAATTTCGCGTTGCAGCAGCAACAGCAGCACAACAAGTTCTTGCAGTCAGCCGCAGCGCTCACAAAAAACTTTTGCTTGGGATGCCGCAGCCAGCGTCGAGCTTTGCGTGTTGGCCCCCATTTGATTGGCGTCTAATAATGCACCCGTACACAGATTACAGCGCGCGAGCCACAAAACGGAAAAAAGAAAACAAAATCAAGCAAATCATTTTCCAAATTCTATAAATAGAAAACTTGAAACAAAGCCAGAGTCAAGTTTTAGATAGATTTCTTCTAAATTACTTCATTGCTTCAAACAGTTAATTGCTTCAGTTGCAGTTGAGTGGTGAGTAGAGTAGAGTGAGGTAAGGCGAGTGAAAGGAGAGGTACATATTTATAAGATGAGTTAAGAGAAGCGCAAGGTAAGATATAACATATATGATCAAAGAAGCTTTTTATTCGGGATACCTTTTAGAAGCCCACTTTGGAAAACAAGTAACGGGTATGTATGTAAAATTTCAAGTCCATTGCATTTATAGTTTACGAGATATCTGGGTTCATACGCACGGACAGCAGGGCGAACCGAAAGATGAGCACACCGACGGACAGGGCTATCTAGACTCAGCTGGTAGATGTGCTGATTTGGTATATATATACTCTATGTGATCTACCACGCCCACCTTTAGCCTACTACATGCTTTCGCCCAACAAGTTTATATCTTAATTTGCCATCTTCAAATGGTTCAGGGTACAGAAATTGAAATTTTCTTTTAAAATATATTCTAGCAGTCCCGGCTATATAATGCGAACTAGTTCAAGCCAGAGCCTGGCTCAAATAAACAATAAATAATGATCTAAATTTAAAAATATACTGTTACATTATTAAAAACAATTTTTGTATATCTAAAATATATATGTATTGTATATAATATTATACTACATTTTCTGGCTTTGCTTCACAGTTGAGCTGCTGCCTCTGTTTTTTCTCACTCTCTCTCTCTCTTTTTTTCTCTTTCTCTCCCTCTTTCTCTCTCCCTCGCAGCCAGATTTTCTTAAAGTTTCGCGGCGTCTGCTTTATAGCCGCTGTCACAGCTGAGGGATAAGGTCAAGTAAGTAGTTGAAATGAAGTCAAATAAATATAACTTATGGGCAAAGCGAGTCCTTGTTGTGCGCGTTGTCCCAGTGCAATGCTGCTATTATGACCCCATGCCCAACATTTTGACCTAATTTTACAAATGCTTGCATCTCTCTCTCCATCTCTCTCTCTCTTTCTCTTCATCTATTGTTGTCTCGTTCGCTCGGTTTGTTTGCGTAAAATGGGTTAAAAGTTCTGTGCCATTTGGTTCGGCAGTCGCTGCTTTGGGTTAGCGTTAAGTTGCTAGCTGAGCTGAGCAAACTTAAAACGCTTTTCCCACTGCATTGGCACGCCCCCTCGCCTCCTCCGTCAGCCCTCCGTCAGTGTGACGCGTTTGGCGCCCACGCGAAAATGTCACACAATGACACAGCGTTAAAATGGCGTCCGCAGCTTATAAAAAATAAGTAAAAATGAAAAAGAAAAAAATATATATATATAAAATGAAAAAAAAAGAAAAAAAAATAATACGAAATGAGTTGTCAGTCCTTGAAGGATGCAAAGGGTCAGAGCTGGCTGCCGTCGTGACAAATGCACCAGGGCCAATGTGCAATGTAATAGAAAAAGTTAAATTAGATAACGCACTGACTCGGGAATCGGGGGATCTCTGCATGACACTGAACAACCGAGGGGGAGAAGGAGGGGGCGGATGGCAGGGTGTAACAGAATAGCAGGAGGACAACAGGAGAATAGCAGTCCCGGCCAGGTGTTTAGCCGTGAGGGGCAGCAAGCAAAGGGGGAACTAATTAGATCATTAGGCGAAGGGCTGAGCCCTCTGTTAATTCCACATAGAGCTGACTTATACCAACAACACTTATACTTACACTTGACTTGCATGGCAAATCATATTGTAATAGTTGTATTCAGATGAACTTTTACACTAAATACCATCACCAAGAATTACTAAGTATGCTAATACTTAAACTTATACTAATGCTTGTACTTATGACTACCTCATTCGTGTATACAAACATATATTCTCACTTATACGTTTACTCATTCTTATACATGTATTCCACAACTTTCACTTCTCCATATACTCAGAGCTTGATTGAAACTTCTACTCAAGCTCATGTTCATATACACTCTTATACCTATACTGATACTTAAACTTAAACCTATACTAACTTCATTCTTATACACACTCTTCTACTTATATAATCTCCTATACTTATTTTGATACTTGTACCAATAATTACTCTCATTCTTAAACAAGCACTTATAACTTATACTCACCCTTATTCTTATACATATCAATATATTTATCTCGATATTCATACTTTACATACTCTTATACTTACATTTATACTTATACTGATATTTGCACCAATAATTACTATCACTATTTTCTTATCACTTCAACTTATACTCACTCCCATTCTCATACGCAGTCTTATACTTGTACTGATTCTTAATGTGGCTCTTTAGCTTATACTCACTATTATAGTTGTACTACTCCCATACTTTTCACACTCTTATACTTATACTGACAATTATATGGATACGTATCCTAATATTTACACTTAAACTTATACTTACTCTTATACTTACTCTTATACTCATATATGTTCTCATAGTAACAGACAATCTTATACCTATACAAATATACTTATATACAGCTTATACGCATACTCGCACTTATAAGTTTACGAGCTTAGACTCACTTTTATATTTTTGACTGCCCTTATACTTTAATTACTCTTGTACTTAAGCAGATATAAGTGTTATATAATACTAAGCAGAGTGTGAAGGGTAATATAGCTGAGAGAATGAGTATAACTATATATACATAAGTCTGAAATAATACCAACACGTATAATTATAAGTAAAAGGTTCAGTTATGTTATACTGAGCAGAATAGTATAAGTACTATGGGTATACGTGTATATTTATGCGTATTCAGATGTGTATGCTTATGTATATGTTAGCTCACATATAGCTCCTCAGTCATACTCACACTTATACCCTCTCGCTATGCCTATTATCTCTAATATTTCGACTCTTTCGCAAGTATGCTTGACACAGTGGCACGCATAGAGTCGTACATTCTAGTCATACCTTTACTCACACTTCTCCACTTACACTTCTCCACTTACACTTCTACTGCCACTTCCACTTAATTAGCTGCGGCTTCTCTGGATTAATCGAATGATTAAGTGCCATTTGAGGCTAATGTGTTTCTGTTCTTCCCATATGCAATTTGCTCAACAAGCTGTAACTCAGACGCATTTACGCGTTTGGCCTCGGCCACAATACTCTGAAGGAACAGCAGCAACAATAACTACAGCAACAACACCAACAACAGCAACAACAGCAACAACGGCAACAACATCTCTCATCATCATAATTAAATTGCAATTTTTCTCACTTAGAAACTGGTCTGTGCTGGCTGCGTGGCTTTGGGTAAAGTTTGCTTAACGCAATGTTTTGGTTATTACATTAATTTCAACTCGGCTCAGACATGGACACATTAGACACTGTCTTGGCCCTGAGCGCAGTCAGCCAAGCGTGGGCGGGAGCAGCGGCAGGAGGAGGAGGAGGAGGAGGAGGAGGACCCTGGGTATTGTAGGACACACATAATTAATAACTCAATCCAAGCGGAAATCTTAAAGCAAGTCTCTCCCACTGTACGAGTGTGTTCGTGTGTGTGTGTGTGTGTGTGTGTGTGTGTTTAGACAATTAACTGAGAGTGTGCATGTGTGTGTGTGTGTGTGAGTGTGTTTTGATGTAGTGCGTGTACTGCCAGGGCTGCAATTAAAACAACAGCAGCAACAACTTGGAATTGCATTCGAAATGCAATCGCAACAGGCGGAAGCTTCAGCTACAGCTCCAGCTCCAGCTTCAGCTTCTGCTTTAGCTTCTCAGTTGCAGTTGGAGTTGGAGCTTGTTGCTGCTGGCCGGGCTTTGACGCACTGCCAACCTGTAATTAAGTTAATGAATAGTCAACCAGCTCAGACGCACCGCAACAATTGCTCCCCGGGCGCGGGGAGGGTCACTGGCAGGGGGCGGTATCTGGTAAATGCATCTGTAACTGTAATTAGCGCCGAGTGCGTCTAACGGCCGCTCGCGCACTGTCAGCCAGACCAGGCCAGACCAGCCGAGGCGAGGCGAGGCGCGGCGAGGCCTCTGGGCCGTGGGCGTTCTATGGCATTTGCAGTGGGCGTGTTTGATTGTTCAATCATAAACGCTGTACGGCCATTTAAAGACACACTTTGAGGAGCTCTGTTTGCTTTGCCAATTAGCTCGATCGCCTCCGCTCCAGGGCGGCCAGCCAAGACGAAAACGGCCAACGTGTGGGTAGGTCGGCGACCGCTTAGTATCCAGCAGGGGGTTGGATCAATCAATAAATGTCATAGAAAGCTGCAGGGCCAGAAAAAATGACAAATATGCAAAGGAGAGGAAGTGAGAGAGAGAGAGAGAGAGAGAGCAAAGGCGAAGTAAGGAGAAAGAAAAGGCAGAACACATTCATGTCCAAGCCTGATTTAAATAGCAATTATTTGGTACACAATTCAGAAATCTACTCGAGATCTACTCGAGCAGATTGAGAGATCTACAAGGGCTGCAGAAGAAGCTTTAACCAGATAAAGAGAGTTTCTTTTTCAGATTAGCTCTCTCTACATCTTGTATAGTAATAGTATTAGTATAGGAACTATAGCTTATGCTATAACAGATGAGTTTAGATATATGCCCAAGGGAACCATTCAGAGATCCTAGTCTAGCTGTCTGCTCAGCTTGGGGATTGGAGTGCCCTACCCCCGACTACCATCAAGATCCAATGGTTGCAAACCGGGGGTAGAGCGCTCTAATAGACTGTATCTAAACTGAAGTCATAAGTAAAGTCATTAAACCTCTTGAATGCGCTTAAGTCGAGCTCATATTCAGCGATTGCTCCTAGCGCTCGCATCCCACATATTCACTCAATTCATTCACTCACTGAGCTGGGCACTAGTAATGGAGTTATCTGATGGTTATATTAGGCTCGGATGTCAGCTTAATCAATGACATTAATCCAATGCAGAGCCTTTGTCAACTGAGAAAGAGCGGTGTGTATGCGGTGTGCATCACTTTCACAGCTTTCTTTGGTCGGCCTTCCGGTGCTTAAAGACTTCCGGATCTGGCAGCTGTCTGTGCTTGGGTCGGCTGATTGAGTTGCCACAGCCGTAGCCCGAATTGCGCTTTATATATGTATATCGGTACATTGAATGCCGCACGCTCTGTCAGAGTGAGAGAGAGAGAGAGAGAGAGAAGGGGGGTAAGGTAAGCCGAGACCAGTTCATTTTAATAACTCGGAAGATGATGGCATTTCAATATACATACGTGTGTGTACACCCATTTGACCATTTAACGTGCTGCTCGCATGTGAAACGATAACTGAGAAACTCGGTTGCACCTGCGTGGACGAGCTGGCAACTTGCAACTGCAACTGCAACTGGGACTGGGACTGGGACTGGGACATCGGCGTCTCAGCGCCTCTCATTTAATTGCTGTTAGAACTTGGCCAAGCAATAACGGGGCAACGGCTCGCGATGATGAATTGCTTTTTGCACACTTTAATTGGACGAATGTGTAATTAAGTTGTGGCCGATGGATGTGGCAGCAGCAGCAGCAGCAACAACAACAACAACAACGACAGCAGCAGCAGCAACAGCAACCGAAACAACAACGAAGAGCTGCTGGCCTGTTTGGGGCACATAAATTGACTCTGCTGGGGTCGCCTGCTGGCCAGGGCGCAGGATTCGCAATTTCCCTGAAATCTTCAAATCAAACAAGACGCATGCGTTGCGCATGCGCAATGAAACGCGTCACTGTGTGGCAGGCCGCAGAGTGTTTGCCACAGCAGCCACGCAACAGCTCACAGTCGACTATCCTTTGCTGTTGCTACTCCAACTCCAACTCCAACTCTGACTCTGACTCCGACTCTGACTCTGACTGAGACTCTGGAAGCGTCTGCAACAGCGACTCCAAATCGGATGCTGGTCGTGTTCATTAACGCTTGGCCATTAAACTTGATGCAGCGAGTTGATGGGTCGTCGACTGGCTGCACATGCCCCCCGCCCCTCTGTCGTGCCTCACTTCTTGCAGTTGGCAGTTTTAGGAAAGCGTTTAATCGCATTTACATAGATTAGGCAGAATTTGTGTGAAATTGAAACTGCAAAAAAGCGTGCAAAGTGCGAAGATTACACCAAACACACACACACACACACACACACACACACACACACACACACACGCATGCAAGAACTGCAGTTGACTGAGCTATGAGCTCTTCGCTTATTAAGTTTGCTTTGAGCCATCGTCACTGGGGAAAAAAAAAAAAACAACTCTAAGCCTCTCAATTGGACGCTCAGCTGTCCAAATAGCGGAGGATAAGTCACTGAGGCATACGGAAATTCGATTCATAAACAAAATATTTTGACATCATAATCTGAATAATTGGAGAAAAGTGAATAATTGGAGAGTGTTATCAACAGCCCTGGGGGGCTTTAAGCTCGTTAGTTGTCCTAGCTTTGTCTCTTAATCCACTTCGTCGTGCTGAAGTGAAACAGGCTTTTAATAAATACATAAATATTTTTGTATATAAGCACATAAATGCTGCCCAGTGAAATATAAGCCATTAGGGCTTATGCATAACTAAATGCCTGACGAGCTGCAGCTGAAGGCTTCTTCAGTTGCCTTTTTTCTACCTTTTTCGCTTTTACGTTTTTTGCTATTTAGCTATGCAAATGCGTTTACTATTCGCAGAGGGAAGTGCATATTTCGATGAGTGAGTGGGAGAGGAGAGAGCGGAGGAAGAGGGAAAGGAGAAAATGGAAATGGGTAGATAGAGAGCGAGACACAGAGACACACAGAGAGAGAGAGAGAGAGAGAGAGAGAGAGAGAGAGAGTGCAGAATAAGCAAAAGAAAGAGAGTAAGATAAAAAGGGAGATAAGCAGAGAGAGATATATAGAGAAATAGACAAAGAGATAGAGTGAGAGAGAGAAAGAGAAAGCGATCTATATATAGATTTTGAGATCTACAGCTCTTGTAGAGAGACAGACAGAAAGAGAGAGAGAGAGAGTGATGAAGAGGGAGAAACTCAAAAGGCGAGAGAAAGACAAATCGGGAGAAGGATGATAAAGAAAAGAGAAGAAAAAGTGAGAGAGAGAGATAGGTGTAATTCTTAAGATATTGTCATATACAGAGATCGAGAAAAAATGAGGAATGACTAAATGAACTCATACAGACATAAAGAAATAGAGTGAAGTTTCAAAGAGAGAAAGAGACGGAGGGATATACTTGTCTAGAAAGACAAAGGCAGTGAGACGCCGAGCAAGGAGAGAATCAACGAAAGAGTGAGAGAGAGAGATATGCTTGAAGAGCGGAAGGCTAGTAGCTCAGTCTAAAGTTCTTTTACATATATGATCCATTGGAAACTATGTTTATATTTAAGGACTGCACTCTGTTTCCCTTAACCGCTTCCCTATAGTTTCCCTCTTCAGGATCGGTTGAAATAGGAAGGGTATTCCATGGCCGGAATATGCTCTACCCTTATTGATTCCTTCATGTTGGCGTTCGCTCTCTTTCAGTGCTCGTTTTTATCACAGCCGAAATTTCTTCATCAATTAAGAACATCAACTCGTTGTCGCAGCCACCAACAAAGAAAACTGAAAACGGAAAAGAGAGCAAAAAAAAAAAAGAAAATAGAGATGAAGAAGGGGAAAAAATATAAGAAAAAGAAAGGCATTCAAGACATGGACTATGAAAAGAAAATCGAGCAAAATAAAAACCAAAGCAGGCACAAAATGAGGAAAATGTCGTTGCTGTCCCACATCCCCGGCCCGTCCCCCGCCCATAGCCAGACCATTCCAATGCCCTGCCCGGCCCGGCCCGGCCCGGCCTGGCTGCTGGTGTGCCTGTCCATACTTGTTATTATCCTTCGTCGAGGACGCTGACACTTTTTCGTCATTACTGTTAAAAGCGTTAAGGAAAGGCGTCGAATGGGCCAGAAGAGAAACGAGCAGGACGAGCGCAAGGACGACCAGGACGACGGCGAAATGAAAAGAGTTTTATCAGGCTAAATAAAAAAGAAAAGCAAAGAGATAAAAATGCAATGCAAAAAGAAAAAAAATAACGAAGAAAAGAAAATTGTAAGAAAATGCAAGACGCTGGCATGAAATCTGTGCAAGCGCCAGGCGCCAATGCAATGGCTGGCCCTGGTCGTGAAGGAGAGGGTGACGGGGGAGGGGGAGGGGGCAGGGGGGCTGTCGGGCAATGTTGTTTGGCCAGGGTGCCAAAAATTGAGGTTATCGCTGCGAGGACAACGCTGGCGGCAGCCAAAGGCGCAAGCAAAATAAAAAATAATAATAAGCAAGCAGCAGGACGAAATTTCCACGCTGTTGTGGCTGGAGTGCTCCAAATGCCAGGCTGCGACGCGTGGGCGGCCCCTAGTCAGGCTCATCAGCCCGGCAGTCAGCATCTACGTCGTCGTCATTGTCGTCGTCGCTGTCGTCGTCCTGCGTGCTGCACGCGTCGCTGCGCTCAAATGCCAAAATGTGCGCCGATTGCCTTCGTCCTTGTCGCCTTCGCCCTCCTCTCGCATGGCCTCATCGTTGTGCATTTTTCCCATGCGCTTCCTTCCTGCACACACACACGCACGCAGTTGCAGACGCACACGCAGTGGCTGGCACTTGCTTGTTTTTCCTTGCCGGCATTTTTCTCGTCCTGCCCAAAAAGTGGATGAAGAAGAGGACGAAGAAGAAGCAGCAGCAGCTGAAAAAAACGAAGTTTTTCACAAGTTTTTGGCAGAGATTGATGAATTTTGATGATGTTTACGCGCAAAAGAAGCATTTTTTTCTATCTTCAGTTCGCTCGCCTCTCCTTCCCGCTCCCTCCACCCGCCACCCTCCACCCCGCCTCGCGTCTCGTCTACTGCTCCTGTTGCTGTTGTTTCCTTGGCAAGCAGCGGCATCCTTGAAATAACCTTAATCCCGAGCACAAGGGGCCAAAATGAATGATGTCTATAAGACGACGACGCCAAAGCTGGCGACGTTGCCTCTGCTGCTCTGTTGCTCTGCCTCTGCCTGCTCCTCCACCTCTCGCCCACAGTTGCCCCTCTCAGTTTTTGGCTAGTGCATTCCTTTGGCATTGCATTTGCACATTAACCCAATCCCAATCCCAATCCCATGCCCAAGCCCAAGCCCAGCTTCAGCTACGTTTTACATTTCAAGGATATCGGCTCCCACTCTCTCCCTCTCTGTCTTCCTTCTCCCTGCTCCTGCTCTCCCTCTCTCTCTCTCTCTGCTTTGTTGTGTTTTGTTTACCCCACTTTTCAGTGCGTTAGATTTTCATTTTCTTCTGCAATTTCATTTGCTTGCCACACGCGACGCAAAGTGGCCATTCAGCTACTCCCTCTATCCTCTGTCCTCTGTCCTCGTAGCCCCCATTCCGCCTCCCGCCTCCACCCACGCCCCCTGTCGTTCGTGAGCGCTGTAATGCGTCTGTCGGTCGCCGGCATCTGCAACGCAAGGACGCATATTAATATCCTTACTTAGCTGCATGAATTGTGCTTGGCACGTTTTTCCACTTTCCAGCGTCTCCTGCGTCTCCAGCTGCCCCCTAGAAACTCTGTGGTTCCGCTCGGCCATGCAGGTGTCTGGGCACCTGGCCGAGCCGAAAGCCTTAGCAAGTGCTTAGCGCAGCTTCCAGCGAGAGTTTTCTACTTAAGCAACTAAACGATTTAACAACTGAAAAGGCTGCACACATAAAGCGCAAGATACCAAACAGCCAAGAGGCCACGCCGCCAGCTCACAGAGTCCCAGGCTTAAAGCTGACCCACTGCATCAGTTCCAATTTGTTCCGAGTCGGAGCTGAACTTAATGTAAATGTATTGGAAATAGACCGATTCCAAGTGAATTGCTTAAAGTTGGTTTATGTTTTGTTGGCGAGATCCGAGGGATCCTTTGGCTGCTTGGTAAGACTCTTCGTCCACCTGCTCTGGTTACTCTATGCAGTTCATCTACAGCCCTTTTCATTGCATATAAATCTGAGGGATACTATGGTTGCCTGGTAAGACCCTTTGTCTGTTTGCTTTTTGCAGTCTATTTTTAGTCCTTTCAGTCACATATATGTAGGTCCGACGGATCCTTTGGGCACTTGGCTAGACTCTTCGTCTATCTGCTTTGGTTACTCTATGCCTGCGCCTTTTATAGATCCGAGGGATCCAATTGGGTGTCTGGCTAGACTCTACGTCTGTTTGCTCTATACAGTTTGCTTATAGCTCTTTCAGTCACACACGCATAGGATCCCTCGGACCTCCTATGAGCACTTGCTTAGACTACTCGTTTATTAGCTTTGGTTACGTCTTGTAGTTTGTTTATAGCCTTCTCATGGATTTATATCGGCTTATGATCTCCGCTGTTTGATTATTTCAACAGAGAATGTTATAGCTGATGATTTGTAAGAGACGAAAGGAAAGACCAGCAATTGAGGTGAATAACCCAATGGATATAGAGGGTTCTCTAGTCTGTGAAAGGACGAATGTGCATGAGCTCTACTATCTGAAGAGATTTTTACGTACACATTCTGAAGAAAATTGTTTACAAGAGGTAAACTATTATTTTCGTGGAAAAAAAACTATTACAGATGAATCAGTAGAAAAGAGGGTATGGAAAAAAAGAGGGTATGCAAAGCAATTCTTCAGAAATATTGTGATTTGATGTTAATTGAATTTCATTTTGGATATGCGCTTAGTTATGTGCATATGCAACACTTAAGCATCTCAATCCAGCTCAGTTGGCATTCGCATATCGCTCATACCACATGTGGGCCCAGTCGCCAATGGCAATCGACCAGCGGCTGCTGCTGCTGCTCCTGCTCCTGCTCCTGTTGCTTTTGATGCGGCAGCTGCCACTCAAAGGAGTGCACAAAGTGCACAACAGGGCGGCAAATGAATGCCTCGAACCAGCACACACACACACACACACACACACACACACACACACTTGCAACAACAATACAAAGACGACGTTTATGCAACAATCATTCGCTGAAAATGGCAGCTCAGGCCAAAGATAACGAACAAAAGAGAATAAAACATTACAAGAAAAAAATCAAAATAAAGCGAAAAAGAAAGAAGAAAAACGTGGAAAATGTAAAAGGAGCAAAACAAAAGCAAGCGCAATGAAAATGAAAACCTACCAAGCTGCATGCCACGCTATCACCATCTCTATCAGAGAGTGTATGTGTGTGTGTGTGTGTGTGTGCGTGTGTGTTGCACTTTGATGCTCTTATTGCGTTTCACATGGCAGCAGCAGCAGCAGCAACAACAAGCGCAAATCAAATGAAATGCCACAGACAACAACAACAACACACACACATACAAATAGAAATGAAAGGAGGAGAGAATGAAAGAATTGCCTTCGAGCCGCCCATGCAATTTGCAGTTATTGCGCACCCACACACACACACACATCTCTTTGGCTGCCCTTTCCCTTGGCATCGAGCCGAGGCTTTCATTTCATCAGACGAAATGTAAAATTTTTGCCTTGTTTTATTTTTTTCTACATTTTTTTTTAGTTTGTTTCCCTTGCATTCGTTTCTTTCCAGTTTTTTTTTTTGCGCCCTTTGCATGCTAACGACGTTTGGCCAGGATGAATGCCAGCGCACGTTGGCCCGGCCAGCACATCAAGTGGCCCTGGAGTCGGCGTCGGTGGGGGCTGCGTGGGTCAGGCATTGCCAAAAAATCCGGCACGGACGCAGTTGGTCAGCTGCCACTCCACTGCACGTCTGTCTGTCGTTCAGAGACCCCCCTCTCTCTTTCTCTCTCTGTGTGTCTGTGTGTGTGTGTGTGTGTGCGCATCCTGGTGCGCACAAAAATATGCAACAAACTACACAACGTGCCCAAAGTGCAAAAGAAAATGTAAATGAAAGGAGTTCGCTGCAAAGTAAAAGCGCAAAAAAGAAAAACTAATTCGATTAATCATCTGGCTCAGGCACACGGACTCCTGCCCAACTCCAGCTCCAGCTCCAGCTCCTGCCCAGCTACAGCTTCTGCTGTTGGTTGGCCAAGGCAGCAAGAGCTCTTCACCCACACACACACACACACACACACGCACACATGCAACGCTGCAGTTGTTGTGCTGCGTTGTTGCTGCCGTTTGATGCCTCGGCCAGAGTTTTGCTGTTGCTGTTGCTGTTGTTGTTGCTGCCGCAGTGACTGTCCAAAAGACTCGCAAAAAAGGATATCGAGTCCTGCCAGCAGCCACACAGATAACTAAATGCGCTTCCTCGCTGCCTATTTCAATTCAAATTTGATTTTCATTTTATTCTCAATTTTTGCTTGCATCTGCTTTATTTATTTTCTTTCTTTCATCTATTAATATACTTGAAATTGAATTGTAATATTTTTTTTCATTCCTCTTGTTATCTAATTTATTGAATACAATATTTATGCATTGGTTATTTATTTGTAATTGACTTTTAATTGTTACTTTATTTAATTTTATTATTATTATTATTTTTTTCTTAATTTTTCTTTTCAATTTTAATTTTTTTTTTTTTTAATTTTTTTGCTATCACAATAAATATAAATTTCTTGTAATTCTTATAATATTATTTGTTGCACTATAATTAATATTAAATTCAACATTTTTAATTCTTTAGTTATTTATTTCTAATTGACTTTTAATTGTTATTTTATTTAATTTTATTATCATTTTTTTTTTAATTTTTCTTTTAATTTTCTTTTTTTTAAATATTTTTGCTATCACAATACATATAAATTTCATGTAATTCTTATTTGTTACACTATAATATATTAAATTCAACATTTTTTATTCTTTTTGTTAATTTTATTATATTATTATTTAATTATTTTCTTATATCAATAATTAAATATTTTATTGTGAATACTTTTTATTATATATTATATTATGAATATTTTTTATAATTATTTATCATAAATATTTCTTATTGATTTTTTTGTGTATATTTTTTTATATATATATTTTTTAGACATTTATTTTATTTATACTTACATCATCTATTTTCATTTGATTTGATTTTATTTTAAAAATTTCTTAATAATAGTAAAAGTTCCAGCTGGAGCGAATCGCATGGCTAAATCACAATGCCCGCCCTTACATGAGGCCTCTACACTGCCAGCTGTGTGTGCGTGCAGGTGTGTGCGTGTATGTGTTTGTGTGTGTGTGGCTGTGTGTTTGTCCGAATGGGAATTAGTGCTGTGTGCTGTGTGCTGTGGGTGTTGGCGTGGGTGTAGGCGTTGCTCTATGCTGCAACGGCTGCGTCCAGGTCCATGGCGCAGGCACCTGCCCCTGGCTGTCGAATCGACGAACGCATTCACAGGGCGGCAATTGCTGTTGTTGCTGTTGTTGTTGTTGTTGTTGTTGTTGCTGTCTGGCTGGCCAATCTGCAGGCATATATTGCAATAGGCCCGTCGCGCACAGTGCGTATGCGCAATGTGCATTTCAGCTGAAGTACATATGTGCAAACAGAGCAAGAAAGAGAAAGACAGAGATAGAGGGAGAGAGAGAGAGATAGCCCACACACATGGGCAAAGGATTAGGCATTGATGGCCGAGTGAGTGACTGAACGGCAACATTTTGGGGGCATGGGCAACGCCTTCGCTGCAGCAGCTGGCCGAGCTGAGCTATGCAATTAGTCTAATTGCTAAGCATGCCCGGGGCCATTTGCCATTTGCCAGTTGCCATTTGCATTTGCAGGAGCTGGAGGAGCTGAGCGAAGCAGCTGGAGCTGGAGCAGGAGGCGGCAAGATCGAGCGGGGTAGGCATGCTCATGGCGCTAATCGTTCAAACGAAATCAGCAACAATTCATTTGCACAACAAGCGCCCAGGTCCAATTTGAAGACGACGACGACGAAGAAAACAAAAACAAAATGAAAAAAGTCCAAATCCGAATCCCAAATGGAGTCCGAGAGTCGCAAACGTTGTCGTCGCGCCTTGCAGATTATCTTAATTCACGTTGTGGGAGACTAATGAGTGCAAAAGTTGCCAACGTGCTGCCTTTCTCTCTTAGCGATGCATGCCACAGTCGCAGCAGCAGCAGCACCGGCAGCAGCAGCAGTTGCAGCTTCGCGTTGCAGTTGAACTTGAGCAGACGGCGACGTGCATCCATCCAGTCGAGGCGCGCTGGCTGCACGTTGGGTAGACAGGGAAACATGCGTGCGGGGCGTTTAATTGAATTAGTGGCGAGCAGCAGGAGTAGAGGGGCGGCACACACAAACACACACACACACATACATACATATTTAGAGTATATGCGAACAGTTGTCGATCTGTGCGTTCCAAAAGCGCATTAATTGTCAGCGAATCCAACGCGACTGTTATCTCGCTGTGGCAACGCGTGGTGCGTCTGTGCAGCACAGCCTCAGCCTCAGCCTCAGCTGGACTCTCAGCCTGAATCTCAGCCTCAGCCTCAGCCGCAGATCTGCTGTCTGCTGTCTGCCGTCTGTCGCCTTGTGTCGCTTTTAATTAAGCATAAATTTCATCACATAAGATACGAGGCAGCTAAGTGAGGCACGCATCTCTTTTGCTGTCTTGCCTTGCAGCTTATTGATGTTGCAGCAACATGCACAGAGCCCAAACTCGGTCCCAAGAAAAAACGTTGATAAAGCTGCTATTCACAGCTGTTGTTGTTGTTGTTGTTGTTACTGTTGCTGTACGACGCATTATGACAGGCCCTAATTGATTGAGCCATTTCATTGGTTGGCCACAGCCCAAAAACTTGAGCAGTTGCATCTGTCTCTATGCGCGCCCCGCCCACCGCCTCGCCCGCCGGCTTTGTCTCCCGTTCGCTCCTGTCAGTTTTGTCGCCTGTTTGCCAAGCTGCAAATTGATTGTGGAACTTGCGCGCTCGGCCAGCGCCATCTGACGCCATCTAAGAAAAATGAATGGCCATTAGAAGTGCACTTCGGGCGGCAGCACAAGCGGTACGAGCTACTACTACCACTTGCCTGCCTGCCTGACTGCCTGCCTGCCTGCCTGCTTGTCTGTGGCTTTCCAAGAAACTGCCAACAGCCAACAACATATTGATAACCAGCAGCTACAGCAGCAGCAGCAGCAGCAGGAGCAGGAGGAGCAGCAGCAGCAGCGGGCACAGCCAGTGCCAGCCGCTGACTGTTTACAACATTGTCGGGCTCCAAACGATTATTCTATATAATGTATTTCGCATGAGGTTCGCTATTGTTAACTTGGCTTAAAGCAAGCCATTTCAGAGACTTCACCAAGTTAGCAGAGCTTTGGATATTTATATAAATTAATTGAAGCTACTGCTTCTAGTTGGGCCTGGAAAATCTGCTTCTGATTTGCAGCTCCTTGAGAACTGAAAACACCTATGAACGGGCATCGCTGACTGCTTAATACTCGCTTAGTGTCTGGTATTTCTGGCAAGAATTCCAGTGGGAGTCTATCAACTCTGAGAGCTATGGCTACAAAATCTTTGATAATAAGGTCTACTGTTACAATTTTATAATATATGTACATGCATATATACATAAGTATATGCTTATTCGTAAATATATTTTTTAGTAAAACTATAGAGGAAATAAATATTAACTTAAATTAATTCGGAACTTCTAGCTAGAAGATTAAGTTGATTGCTTTGGCTAAGATTTTCATGCCTTTAATGAGCGTAGATACTTACAGTGCCTCAGAGCTTATTTCAGCCACCATCTGAAAAAACTTTGAGCATTCAACAAGTCTAACATAAATGATATTTCAGAACAATATGTACGTCAGTTTATAGTGTAATAGTTTCTCAAACATTATATAATCTATGCACAGGGTTTTCGATATTCGACGTACCTATGTGACAACCCTATATCATTTACCACAGACGGGCACAATACGCCGTACATGCTCAAGACGGTCATTTCATAGATATCTATTCCCCTTCAATCAAATACAATGAGTATTATCGCCAATATAAACAAAAATGGGCTTGTCTTTAAATAGAGAAAGAGAAACATGGGTACTGTTGTACATTATCAACATATGGTTGTCCATACAGCAGGTTTATTCCATGTCTTCTACTAAACAAGTATGTACAAGACAAATATCACTCAGTCTAGAAAGTTCAGAATGTTTCATTTTGAAAATCTATCATATATATCATATTGAAAACTATTACAAATATTCAAAAACAAGCACAACTTTCAGCTCGACACCATAAAAACTGCTTAGACATAGAGTTCTCTAAAGAAAGACATTATAAAACATCTGAAAATGCGATAAATGTCTATATAAAACAAATGTAATACTTAATAATCGAACTTCCCTTGCTCTAAATTCTCTTTAAATATTTACAAACAAAACCAAACTCAACTCTCAGTCAAGTAAGTCCAGGTTTTAAGGTTCTTGATGCTCTTCTTGCTTGGCCTCAATAAAAGTTTTCATGCTCAAATTACTCCGAGCAGAACAACTAGTGAATAAAATACGAACAATATCAATCGGATTACCTGAGCAGACCTAAACAATAGCTTGTGCTTGATGTGCTTGAATCGACTTATGTACATTTCCTCTATGGATTTTCCATTTCCAATAGCTTTGCTTTTGTCATACTTAAATTCTCTATAAACGTAGATCGAACGAACGAGTTTTGCTCTCGATTTTGTTGTCGTTGCCAATTTAAGACTCAAAAATTATATATTTTTTTATAGCCACTCGAGGCGGATGCTGCTGCCCCACCTGGTAGCGCTGCGGTGGTTGGGGCTGCGAGTGGTTTTCTGGTAGACGCGGTCAATGACATTGTTGTTACATATACTCAGCTCCACCGCCCACCACAATTTGGTGGGGCAGCAGCAGGCTTTGTGTTATTGCTTTTGTTATTATGGCTAACACACACACACACACAGACACACACACATGGCCACTTTCGGTGATAAGCGGAGCAGACGACGCTCCTGGCCCATGCTTTTTGACTGGCTGACAAACACCTGTCTGGCCCTGGCCCTAGATGCTGCCTCAGGCGCCGGAGCAGCGCTGGGAACAGGAACAGGACCGTGAACGGGCACGGGCTCGAGACTCTCTGATTTTTTTTTGTCATCATCGTTTGAAATTGTATCGCATTTTTTGTAAGGATATTGTTTCAAATAATTCAAACTGAAGCAAGGAGCAGCAGGCCGCGTCCCTAACCCAGCCCCAGCCCCAGCTCCAGCTGCAGCCTCAGTCCGGGGCACAGTTAATGCCTGCGCCAATATTTTGCGGGCAGGTAAATGTTGGCTCAAACGGCCAAACGTTGCTGGCTGCTGGTCAGCGCGGCCAAGCGCGGGAGGCGCCTCCATCGGTTGCCATCAGCAGCAGCAGCAGCAGCAACAGCAACAGCAGCAGCAGCATCGTCAGTGTGTCCACTGAAGCGTGATGTCGTCTGACATTTAAGGATATCTACAGAGGGTGGGCTTACACCCACACACACACACACACACACACGTATACAAAGACCAGCTTTAGCTGCTGCTGTTGCTGCTGTCCACTTCTCACACATTCAACTGCCACGTTAGCCAAACGTACGTGTGTGTGTGTGTGTGTGGCAAAAAACGCGAATGCGGACTTTTGCTGGCATCGGCTTTGGCCACGACTTTTTGGATGTGGCACCAGCTCCAGCTCCAGCTCCAACTCCAGCTCCTACTCCATCTCTTTGTATATTTACCGTATTTGCTTTTACTTTATGTGCGGCTCCTCCTGTTTCTCTCTCCCAATCGCGCTTCTCTCACTCTCGGCAATCTCTCCTAATTCAAATTTGGCTAACGTTAAAAAAACCGTCTCTTTGTTCCCGTGGATGGCTCCATAAAAATATGCTAGCCATGTGCCTAGACTGCCAAATAATAATACCCTAAACGAACGGCCTTAACAGCATTGTTGGTGATCTGTGATTGAAAAATGTGAAATAGAAGTAAGAATCAAATAGAATTATATCACATATCAGTACTCATAAGTGGTTTTATTATCATAGGCGGTTTGGGTGGAGGCGGATGGTCTTGTTTTCTTCTTCAGCGCCTCTTAAAGACCTACTGCACTAGAGATTTCAAAATGTTATTAGAGCTTCAATCATTTAATATTCAAGAAATACCATCCACCTCCTAAAAGGCAAATTTGTATTTGATTGAATTATGAATTTGTAATCACGGTCTCAATCTCCACATTACCTCAACATGAGCACTAGAGAGCCTCTACAGTGTCTCTACAGTCCTTCTACAGGCTCTTCTACAGGTGCCTCTACAATGCCTCTACATGAGCCTCTACAATGCCTCTACAGGAGCCTCTACAGCGCTTCTACAGCGCCTCTGCAGTGCCTCTGTATTAACTCCACAGTTCCTCTACAGTACTTCTACAGTGCTTCTATATTAATTCTACAGTACCTCTACAGTTCCTATACAGGTGCCTCTACAGCGCCTCTACAGTGCCTCTATATTAACTCTACAGTACCTCTACAGCTCCTCTATAGGTGCCTATACAGTGCTTCTACAGTGCTCCTAAAGTGCCTCCATAGCGTCTCCACAGTGCTTCTACAGCGCCTCTACAGTGCCTCTATATTAACTCCACAGTACCTCTAACGTTTATATACAGGTTCCTCTTCAGCTCTTCTACAGCGCCTCTACAGCGCCTCTACAGTGCCTCTATATTAGCTCTACAGTGCCTCTACAGTTTATCTACAGACCCTCTACAGTACTTCTACGGGCGCCTCTACAGTGCACTTCTAAACTGCACGTCTATATTAACTCTACTGTTCCCCTATAGCCGCTCTACCGCCCCTACACACCAGTTTCTTCTAGATTTTAGATGTATTTGATCTCACATATAATCTATAAAAGTATCATAGATCCATTGGAAATAACAAATACTTTTTAGGGTATTTGCAGGTTCTACTCTGGCAGCCACTACAATTTGCATGTTGCTTTTTGTGGCGCAGACATCGCTCTACCAGCTCCGGCTCTCGTCGCTCGGCTGACTGTGAAGCTATGGATGTATCGACAATATTTTGTACCTTTATCAAAATTAAATTCCAGCCAGGAACGTGCCTACGTTTTCATAAAAAAATTGCACAATTTCGCAATTCATTTCAGTCGACTTTTTTTTTGTGTTGCTCAATTGGTTTTTGGTTATTTTTGTTTGGCTAGTGTCTGGTCTGGGCCTTTGGCACGGATTTTGCGGCTCTTAAAGTCTTCAAAAGGGAATCGAAACTAATTGAAATTGCTCAGGGCTGGCGATTGGAATTAACTTGTGAGCCTATCAGCGGTCGCGCTGGCTCGCAGCTAGCGTGGACTGGGCCCCTGTTGCATGCTTTGGGGTGGTTATGCGCCGAGTGCAGTGTCAACCCTTGCTGCAGTTGCTGCCACTCCTGCCGCTGCTGCTGCTGCTGCTGCTGCTGCTGGTGCTCCTGCTGCGAACGCATGGGAACAAAGCCCATGCTCGTCACCCATCCCAGCGTCCTGGCTTGATGAATGTGCCCCTTGTCGCCATTGCGCGTCGCTTTTTTGTGCCCTGGGTGGCCAGTCGGCAGTCCACATTCGCATTCGCACTCGCACTCGCACTCGCATTCGCATTCACATTTACATCGAGTCGGCTGGCTCATCGATGGACGCAACCAATCGCAGGGCGAATGCAGCGTGCAAAAAAACGCAACAGCAGCAGCAGCAGCACCAGCAGCATTAGCAGCAGCAGCAGCCGCAGCCAAAGAAACAACCAGGCCAGGGACACGCTGACCAGCCACAATCGCAGCCAACGGCAGCTGGTGTGGGGGGCAGGCGGACGATTGGACGGCGGGCGTCGCGCTGCGATTTGCATGCGTCGCATCCGCAGATATATATGTATACACACATACACATGCATATATACATATGTGCCACGAGCAGAAGCTACAGCAGCAGCCGCAGGAGGAGCAGGAGGAGGAGGAGGAGGAGGAGGAGGAGAAGGGGAGCTGAGAAGGATTGTATTGGATGCCTTTTGCTTATGTGCCGCTTGCACGTTAATTACTGCAGTGTGTGTGTGTGTGTGTGGGAGTGTGGGAGTGTTATACCCTGTGTGTGTGTGTGTATGTGTGTGTGCTGTTCATCAATTTGCCATAGATTGCAAAGTGAAGTCTCAATCAGCAGCAGCAGCAGCAGCAGTGGGGAAAAAAACGTGAAGAAAAATGAAAATCACGCGCGAGCGAGAGAGCCATATGCAGTGTGCGAGCAGGACGGAACACCCATGCCTTCCAATATGCTTCACATGTGCCAATGTCGCGGGCATTTACTTTTTTCAGTTTTTACGTTTTTCTATTATTTTCTATATTTTTTTTTTTTTTTTTGTCTACAGTCAGCGAACTATGCAGAGAAATTGTCCACCCCCTTAGGTACCCCCCCTCCCCCTGGGCCGGCCCCTCTGGAACACCACCCGCTTGGCCACGTCTCTGCCACGTCTTCATAATAATTGAATTGGAAAAAGTGAAGCATAGCCCGAGCAGGGATGGCAGGAGGCGCCGCTTGGGTCACCGAGGGTCTGTTCGGTTTAACGCTGCGCGACCACAGCAAAATTCTAATTAAACAGGATATGGATGTTGAGCACCATCCGTAGCTACATCGATGGACAGCCGCCAGATATCTGCATACAGAGCGAGCGCTCCCTGCTGCCGCTGCCGCTCCTGCTGCCGCTCCTGCTGCTGTTGTTGCTTCTAATTAGAGGGCACTCATGAGGGCAGCACCTGAGCTCTATGATCACCATAGCAATCATAGCTCTTGACATAATTGAGCTGAGCTCGAACAAAATCGTTTAGTTGCTTTAACTTGCCTAAATAGATTCGTTTATTCGTTTATTTTGTAAGAAATATTTTTGATTTATTTATTTGACATATGACATTGAAACCAATTGACAAATTGAGAGCGGCCTACTAGGTCTACTTTGGCTTTATTTGCCTCACATTTTTGACACACGTACTATTCAATTGTAGCACTTCACAATTCATTCTACACTTTTACACTTTACTGAACACACAGGAAAAAAATAAGAAAAACAAATTTTTTTTTTTATTTTTGTAGATTTGCTGTGGCTGTTTTTCCAGCATGGTTCATATAACATACCAACCTACAATATCCCATAACGCTGGACAGAATCGCGCCTGACCGGACGCCACTTGCCCTGCAGCAGAGACGCCGCAGACGATCGCCGGATAATGGATCCTTGTGAGGAACTGGAACTGGCCGACATCGTATAGTCTCTTTTGGGGCAGGCACAGAACCGGCTTGCAGATGCTGATACACGTATGGGAATACACTGGAATACACTAGAATACGCTGGATAACATAAGAATGCGTTGGATAACACAAGAATACGCTGCATAACACTAGAATACGCTGGATAACACAAGAATACGCTGGATAATACAAGAATACGTTGGATAACACTAGAATACGCTGCATAACACTCGAATACGCTGGATAACACTAGAATACGTTGGATAACACTCGAATACGTTGGATAACACTAGAATACGTTGGATAACACAAGAATGCGTTGGATAACACTAGAATACGTTGGATAACACTACGGATAACAATACGCTGGATAACACTCGAATACGCTGGATAACACTGGAATACAATGGAATACACTGGAATACACTGGAATACAATGGAATACACGCTACTGACGCATCTTCTGCCTGTTTCACGCACTTGAACAAATATCATTCACATTGATTTGATATTATCAACGGGCTATATAATCGCATAATGTATACAGCGTTAATTAGCATTACTGTTATTAGATAGCCCAAGGATTTCTGCTGCAATCCAAAACATCAAAGTGTTTCATTTCTCTCGTTCCCTCATTTGCAGCTATCGGAAAAACTGGCTCCTGAATGCGGCCAGTGCCAAATAGAATTTCAGTGCACTTGCGATAAGAAACTTTCTGTCTGTTGGCGTCAATTCGACGACAGCAACAACAACAACAACAACAACAGCAACAATCGCCATGGCTGCAACGGGTCAGAGGTCACAGCTTTTTTCAGTACTCAGTTCGCAGTGCTCGCGATGCTTTGTGTGTGGCTCGCGTAGGTGCGGACGAGACGCGGCAGGTCGAGAGGCAAGTCGATGAAAAAGTTTCGACAGGTTTCACATTTTAGGCCGCGAACAATGCAACAAAAACTCGGAACAGCAACAACAACAACAACATTGTCGCTGAAGCAAACAAACAAAAAAAAAAAAAGAAAAATTGAAAAGAACTTGTCAAGGGGCAACTCCAGCGCCTTCGCCATCCTCTGCCCCGCTCCCCGCCCGTCCCCCTTCCAACATCCAACCCAACTGTAGCGGTAATGGGCGCGCTAATGGTAACGGTAATATTGGCGTGTGCAGGCCAGGGAGGGGCGCGCCGCATCGGGGTCGGGTGCGGCATGTAGGCGTGGACATGGTCGTGGGCGTCGTCTTCGTCGAGCTCTGTGAGACGTGCTGTCTCAGCGTGGCTTCTGGTATTTGCAACAGGGACTCCAAGTCAAGTTGCCAAACACCAGAGAACTCGCCCTCGCCCTCGCCCTCGCCCTCGACATCTTTGGCGGCTCATCCCCGAGGCAAAAGGCTTCTCCGTTGCCTGCCAGACGCCGTTATGTCTCGCAAAACTTTTGCTGCAACAACAACAACAACAACAACAACAATCGAGAACAGGAACAGTTAAACTGCTAAACTGGTTCTGCAACATTCTGTGTCATATTTTTATTGGGCTCGTCTAAAGACTGAGCAGAATATATATGTATGCACATACATATATATAATTTATTGTGAAATCATTTCCGCTTCGGAGCGACGCAACTGTGTGTTCGCCTCCGTTTTGGCCAACTGCAGGGCAGAACAGGGCCATCAAGCATTTAATTGGCGTCTATTTATGTCCAGATAGCACATCGTATCCTAAGATCGTGCCCCGACTGAGTGACGACAACGCCGCCGCCGCCGCGGCAGACAATGAAAATTGATATTGAAAAATTTCGAATTGGGCCCGCTGGAAATCTTAAAGGCGGGATCAGCCGGCGCTGCCAACGGAGGCTACCGCATCCGCATCCAAATCGGATTCCCATTTTCGATTTCGTTTGCCGATTTCGCTTCGACTTCATTAGAGTTTGCCTCTCTCATTACGCATATGAAGAGCGCCTGTGATTTGCATGCGCTTGCCTCTACCAGGCTCCACACCTTGCCGCTGCGCCGCTCCCGCTGCACTCTGCCCGCTGACTCCTCGTCCCGGGGCCAATGTCGTATCTCGTTGCCGGATAGCAGCGGTCACATCACAGCATCGCAAACGCATCGCCAGCGGCAATGTTGTCACGCTCTCTTGTTGCACGCTGGACGGTGCACGGTGCACGGTGCATGCTGCACATGGCCAGAGGCCAGTTGCCAGTTGCTGGGGCTGCGCCTGCGCCTGCGCAGTCACTGTACCAAGTCTGTCCATCATTATGTCAACGCGCTGAATGCGCATGTCAATCAAGATGAAGTGCCGCTGATATGTGGGCTGCTGCTCAACTGTTCTTTGTCTTCTTCTACTGCTTCTGCCTGTGCTTCTTCTTGTTTTCGTATTTATTATTGTTGTTGCTGTTGTTCTCTGAAGGCGCTTAGCCCAATCTGTGGGATGTCTTGAGCAACCCTTTCAGAATACCAGTAGAAATATGTGTGCATAATAAAAGATAGAGGGATACAGTTCTCATAAACTATGAGAAGCGCATAGAAAGGCAAATTTAAATGAGCATATGATAATAAAGAAGACAGCAAACAGAGAAGAAAGACTGAGTCTGAGAGAGAGAAGAAAAAGGAAGGAAAGTTGCAATATTAGAGAGAGAGGAAGAGACAGTGGTAAAAGTGAAGGTAGAGGTAGAGGTAGAGGTAGAGGTAGAGGTAGAGGTAGAGGTGGAGGTAGAGGTAGAGGTAGAGGTAGAGGTAGAGGTAGAGGTAGAGGTAGAGGTAGAGGTAGAGGTAGAGGTAGAGGTAGAGGTAGAGGTAGAGGTAGAGGTAGAGGTAGAGGTAGAGGTAGAGGTAGAGGTAGAGGTAGAGGTAGAGGTAGAGGTAGAGGTAGAGGTAGAGGAAACAGAAACACAAATTGGCCAACAAAAGTTCCTATTTCCTAGGCTCTCACAGAACGTTAACTCAATTTTCGCTTCATTTCGATTTATGCACCGTGCGAAAAGCTTGCCAATTGATACGCTGCTCTACAGCAATATATATGCTGTGCTATAGATATAGAGGGTATATAGAATGCATATATTTTAGGTAAGTTATTGAGCTCGTTGTTTGCTCTGCTTCACTTATTCTGGGAACCTCCCCCACCCCGCTGTCCCTGGCCAGCTCACGTTTGCCTTTTGCATTTCACGCCAGCTTTGTCTACACTCAATTGTTGTTGTGTGAGTGTGTGTGTTTACAGGGAACTGCTTTTCAACTCTTACCTATATTATATTTCGATGTTTCACGTCCCTCGCACGCCTTTTACAAGTATTACAACGCGATATTTATTCTTGTGTGTCAGCTATAAACGTAAAATTTACGGCGAAATGTCATTTAGAGTACAAACTGGGCTTTTGCCTTCCCATTTTTATTTGGCAATACGAGTAGCTGAGAGAAAAGTCCATATGACCAACACATATCCTGTACTGCAATTATAGCAAGTCTATGTATAGATAAGGAGGGGGAGGAGGGTTTCCAATGCAGACTCTGTGCTATCTACTTGATAAATATGTATGGTCAACACTGTCATTCCGTTTTACTATAGCTAGAGTCCTCCTCGTGTATACCCCATGTCTCATACGTATTGATTAAGCGGTATTCCTGAACAGCGCCCGCATCCAGACCAGACCAGAGGCAAACGGTTTTCATGCACGCCAAAATGAAGCCGTCGAAGAAGCAGGGAGACGCCCCTCGCACAATGCGATAGTTCACAGCCAACACAGGGCAACACAGTCACAGTCACAGGCAGAGTCGCAGTCGCAGTCGCAGTTTTTGTCGTATTTTATAATCCTTTTCCTTTTGGCCCGAGCAAAGTGAAATAAAACAAAACCAAAACCGAATACAAAAGACACAGAGCAAAGCGCGACATTTGTTTGTCTGTTTTTTGCCCTCGCCTTCCGTCTCCCATCTCCCGTCTCCCGTCTTCCACCTCCTGCCTCCTCGGCTGCCCTCAGTGTCGTCGTCTCCTTTGCCTTCCATTAGCCAGCTATGTCTTCGCCTTGGGGCTTTCGCCTGTTTGTCATTATGTCCATGCTTCCGGATTATATTTTGGTTGGAATTTTGTTTATTTGCGCGTCTTAGCAGCTGTCGTTGTCGTTGTCTCTGCCGTTGTCTCTGCCGTTGCCATTGCCGTTTGGCACGAGCCAAAAGCGAGGCAACTCTTGTCCGCAATCCCTTTAATTTCGTCAAGTGGCCTAATACCGTTCCACTAAGTGGGGCTAATCAGCCAGCCACAAGATTCAAATCTCAAACGGATGTCGCCGCTTCTGTTTACTACAATCCGCCTCGAATGCGACTCGCGACCCGCGACTCGCGACCCGCTCGACCGCACTACCCCAACAATCCGCCAGCCAGGGAAGACCAAAGGAATAGCTCTCAGGAAATTAATTATTGAGGCATTTTTCGGGCTGGGCCCAACACTCAATATATATTCGCCAGAATAAGCTGTCTGGGTATGTGGCACCGAGAGGCAAAAGGTGCTCCCAGTCCGCCTTTAGTTGGAATCTGAATAAGCCAATTGGGGAGTGAAGAGAAGAGAAGAGAAGAGAAGAGGAGAGAGGGGAGTGGGACTTTTTAATTGCGTGCTTTTAATGACAGCGCTCCAATTAAATAGGCGCAGATTGTCAAAACAGCGGCCAATGAAATGGGATCCAAAGAGAGCTCCATCAGCTGAAGCAGCAGCAACAACAACAACAACAACAATTTGGAGTATGACTCCGGCCACAGTTGAAAGCTTCAATTTACCACCCATTGTGCCTTATGGCAACAGGCAAAAGGCAACTGCAAGAGACAAGAGGCGGGGCATGCGGCATGCGACTTGACGCAGGAGGCAACATGCAGCTGAAGGCAACTTGTTGCCGCACTCAAAGCTGATCCCCAAAACAGACGGCCAAGCCAAGCATTTTTAATATGCAAAAGACGCACGCAGCGATCCGCGCCACCTGTTCCACTGAACAGACGTAGCCGGGCAACCGAGGCAGGAGCAGGAGCAGGAGCAGGAGCAGGGGCAGGGAAATGGCAATATGAATATGAATGCGGCTCTGGGCTTAGGTGGGGACGCGTGGGATAAGCAAATTTCTTGATTTACGTTTTGTTGTGGCCAGCTGACAGGCGGACAGCGAGTGAGTGGCTGCAGGCGATCCGCTGCGCCGCTCCGACTGGCGTGGATGGGCGGGCGGGAAGGCGCAGCTGCAAGTGGACGAGAGTCGATTTACAGTTTTACAGTTAGCTTACAAATCGCTGGAATTAATTGTGCGCGTGGCGCTGATAAGCAGCTGCCCGGTTCCGACTGCAACATTCAATTAAGTCGTCTTCGCTCGCTCCTGGCCCGAGGCAACAAATTGAGCCCTGTTTGTGTGCCTGTCTGCCTTTCAGTGTCCATGTGTGTGTGTGTGTGTGTGTGTTTACCCTTGATGTGGACCCTGTCCGTGGGTAACTGTGCCACATGTGCGTGCGTGTCAGCGCCCCAAGACAAGAAGGTGCGAACTTTACGTTCAACGGCAGCCGAAAATGCCAAAGTGCCAATCAGACGCAGACGAGACGAGATACCCTAACTCGAGCTGGCAGCAGCAAGCGCCGATCGAGGGGAACTGCAGCGCCATCTATGTGGCAGAGCATTAATCAATGAGATATAATATTCACATAGTAAATGCTTTCACATTTAGTGTACTGAGTTTTTTTTTATAGTTTATGTTGTGAAATAAAATAATATCAGAACTTTTAAGCATAAACTAAGAATTTCCAATCAATCGTAATCTTGGTTAAAATAATATATGTAGGATATGGGGAGATGAGAAAAACACTTTTGATCTATGCCGACTTGGGAGCTCAGAAGAACGAACGAAGATAGATGTCTCTATCAGCTAGGAATTTGATATAAAAGCCCTCGCTCTTCGGAGCAACGATCAGTTCAGTATGAAACGCTGTAGCTCTAACATGCAAAGTACAGCAAAGATCGCTGCTCGAATCGCCCAGAATATTACCCAATTTTGGTAAGCTATGAGAGAAGAGACGCTCGATCATCATAAAGTGCTGCGACTCCAACATCATGCATCGATCGTGCTATCCCATTCAACAGATCGCTAGATATGAATATTAATAATAATATAATAATTTTAATCCACTGGCATAGCTATGCGAATATCCAAATTGGAATTGACAAATCGTAGATAGTTTCGGCTAGCTTTAAGTTATATTTGAGTGCACAGACTTACGCGCTAATCCAGCTCTATAATAGTCCTTCGGTTTGGAGCTTGTTTATGGCGCATTTCTGT
Source organism: Drosophila navojoa (assembly GCF_054131105.1). NCBI lineage: Eukaryota > Metazoa > Arthropoda > Insecta > Diptera > Drosophilidae > Drosophila > Drosophila navojoa. The sequence continues at coordinate 10,561,288 of NC_142895.1, read as the reverse complement.
CAGCTCGAATCGCTGAACGAAATGCAAACTACGCAGACCCGAATAGCTGTTGCATGTAAATTAACTGGATTAAGCGACTGACTGACTGACTGACGGACTGTGTGAGTGAATGACTGCCCGCTGGTTTTCCAAAGCCAGCTCTGAGCCTAATGACAACATAATTACTTTGCAAATCGGTGCATGAAATGCGGTCCGGAATCGTTTTAATTGCGGCCAAAGTCAGAGCCGAACGGGCAGCATTCAACATGCGGCATTCAGCAAATGTTGCCAACTGTGAATGTTGCCGCCCACGCGTCTTAAAGCGTGCGTAGAGCAACAACAGCAGCAACAACATCAGCAGCAACAACAACAACGACGACAACAACTGGCAACAAGAACGCGGCCCAGTTAACAGTAATTGCTGGCGCGTCGTGTTTTCGGACCACCAATGGATTGATTAACTACGTGTTCGATATTTCTCTGGCTCCCCTCGCAGCGCCTGTGCGTCCGTATGTCACTCGGTATTGATGATGTGGACCGGGCAGCTTTTGAGGCTCGCGTCCAAATCAAATTTACTATAATGACCACTCAAATGGACAGCGTAATGGGCCATGCAGCGCCACAAAGAGAAAGGCGAACGGCAAACGGCGAACGGCGAACGCGAACGCGAACGGCGAATGGACAACGGAAGGCGACGTGCATGTGAGTGAGTCGGCAGTTGGCAGCGCGAAGACGCCGCCAAGTGGGCGATGCCCAGTCCCAGTCCCACTCCCAGTCCCAGCAGCCATCCAGTCCAAACTAATGGCATGCCCGAACGCCGCTCATCCTGTTCCTGTTACCCAACTGAGACTGTGGGCAGCAGCTACAGCTACATTTGCAGCATCTGCTGCTGCTGCTGCTGGTGCTGTTGGTGCTGTCGGGAGTGTCAGCGCGAGCAGCTGATATGGCACCCCAGGTCAGGCAGCTCATTAGAAGCGGACACAATTCGCGAATGCCAATCAAAGCCCTGAACGTAGCACTTGCGCTACGCAGCTGCTTGGAGTCCCGCATCCTATTTAGCACAACTTGACAAAGCAAAGCACTTGAGCTCTGCAAATGTCGATCTACGGAGCAGATGAAGATCAATTGTGCTACAGTGGATGCAGCTGCCCGGAGCAACCCTATTCAAATCTTTGTCGAAAGGATTACATACAGATACAGAGATACAGATACAGATACAGATACAGATACAGATACAGATACAGATACAGATACAGATACAGATACAGATACAGATACAGATACAGATACAGATACAGATACAGATACAGATACAGATACAGATACAGATACAGATACAGATACAGATACAGATACAGATACAGATACAGATACAGATACAGATACAGATACAGATACAGATACAGATACAGATACAGATACAGATACAGATACAGATACAGATACAGATACAGATACAGATACAGATACAGATACAGATACAGATACAGATACAGATACAGATACAGATACAGATACAGATACAGATACAGATACAGATACAGATACAGATACAGATACAGATACAGATACAGATACAGATACAGATACAGATACAGATACAGATACAGATACAGATACAGATACAGATACAGATACAGATACAGATACAGATACAGATACAGATTACAGATACAGATACAGATACAGATACAGATACAGATACAGATACAGATACAGATACAGATACAGATACAGATACAGATACAGATACAGATACAGATACAGATACAGATACAGATACAGATACAGATACAGATACAGATACAGTACAGATACAGATACAGATACAGATACAGATACAGATACAGATACAGATACAGATACAGATACAGATACAGATACAGATACAGATACAGATACAGATACAGATACAGATACAGATACAGATACAGATACAGATACAGATACAGATACAGATACAGATACAGATACAGATACAGATACAGATACAGATACAGATACAGATACAAATACAGTTCCATCCCATGTGGAAGTGAAGTGACTGCTGTCCGGCCGTTGGGCCACTTCAATCAATAAACTCAGAGCGGATCAGGTGGTGGGGGCCAGGTAGCGGGGCAGCTGCAGATTTATAGCGATTAGATTAGTTATGCTCACCTGACCAGAAACCCACGACGACGACGACGTCGGCGTTTGCTGCAGGCGGCAGCTTGAAAAGGAAAGTGGGCGGCTGGGCGGCATGTGTATGTGTGTGTGTGTGTGTGTGTGTATTGGGGGCATGCGCAAGTGCACAGCATAATTGTGGCTTGGTTGCTTAGAGGGCGACTTGGCGTGCGGGGGCGTGGCAGCGGCTACTTTGCATAGAGACATACGTGGCGTAGTCGAGCGGGCCTTTGTGCGCGTTTCGCATAATTACGCGCAGACTCAATTCTAAACTTAATTAAGATTATTACAGTTTTGTCTTAAAGGGTGCCTGCGGCTAAATGGGTCAGGGGGGCGCAGGGCGTGGGGCGTGGCGTATGTGTGTGTGTGTGTGTGTGTGAAGCTGCGCAAAAATGCGTTCAGGCGGCCGTAACTAATAATCTCGGGCATGCAAAGCAGCCAAAGCCGTTGAGCAGCAGCAAAGCTCAAACTGAAGAGCTGCAGAGCTGAGAAGCTGCCCGCAGCGTTCCTCTCTGCCTCTGGCTATCGGTCAGACTGGGTTCTGGTTCTGGGTTCTGGGTTCTGAGCTCTGAGTTCTGGGCTTCGGCTGCAGTTAACCTGACAATCAGCACGCAATTGCGAAATGTTTTGCCTAATAGAATTTCTCGTGTGCGCGTCTCGCATGCAAATTAAAAGCAACGAAAAAACGGAAAAAAATATTCTAGAAAATTGTGAATTATAAACGTACAACAGCCAAAGCGACGAGAAGAATAGCGAGCAGGAGGAGTGCAATCGTATCGCAGCAACTGCTTAATACTCGCTCAACACATTTATGAGCATTGAATTTGAGAGAAGATCTGCGCCTGTAATATCTTAATTTATGATTGATTTATGAAATAAATTCATTATATATATAGAAAGTTTTTGAATTGTTCGATTGGGAAGATGCCAAAATAATGGAGGTTTAGGATCTGTAACTGCTGCAGCTCGGAGCTTTCCAAGTGAACTATGTAAAAACATCGCCAAGGAACTTAGTCCTAGTCTATTGATTAGATAATATTGGATTGTGGAATATAGATATTTTTCCATGCAATAAATAATTATACGCTAACTACCGAGTTATTTTTTGGCTAATCTGAGTAGGTCTATGCTGAAACTATTTTTTTTTCTGTTTCCATTATCTCTTACTTAGTATATCCTGCCTTATACTATTATCAAGCATACATTTCGGTAATTCGTTTATATACAATACTATCCGATTATAACGACGCTTAAGAGACTGTCATGATAACCGGAAGAGATTATGGTCATGAGTTTACTCGCATATGATTTTCTGGGGACCAATAACCATACGGACGCTATAAGCGGAGTCATAACCATATTTTATTATAATTTTACGCGAATATCACCAAGCGAATTTACTAACCAGGATTTATCAATTGATTCAACTAAGATAGAGTAGAGTAGTAGAGCTAGAGTAAGCTACTTCTATGCCTCCAACAGAAACTGACCCAGAAAGAGAGCTCACAGATGTCTGTCAAGTCTCTTTGATTCAAGCCTCAATCTGAACCCTCGGGCTCGCTCGTCCTCTCTCAAGTCTTTGATAGCAAGCAATCAATATACTCTTCTTGGCACTGCATGAACGAGCATAGAAATGAATGCTCTTATTTGCTTGGCCCGGTCAGGTGTTTGGCCGCGACCGTTGCTGCTGCGCGCTGCTGCTGCGCGCCGCTGCTACGTGTGGTGTGCAGTCAGGCTGACAGGGACAGCAGTTGCACTCTTTAATAGAAATAATTACAGCTGCTCGAGCGCTGGCCGCATGAAATGTTGCACGGCAACATGTGCGCAACACGCTGTTTATCACACGCATTTAAATGCTGCAACTCCCCGCGCCTCTTGGCCAGCCATACCCCCTTCCCACTGTTGATCGCTTGGCAACATTTGCCTCTTTTATGAGCGCAACATGTTCGCACATCGTAATTTCGCTGCGGCCGGCCAACATGTCCCATAAATTTGATGGCCAATTATCGAAATTGCATTAGATGTGCGTAATTGCGGCAAGTGTGCGGCCCATGCCGCATACCGCATGCCACATGTTGCACACGTACCCACAGCCCATGTTCAATTAACACTTATGTTGCCGCACCACCAACCACCAACCACCAACCACAATTCACCAATACCAACACCAACACCAACACCAAGCGCTGCCCCACCAGTGCACTGGGCCTCCCATATTCGATCACAAATTTACAGCCTGCTAATTGTATGCATCTCGGCAGCAAATCGCTTTCTTCGCTCTTCTCCGTATGGCCTCGGCCAGCACCGGCCCATTGTCGTTAATCACACTCGAGCACCGTCTCGCCAGATTTGTTGGCAATTTGCAAATAGTTGAGTTGACTCGCTCGCAGGCGAGCCAAAGCGATCCTTAACCAATTCTAATTTATATTCCACTCTTCCTATTGCTATACATCTCCTTCTCTCTCTCCCTCTCTCTCTCTCTCTCTCTCTCTCTCTCTCTCTCTCTCTCACATATATATGCAAATATGCATGCATATGTACACATTCATATATAGATCAACACTTCTCACTCTGTATCCCCAGGCCTAGTTTCTGTAGCTGCTCGACTCATACATTTAAACAGGCTGTCAACGTGTTTTAACGTTTAACTGTCAGTTAAAGTGCCTGTTAGAATCTGCTTGACAGATGGATGGCAACGACAAAGCTGCCTTATTACAAAAGTTGGTTTAACTGAAAATGATTCACTATATCTTAACAGAAATTGAGTTACGTTTCAGTGGCAGATAAATTGATAGAACCAAATTTTGATATCTTTCAACATACCTACACGAATAAAGAACTCTACAAAGTAAGACAGTTCGAAGATTACTTCTGATGCAGACAAATATCTTAATGATATCGGAAACTAAAGAATTTAACTGTTTAAGAATTATTCTTGAAGTATTTCCATCATTTACCATATTTTGGCTGTTAACAACATGTAGTTTACAGCCTTGATTTAACAGCAATGCATTTAACAGCTGGTAGTTGCTTTTTCAGTCTACCCTCAACTATTGTCTCTGGCTATAATGCGAAAATGTCTACAGCAGGTTGAAGGAGGCGTAACATAAGTCCATGAGGTATATGTATATACATATATTCTGGAGCACTCTCATTCGCCGAGGTTTAGTATTCCATTTCCGAGCAACGCTTGCAAGTTGTTGGCATGCATATTGAATTTCCAATCACAATTCTGTTCTCCAATGAAGCCCACTAAAGCAGATTTATTGCGGGGATAGTCCAAAAGCTTTGTCGAAGCACCATAACATTAACAGAAACTAACTGTTAGGCGGGCCTTATGGACTAACGCAGTTATTGGTTCATAAGTCCCCAAAAATTAATGATTGTGAATCTTGTTATAAGAAAATTTGATCAATAACCTCATAAAATTATCAATTCAATGGAGCCTGTTTCAGTACCATTTCTTATAGATATATTATTTACTTTATTATAATGTAAGATTTCAAATTATATGATGTAAGATATTTCAACTCACAATAATATCCGAATAGAACTTAACTTCTCTTGACTGAGCTGCTGCCACACTTCACAGTCAATCGGAGTTCTAGAGTTCTGTTTGCAAGTGCTGGGTATTTGCTAGTCGGATATTGGGCGCAAGTTGAGCTAACTGCCATCTGACAGCAGCGAGCATCGTTTGGCTAGTTTATTCATTAGGTTCTGCGGAAAAACGTGTTTAATTTGTGACAAAACGAAACGAAACGAAGCGAGACGAAACGAAACGAAATCTTTGCCCCCATCCACAGTCTGCGGCTCATATCAGTGGCATCTCGGGCTCTCGCACTCGCACGCTGATGGAGGCATCCAGTTGGAGTTCAGCTCAGCTCAGCTGGTGCGTAAATGTTGCGTTGTCAAATTAATACGAACAGGCAACAGATTGGGAACCCGTTTGCCATTTTGGCAGCATGAGCTGGCTTCAGGCAGCGCCTGGGCCCAAATAGCCGTAACCAAGAGCCCAATGCCCGACCCCGGCGACGACCTGTTGCCAGCTTGGCGCAGATGTCACGACGCGCATTGTCAAACAAGCAGCAAAAGCAACAGCAACAGCAACAGCAACTGCAACAGCAACTGCAACAGCAATAGCAATAGCAACTGCAACTGCAACAGCAACAACAAAGTTGGCAACATTTTTGCCTGGCAGCAGCCAAATTGTAACATAAATAGACTGCAAGTTAGTTAGCCAAAGGCTACAAATGCTCATGCGCAGCGCCAACAGCAACAACAACAGCAACAGCAGCAACAACAACAACAACAACAACAGCAGCAGCAGCAATGTTGCTGTTGTCGTCGTCGTCTCGTGGCGACCATGAAAAACGTGACATTTTTATGTTGCAAACTTTAAATCTTTCATATCAGAAAATGAAATGTTGCAATGCAATTGACTGCAACAACAGCGACAACAGCAGCAGCAGCAGCAACAACAGCTCAGCTTACTTTTTGTTGCGCGTGCGCTGCGCTGTTGTTGTTGACATTTTGCTGCTGTTGCCACAACAACAACAACAACAGCAACAGCAATTCATACACATGTGCGCCTCGCATTGGCCAACTTCTTGTTGCTGTTGTTGTTGTTTTTGTTGGCGCTTCTTCTTCTCGATGAGCCCATTTTTTGGCCAGGCGAATGAGCCAAAGGCAACAGCATTTACCATAGCTAAGCCTAATCCCATTCTTACCATGATTTAGTACAGTATATGCGAAGCATTTCGTCTAGTCTATGCACTATTATTGCTTATTGCCCAAGTCGAAATAATTCCAACTTGCTTTTGCCTTTAAGTCAAGCTAAAATCCCAAATACCTATGTGGGCCAGCCAGAATCGAAGCTCATATCGTAACACGAATGCATAAGTGAATAAAAAACTCAGCTGTCCTGGTCTTATTATCGGATTACGTTATACGATTTATGATATACGGTATACAATAGACGATGTAAGGTACACAATATTATATTAAATGCAATATATATACCATATTATGTATCCTATATATGCCATATATCATATATATCACGTGTATACCATGCATGATATGTATGTATATACCATATTGCATAGTAAATTTACGATATATGATATATGATATTCGATATACTACATATCATTTACGCACTTTATAATGTATACGATTAACTATATGGTAATATACGATATACGGTATTAGTATATCATATTCGATATACGGTAGCAGTATACGGTATTAGTATATCGTATATAGAATACGATATATGATTTTCGAATTACTACATATGATGTAAGAGACAGTAGTCGATACGATATACGATATATGTACATACATATATACAATAAATTGAAAGCTACGCAGGATTTGCAAATAGACGGCTTACGATATACAAATATCAATGCTATAGAACTACACGATAAACCTAACACAGTGTACGATAAATGCTTTACGATCATTAATAAAATCCAATAAACAGGATATGCATGTGTACGATATACAGACTTTTCCCATATGAAATATATGCGTTTGATGATATTCAAATTTCCAACCGTGCTTACGTGAATCTAGTTCATTTCAATATATTGAATAGCAAATAGAAATTGTTCGCCTTCTTTTTATATTCTTTCAACTCGAGTTTCCCAGTTCCCATTCCATTGGCATTATGAAAAAACAACTTATTCGTATGTCATTTGGAAAATAATGTATAAAAAGAGAGAAAACTTTGTTGCCACAACGAAAGTTTTTCTATCAGTTTGCATAAATATTGATGAGTATATTCATAGAGAATAAAGAATATTGAGAAAATTAAATGCAGCTCAAGAGATTGGATAAATAGAAAATGAAACAAAAATATATTTGTAAAATATTTATGAAAATATATGTAAATATACTTATGAAAGAGCAGTTAAAGGACTCGATGTCTAATTTGATGATATTAGGTTGCATTAAAGCTACATATTAACGGTGATGTTTCAGCTTCAAATTCGGCGAGCAGCACTCGGCAGGCAGCGGTAGTTAACACCGCAGCTTCCTCTGCATTGATTAGCAATTCAAAATGCGACAAGTTCCTTTTTTCAGTTCCTTTTTTTAGCTTTTCTGTTTCAATGCAAACATTCTGTTTCCTGCTCCATCTCCTCCTCCTCCTTCCCCTGCTGTTGATGCTGCTGCTGCTGCTGCGGGTGTGGCTTCTAATTTATGCGCGCGTTTTTGTTTATTGCGGTGCACAGAGTGGCACCGGCACTCCCCCTCCCATCGTGCGGATGACCATCGTAGTCCCCCCCCCTCTGCCTCAACTGGGGCCTGGCAGTCGCGAGCGGTCAGCAGCTGAAGAAGGCGACGCTGTTCGATTTTGGTTGGCTGCTGGCCATCGATGCAGCTCACACACCCATCACACACACACACACACACACACCCACACACGTGCGAGCTGTTACATGGCCACACATGCACATCTACATACGCATGCAGATGCGCGTCTCCGGCTGCCCACATATGTATGCTATGCTTTCTTTCGCTCTCGATTTCCCTCTCCCACACACAGCGCGAACGGCAAAAGGGAAAAGAAATTGGTAAAGGGAAATTCTTTTTAATTACTCATCGTTGTTTTCTCTTTTTGGTGTCTTTTTCTTCTTCTTTTTTTTTGTCTCCTCTCTATGTGTGTGCGGGTGCAGAAAAATTCGATTTTGTTTAGGCAGCGAACTGCGCTTCAGCGCGCAGGACGAGCGCAAGGACCAACGGCAGGAGCTGCTCCTCTGCAGTGGCAATAATTCGATTAGTGTCCGTGTCTATTTTCAGGCTCGTCGTGTAGGCGTTCCAGCCAGTCGCCAGTTACCAGTTACCAGTTGGCCCACCATCATCATCAGCAGCAGCAGCAGCAGCAGCAGGAGCAGGAGCAGCAGCAGCAGCCCCAATCCAGGACAAGGGCTACACTGGCACGCCCCTTGCACTTTTCTGCGCTGCGCCCACAGTTTCATTCTCTATTTTTTTTCAATGCTTGTTGCTGTTGTTTGTTTTGTTGCCGTTGCTGTTGGTGTTGCTGTTGCTGTTGTTGCATGCTGCGCTGAGCTGCGGGTCGGGCAGCAGGACATCAACCGCGCCTGGACATTGGTCATCATTCATCAAAGCGAAATGTTGATTTAGTGCGCTGCGGCTCTGCGAGCTTTGGCTGAGTGGGTGACTGGTTGGTGGCTGGTTAGGTGGTTGGGTGGTTGGGTGGTTGGGTGGTTGGGTGGTGCCTGGTGCTGCCTGCATTTTTGGTGGCTGAGCCTCGTGGCGCCATTTTATGTTGCGCTGCCGTTATTTACCCCATGCTCTGCCTCGATGTCTCTCTCTCCTCTGGGCTTTCTTATCGTCTTCCTTTTTAGCCAGCTATGCGCTCCTCCTCCTCCTCCTCCGCCTTTGCTCGTGTGTGATGAATTGATGCTGTTTATTCGACTGCAAACATAACCAGCAGCATCAGCAGCAACAGCAGCAGCAACAGCAGCAGCAACAACGGCATCGGCAACAGCAGCAGCAGCCATTGGGATCTGGATCTTTTGCTGGGTTTTCTTTTCTTCTTCTTTTCTACAGTTTTTTTTTCTCCATCCTTGTTTGTTTTTTGCCATTTTTTGCTGTTTCTGTTATGTCGCTGTTGCTCTTCTTGGTCCTGTTGTGCTTTTTGATTAGCAAAAGGAAGCATACACAGAAAAAAAAGAGGAAAATTAAAAAATTTCCATTCAAGTGTGTGTGTGTTGTATGTGCTCATGTGTGTGTGTGTAGCTGAACAAGAACATGAAAATTTAACCATCAGCTGAGCAGAGCCACGACTTTCGACATGCCCTAGACTATTTAATATATCGATAATTTATCGATAAATATGTCTTTGCTCTTAGTTATATATAGTGTAAAATAAATATATAATCCATATAAGACTTATAGTGGAACAATAACTTTGACTACTTTACCTGCCTACTTGTCCATTTATCGATCATTCCCACATATCGATAACTCACTCTTTGCTCTGGACTTTACAAAATGTTATATAAATATATTATCCAATTTATACTTTAGATGGAACATAGAATTTAACTTCAATTCAATACAAACCTTTCCATATATCGATAATTTTCACATATCGATAACCCATTAATAGCTCTTAACAACACAAGTACAATATATTCAACATATATCATATATATATGTATGTATATAGACGTTAATTATTCTTCCCCCATTAATTTCTATAGAGTCTTCAGCTCGTCATGCCCTCCTCTCACACATTACAGGGTATGGCGATTGCATTTTTTTCGCAATACAAACCATTTTTTTGGATGCTGCATGATTTTTTGCACTTTGTATATGCCAGGCGCACATATGAATGCAGATATGTGTATATATATATGTGTGTGTGTGTGTGTGGGTGCTCTGACCAATCAAACAGCGACGGCTCGCACCATCGGGGCGTTGCATATGGAAGTCTATAGCCCATATATGCTGCATTTTAAGTAACGCATGAATATGCACCACATAAATAACTGTACTACATATGTATATATGTATGTGCATGTATATGGGTTACACATGTGTATACACACACATACATATGTATATCGATACATCGCAACCTGTCTGTGCCGTGAGCAAAGACTCTTTGACATGTCGCTAATGATTGAATATATCCCCGATGCTGTTCAATACCGTTGCCATTGACGGTGATTATAGCCAGCAATATTTTTAATTAACAGTTGGCCAAATTATCATGTTGCTTGATCGAAAGTGCATGTCATTCAACGGTAGATAAGTCTGTGTCGCAACTTTGGTTTGGTACAGTTGAAGGTGCTTATTGTTAAAAGTAGAGAGAGCATGAGAGAGAGAGAGAGAGAGAGAGAGAGATAGATAGAGAGAGAAAGAGAGAGATGGAGCATATACTATTAGCATTAATGAGTAAGTAACCTTTGCTGAGTTATTTTATCTGGAATTGAGTTCAATGCTAATGATAGAGGGAGAGAAGGAGAGTAAGCGAGGGAGACAGATAGAGAGAGAATTATATTGAAGTATATGCATTATTCAATAATCCTTGCTGAGGCATTTCATCTGAAATAGTATTTTGAATACAAAATCTGTTATTTGATTCATTTATCATCGAATTAAATGGGTTTGGTGTAAATGTAAGTCGAGTTTATGTTTAATTTATATAATCTTTTGATAGTTTTGCATTGATTTAATATTATTATGCATAACAAGTTTAATACGGCATAAATCAGTTTTGTATATGATATTAAAAACTAAATTTTAAACTTGATTTCTTTTTAGATTTAAATTTTTTTTTTTTAAGAATTGGAAATAAATTTTCCGTGCCAATTTAATTACGATTGGTAATACATCATTTAGTCTTAACAGTTTATTATTGACAGAAACCGAAAATCTAAAATTCTTATAAAAAAAAATTAATGAAAAATTGAAAAACGTTATTTTTTAATATTTCTTTAATAGGTATGGATCAATGCTCCGACTTAATGTACTTTACATTAAATTAAATGAAATTAATAAAACTTAAAATTTTATTTGAAAAAAAAAAAATCAAAACAGTTAGAAATACACATATACCATATACATATGTATGTATGTATATAGAAGTATATATTCCTATAGACACACAAACTATATATATACTATATACATATGTATGTATGTATATAGCAATATATATATCTATAAGTATATAGTCCTATAGACACACAGACACTTGATTCACTTGTTGTCCAAACTGTTGCAGTTGTTGTTGTTGTTGTTGTTGCTTTGTGCTGCTGCGACTCTTTGGAGTGGTTTATCTCTGGCTAGCTCGGCTGGCCCGAACCAGATTCTTTATAGATGGAACACAATTCAATTTCGTTGCGGGCGCCATAAACTTGAGTTGACCGAAAAGCCAGCAATGCGAATGACATTCGCTGCACTATTTTCTATACCGCACGGCTCTCGGTGGTTGTTGTTGTTGTTGTTGTTGTTGTTATGCATTCCACTGCAATGGCAATGGCAATGGCAATGGCCAAAACAGATTCTGTGCAGATTCCCTGGCCGAGACAAAAAACGCAGGCGGGTGGGCGCCGTTGTCCCCAGCGCGATGAACGTAAAGCATAATAAAAAGTCGTGCCTTACGTGCAGCAGCAAAAAGCCTACGCCTGCCCCCTAGCCATCCCCATCCCTCCCACGCCCAGACATCGCCTGTGCGCCAATCCCCCCGTCGCCTCTCTCTCTCCCTCCCTCTCTCTCTCTCTCTCTCTGTTTGCGACTGGAACTCCCCCGTACCGGCCAATCGCTGCTCCCACTCCTGCTCCATCTGCTCTGAGCCAATCTCTGTGGCCTCTTCTTGCTGTTGTTGTTGTTGTCTGTCTTCTCTTTTCTTTTCTTTTGCTTTCAGAGTTTTGGGCCCGATAGAGTGGAAAACATTTTTGTGGCCGTGGCCAGCGCCGTTCGCCTATTTTATGAGCGTCTTAAGGGCACGCACGATTTTTGCGTTGCGCGTTTTAGTTTGCGGCCTGTGCGTTATGTGGCACTGATTACCGTTGCAGTTGCTGCAGTTGTTGTTGCTGTTGTTGTTGTTGTTACTGCAATTGTTGCTGGTGTTGTTGCTGTTGCCTTACTGACTGACAGAGGTCAACGCTGGCTCTGACCATTTTTCCAGGCCACGGCGGCGCCCAATGGCTGCGCTAAAATTGAATTTAATTTATTTAAGCGGCTGCCACAGCGTTGCAAAGCCCACAACATCATAATGACGAACATCATAATCAACAGAGATCGTCATCATCATCATCATCGACAGCAGCAGGCCTAAAGATTTGAGAAACAAATTTGCATTGCTTTTTATGCAAGTTCTACAAAATTTTATTCATCATTATTTCAACTTCATTATGAAATATAATTTATGAACAAAGATAATTTCATGTATGATTCCAATTAATAAGCATTAGCCGGTATTACATATCGTTTAGCGATAAATAGAGCTGATGCTGAAGTTGGAGTTGGAGTTGGAATTGGAATCGAAGCTCAAGTTGGAGTTCGCAAGGAGCTGGAGACTTTGAAGTGCTCTACACTGGACCTGAGACAGTTGCAGCTCATTAAATTGATTTGAAATTATCAGAAATTGTTGCCAATGGCAGAAGCCGCCCTGAATGTGAGTATGTGTGTGAGTGAGTGTGTGTGTGAGTGAATATGAGAGCGGCAATCGAGTGGCGGCAGGAGACAGATAGCCCAAAGCATATGCCAACGGCTGTGAGCCATGCTGCAGCAGTAACAGAAGGAGCAGGACTATAAGCAGGAGCAGCAGCAGCAGCAGCAGCAGCAGGAGTTGTGCTCTGCTACTACGTACAACAAATGTGAATTTAGTTGGCTCCAAAAACTGAAACTGCATGCAGCACACGAATGTGGCGAGTACAACTCAGAGTCAGAGAACGCCAATGGGGAGCTGGCTGGGGGCGAGGGAGCTATGGAGGGGCATCGGAATGATCTGGGCATGGGGACAGTCATTTTGTTGCCGTTGGCTGTTGTTGTTGTTGCTGTTGCTGTTGCTGTTGCCTGGCATTGTTGGTCCTTGGAGCATTCTTGTAATCCTGTCAGAGCGCAAATACATGCATGCATGCATGCATGTGTGTGTGTGTGTGTGTGTGCCGCGTAGCAGCTAGTCCTTGCATTTTATTTTCGTTTATCATTTATTTACTACTCAATTTTTCTAGTACTTTAGTCGCGCGGCTCCCTCGTTGGGGGCCCAGTTGATTTCGTATGCCAAGTAACGGCAGCTCAGCTCAGCTCGGCGCAGCGCAGCGCAGTTGTTGCTGTTGCTGTTGTTGCTGTTGCAGCTGGTGCTGCAATGGCTATGGCTGCTGCTTGCTCTCACGCGACTTTATCCTTCAAATGTCCTTGCGTGCGTTACAATGCCGCCCGCACACTGCCGACCATTTTACGTGCAACGCTGCCGAGGCAGCTGTGGATTTTAATGGCTGCAGCGTCGCACGTCTACAGTCCCAGCAGCGAGCACACACAAAGAGTGAACCAGAGAGGGACAGAGAGAGTGGGAGAGAGAGAGAGGGAGAATGCCTTCATGCCCCTTTGCAACATGCATTCGTGATGGCGCTGCCTCCTGCCTGCCTGCCTGCCTGCTCTGTCGCCATTTTAATTTCGCCTGCTGCACAACGTCGAATTTTCTAATCTTGTGCGGACTACGGCTCCCCAGTTGCCGACTTGCCATTGCCATTCTGCCCAACCCAACAGCCGCCCAGTTGCATGCCCCTTATCCAAACGGCTCCTGCTGCTGTTGCTGCTCCTGCTCTTGCTGCTCCTGCTGTTGCTGCTGCTGCTGCTGCTGCTGCTTCTGGTTGTTGTTAATGTTGGCCGCAGCTTTTCGGCGCCGGGCAACAGCGTCCAGAGGTCGTTTAGAGGACTTCTTGCCGCAGGCCTCTGTGCGTTTCGGTCACCAACTTCCTATCTCCATCGCCCTATCGCACACCCACAGCGCCAAGGCATCCTGTACCCTGCTGTCCCCTGCTGTCCCGTCCTCTGCCCTGGCCGCCAAGATGGATGACGTGTCAGCTGGAATTGATGATGCCGAGCAAATGGCGGCCAACAAAATGGCGTTGCGACTGCAACGGTGCCAGCCCACACGGCGTATGAGTGACGCGAACGTGCCACATGCAATGCTCGCCTTACGCCCCTCTCGCCCTCCCCGCCTCTCACATTCTCCACAGTTTCCCTGCACCCACCCTAAGCACCCAGCACCAAAAACACACACAAAAGCCGCAGCTACCAAAGTGCAAAACTTCGCTCAGCTCGATTACTCGCACCGAATTTGGCAGGAAACAGGAACAAGAGCCCCATTCCGGCTCGATATCGTCTTTTGAATGCACTCGACTATGTTTTAGGCAGGTATAATCCATAGGAGAGGGAGTGGACAATATTCGATATACTAGCTGAAATCATCAATGTATAAAATTATTGGAGTCTTCGGGCAGAAGAAGACAATTGGAGATTTGATATTCTAGCTGAACATATTTAATCACAAATTTGTATAAATATAATAATAGTATATTAATAGATGATCAAAATCCTTTTGCAAACGTAATTTCATTTTTATGTAAATGCTAGACTATAAAACTGGATATACTCCATTTAAATGTAGATATGCTATATATGTAGAACAGTAAAGGAAACCAGTTAGATCTCAATGAAATTTTGAGCATGGAGAGAAAATAAATTTTAATATGTATTTGGATTTTTTTATATTTAAATGTAATTTCAAAAATATTTGGGATTACACTCGAATTGATACGGGAGATCTCGCATTATAAGGGACTTCTTTAAAAATTTGCATCAGGCATCAAAATACCCATATATGTAAGTACACATGTATATATTTTTGTATTCTAAATCACAACAACAACACGAGGTAGTCCTGCGTATGGTAGAGGCGAGTCCAGCGATCGCAGAGTCATGCCGGTGGAGTCGTACTGGGTCTGATTCCTAACATTTGTTTTATAATGGAAATACCTTGAATGTATTTTGAGTGCATGTGAAACTACGTATATATTAAATGTAAAAGTGAGGTGTTTCGATTCGGGGCCTGGGTATTTCCTAGACATTTCACAGTCTATCTGTCATATATGTATGTTGAGCATATTTTATCATTTATTTATCAATTTTTCAATATTACTTTTAGTTTAATTATATAGATATTTTGTTTAATTTTCTAATTTAACTTAATTTATTTATTTGCATATTCTGGTTTATTATCAGTTTATCAATTTTATTTTAAATACGTTTATTTATAGATATTTTATTTTATTTTTTTAATACACATCAATTTATTTTATTTTATTTTTTTAATTTATTTATAATTTTTATTTTTTATTTTATTTTTTTATTTTTTGTATTGCTTATTCTTTGATAGAGCATTTCCTGTTGAGCATATTTATCAAATTATCAATTTTATTTTCAGTCTAACTATATAGATATTCTATTTGATTTTCTAATACACATCAATTTAATTTATTTTAATTTTTTATTCATTTATAATTTTCATTTTTTTTTTTTTTTTTTGCATTTTTTGTATTGTTTTATTCTTTGATTGAGCATTTCCTCTTGAGCATATTTATCAATTTTATTTTAAATATGTTCAGGCAGATATTTTATTTTATTTTCTGATACACATTTATTTATTATTATTATTTATTAATTTTTTTTTTTTATTATTTTCATTTTATTTGCATTTTCTGTTTTGCTTATTCCTAGATTGAGCATTTCCTGTATTTCCTGTTGAGCTTATATATCAATTTTTCAATTTTATTTTCAGTCTATCTATAGATATTCTATTTCATTTTCTAATACACATCAATTTATTTATTATAATTTTTTTATTATATTATTTTATTTATATTATTTATTTTATTTGCATTTTCTGTTTTGTTTACATTTGCTGATTGCGCATGGCCATAATGCCCTTCACCCAAATGCCAACAACAACAACTACAACAACAACAGCAGCTATAAGAGCGAAGAGTTACCGGGCTTAGAGACATCTCGAATGCACTTACCGCCAGAATCCAATCACAAATTGCGAAAGTTGCGACGTTCAAGTCAATGCTGTCCGTTGTTGTTGTTGCTGCTGTTGTTGTTGTTGCTGTTGGTGGTGGTGTTTATGTTGCTGTTGCTGTTGCTGTTGTCGTGGTCATGGCAGCGATAACATGCCGCAAGATTTGTTGTGCTTTGACCAGTGCTGGCAAAGTCTTGCGTCTTGGAGAGTTGAGCTAAGCCGGGACTTGCTCTCGAATGCCCGCTGCAGTTGTTCTTTCCATTGTTGTTGTTACTGTTGCTATTGTTGTTGTTGTTGTTGTCGTTCCCGTTGTTGGCTGTAGTATACTCAACATGGTGCCATTCGGCTGGAAGCCCCAGGTCCGCTCCAACTCTTCAATTCGGACTCCAATTGCAACGAGGACGTCGCAACGTCGCAACGTCGACGCGCGGCTCATGTAGTGCGCGCGTTTCACTCAGCTGGTGAGATTTGTGCCACAAGACAAGTGCGACATGATGTTATGTGTCAACAGCTTAATTCGCAGCGCGAGTCGCCAGCTCGTTGCTGGAGATGAGCTGCAATCGCCTTTGCATGCACTGTGAGCATGTGCTCGCTGTTGTTGCCCGTTTGCCCGTTTGCCTGTTGCCTGTTGCAACCTTGATTTCAATCTAAGCCAAACCAAATGCAACACTAACAACAACAACAACAACAGCAATCGAACAAACGCACTCTCTGTGTGCACACAGCCACTTTGGGCACTTTGGCCATTCAATTATTTATTATTTTGACTGCAGGCAACTGCGACTGCGACTGCGACTGCGACTGCCCCACCCCACTGTTGCCTCTCTCTGCGAATCTCAGCCGACTGACAGCACGCCACAGCGCGTCGCTCTGCTGACCCGATCTGCTATTGCAGCAATTGGCAGCTGAGAGGTTTTTATTGTTGTTGACATTGCCATGGATTTCTCTAAAGCAATTAACTGAGCAAGAGGAAGACGAAGCAGAAAGGAGTCGATTCACTGAGCTGAAATGTTTGTAAAATATTAAATAGCTTGAAAAAGAAATTTCAAATGTTTTTTCTAGAATACAATGAGATCTAACTCATTATTCTCGGAGGTTGTCCCTGAGGTGCTGCTGGTAAATTAGGGAAATCAATTGAAAATTTTTCCATGATTTCAATATTAATTAATTTTGAACTGAATCAAGTTGTATTACCTATAAAATGTTGGAATTGCAATATAAATAGGACATGCGAATAAAGTAAAGTCAGGCAGGAGTCCGATCTCAAAGGAAATAGATTGTATATATATCTGTATGAATATATGTATTTTGAACTATACATAATTGGAATTTGGACTAGCCTTTAACGACAGCTCTTCTCTGGCAGAACTCTTCAAATAGGCTCAAGACTCTCAAATCACTTGAGTTGATTATCAATAAGATCAGTATAAGAGCAGAATTTGTAGTTGAGTGCATTGTGTAAACGTATGAGCGGGTGTATTAGCACTCCCATACACACATTAGCAGAACTGAAACAGAAGACAAGAGGAGAGAGAAGCGAATGCAAGTGAATGAATGTTTTATATACTAGTATTAATTACAGCGCTGAGAAACAAGATGTAGTAGTATTTCAGAAGAAGACCAAGTAATCTTAAATCTGTACAGACCTTATTAGATACTCTATATATTCTGACTCCAAAAGTAGTCAACAGCCATCAGATTTGTCGACTGAATAGCAGAAGAGAATTGCTTTTTAATAGACTTCTTTAGTTCTCGAACAGGTCTCTGATATTTCTAGTTCCAGATGAGAGCACAAATAGTTATTCGAATTATAATAAATACTAATATTCATACTTAAATTAATACGACTGCTCGATATATGGAGTATTTACATATATTTAAGTAGTTTGAGCAGCTCAGTCGATTTTCAGTTTCATACCAATTCAGTAATATCTTTAATCGTACCCTCACCTATATCAACTGCTTGCATATGTATGCTCGTACTTGGCGATTCGTAAGACTCGAATTGAACACTCAGCGAATTGAGCCTAATTAGTTGAATGCTTCTTTCCCACGCCCACGCACAAGACGCGGCGACGCGTCGCACTTGTCTGGCCGAGGCCCCGGCACTGATCAGAAATGATCTATGGGCCGAGGCGGCGAGCATCATGCAGCGCTGTGGCACCAAATTTGGCAGTGCCACAGCTGCAGTTGCATGCGCCGTCAACGTCGCCTTCGCCTTGGCAGTTGCTCTTGCCCTGGCCTCTGCCTTTGCCTTTGCCTTTGCCTTTGCCTTTGCCTTTGCCTTTGCCTTTGCCGAGTGGAAATCAAAGCACGCTACTTGCGCCCAAAAGGTATTGAAAGCCGCACAGCAAACACTCAGAGAGCACTCGCGTCGTGGAGCCAAGGGACCCTTGGCGGTGGTGGGGCAGGGGGCAAGGGCCAGCGAGCAGGAATAGAGCCACAATAAAACTCATAAATCAAATAAGACAAAAGACTCGAGGCGAACGCAGAGCCCAGTACCAGGACATGTCTCTGGGACCACGAAAACGAAAGCTGCTGCTGCCGCTGCGACTGCTCCTGCTGCTGCTGCTCCTGCTGCTGCTGCTCCTGCTGCTGCTGCTGCTGCATGGCGTGCGTTCATGCGGGGAGCCAAAGAGGCGGGAGATGGAGCCAGGCGACACTGGGACAGACGAGGCGAAGCAACGCAATATTGAGCACGACCGCGAACAATGGGAGCAAATAACTGGCAGGCATTCGGCATGAGCCGAAGATGGAGCTGGAGACCGAGACCGAGACGGAGATGGAGACGGAGATGGAGATGGAGACACAATCGGGTATGCTGGCCGTGAGTGGAGCACCTTGTGACCACCGACCACCGTAGCAGTCACAAAGAGTACTCAACGATTTTCAAGGTAAGACAACACAAACAACAACAACAACAGCATGGAGTAAATGCACCGAAATGTGTCTAATGGATTAGCATGACGAACTCTTGATGCACTTGACAATTGTTCGAGACTGAGCCGAGAAAAGTCCATAAGCTCACTCGACTCTGGGATAAGTCAAGCACTCGTGCGCCTTACCGCAATTGAGATACACACGTGAGGGCGAAGATCGAGCTTTGTAAGCTCGTTGAAGCTGCTTAAGCGATGGCTTCAGGCACTCTTGAGGCTGTCATGAAGCTCTTCTAATATTGGGCTTTGAGTGAAGTGAAGCACATAGCCTATCTCATTAGCTTCAACATGAGATTAATCTCTATTAGCTTTGTATTCGCCTTTCGCAACTGTCGCTCTCTTTTTATAAATTCTTCCTGTCGCTTGGCTTATCTAGTTGTGTCGTATTAACACCTTCTTCTATCTGATTCGTTCTCTGTGATTCTCTCCTTTTTGCCACATATCTCTGTCCCTGCTTTTTGTTTTTCTCTCTAGCTACCACTTGTTATCGTCGTCTATCATATTTGTGTCTCTCTCTTTCTTTTCTTATATAAATATATCTCTCTAGTTCTTCATATATATCTCTTTCAGAAATATCTTTCTCTCACCCTCTCTCTCTCTCTCCCTCTCTCTCTCTCTCTATCTATCTATCTCTGATTATCTGTTACTCACACTCCCTTTCTCTTCTTCTTCTTCTTCTCATTGTTTTTGTCAATCTCTCTCGCCCTCCATTTCTCTCTACCTTTCACTTTTCCTCTTTCTCTATTTCTTTATTTATCTCTCATTCTCATCTCATTCATTGTTTTTTCTCTCGCTCTCTCTCTCTCTGTCTCCCTCTCTCTGCTTCCTCTATCTCACTCTCTCTCTCTCATAATCCCACCTCGTTCCCTAAGCATTTCCCTTTATCGTAAATCTTCTCAAAATTCAATAATTCGGTTCTTCTCTGCCTCTCCTGGTCACGTTGCAAACCCGCTGACAATTTCATGTTGCTCTCTGTTGCAATGCAGTCTCCGATGCTGCAATAGTCACCAAAATGATCCGCAAGTGTCGCCAGTTGCAAGTTGCCAACTGTAGCTGAGCCCACAACAACAACAACAACAGCAACAGCAACAACAACATCTGCTGTGGCACCGCAGCGAGCACCAACTGGAGCGAAGATGAATTTCCAGCGTATTGCGTTGTTATTTTGGTCATGAGATCGTCTTCGGCTTCAGCCTCGTTGTCGTCATCAGCGTCAGCCGGCTGCCCGGGCCGGCGCACAAATATCTCGCCAGCCTCGCTGGATAGGCCATCCAGCTAGATAGATATGTATATATGTATGTATGTACCTAGGTATATATATGCATGGATGTATGTATATATATATTTTTGGGCGCTTCGTTACACAAAATCACGAACCAAATCGTGCACGACTATTTTGCGTGAGTTGAGCGCATGATCAGCTGCAACTGCAACGGCAACAGGAATGGCAAGGGGCGTACAGATGTGTGGGCGGGTGGAAGGGAGTGGGCAAGAATTGGGTACGTAGACTTGGGGCCATGGGCTGCCCAGGGCCTGCTCTTGTTGCACTCGCTCGCTGCTGTTGTTGTTGCTGCTGTTGTTGTTGTCTAGGCTGCAGCAGCTGCGACCTGCAACAGCGCCTGGACCTGTCTGTGGAGCGAACTAGCCGCAGCCAGTCGTCGCAGCGATCGCCTTCAATTCTCTTTTATTAGTTCACTTTTGGCCAAAGGGCCCCGTTTTCTTTTTTACTTATTTTTTTATTTTTTGACAGTTTTCATGATATTTTCGCATTTGATTGGCACATGTCAGCCTCAGCACAGCAGCAACTGTTGCCAGCAGCAGCAGCAGCAGCATCAAGTGCAACAACAACCAATTCAGAGTCAAAGTCGCACGCTCTGACAAATTCCATTGCATTGCTGTTGTTGATCAGCCGAGTCGAGTGTTGTTGCTGCTGTTGCCAACAGTTGTTGCTTGTGGAAGGTGGCAACTGTTAGCTAGTTAAACATAGCACGAAAAACTAATTTAAAATCTAACTGTGCGCAGGATGGCAATGTTTACATTGTGTGTTGCACTCATGTGTTGTCCCTGTCTCTGTGTGTGTGTGTGTGTGTGTGTCGCTTGTTGTGTGCTGTGCTGCTGACACCTGGGCGACTCAAAGGTTATCGCCAGCAATTAGCATGCTATCAGCAGCAGCAACACGGCTCGAGACGGCAACAGCAATTGAAATAACGGCAGCAATTTGTCAGTTCTCATTACAGTGAGTGGGCGTGTGTGTGTGGGCGTGTGTGTGTGCAATATATTTTTAATTATTATAATATTGTTTAGAACATTTTTTACAATTTTTTTTTATGCAATTCCAAGCCATATTTAAATATGTTATATATTTATTTAATTTAAAAAAAAAATGAATTCCAAATAACAAAGTTGTTTAAGTTTTAAGGGTTTTAGGCAGAAATAATAAATAGCTTGAGAATGTATAAAAATACATATATATGAAAATATGTATTGATTTTTAGTTTCCTTTAAGACTCTAGCAAAATTTTGAGTTTTATAATTTTAGGATTCTCACTTGCATCAGCGTTGGTTTGATAATAAAATAAAGAATACGTCTAGTTTATCAATGGAATGATGAAAATAAGAATCGAAAACTCATTTTTCTGCTGCATTCGATTTTAGCTGAAATAATAAACAAATTGTTAAACATCAGTTAGCTGAAACTACACAACTTTACCAACACTGTTCTTTTTTTTTAATTTAAAAAAATATACATACAGTGGAGTTCCGATAATTTGAAATGTCAAGGAGGTCAGTTTTATTTTTTCGACTTACATAGAAATTCAATTTATCGAGAGTTAATATTTACCAAAACTTTTCGATTTATCGCGATTTTCGATTTAGCGGGCCACAAATTCTCAAGACTCGACTGTATATATTTTATTTCAAGCCCATATATACTTTACAGTCTCAAGTGTTTCGTGTAAGATTTTGCTCTAGCTCGCTCTGGCTTATGGCTTTGTTTTTAATTTCCCAGAGTCAAAGCTCCGATTCAACATCTGAAAAACTCTAGATAATATAATTTATACATTCTCTATGTACAGTGAAATCCGGTTAAGGAACCGTCATTCTAATCCAAAGAGGCTATAGGCGGAATCGTTATAACCGAATCCCACTGTATTTTTCATAGTTATCATGCGATGCTGTTCCCAGCTATGACTCTTTGCTATGCATACATATAGATTACGTGGCCAGTGTTGGCAAACGCTTTTCTCTTTTTTGCGTATTGAATACCTTTTTGGATGGCTGTACAGTCTTCAGTCTTTTCCGCTCTAAACTCTTTCCAGCTGGGCAAGAAATGTGCACACTCAAGTGATTCGCAGTGTCAGGCTAATAAAAATAGTATCATGTTGCAGCGCGCAGCAGACGTGGCAAGAGGGCAACAAAACGTTCAGCTGCTGACACAAAGACAAGTGCAGGCCGAGGCTGTCAGCGGCGACAGCGACGTCAGCAGCGACGCCAGCACCGACGCCAGCTGCATTGGTTAATGAACATAGGAAATTCGTTTACATTTGCCATTTGTGCGAATTAGACAAGTCTTTGTTGAGGGACCAACAATATGTTGTTGTTGTTGCTGTTGTTGTTGTTTGTAGGTTTGTTTGTTGTTGCTCCTTTATTAGTGAAACTAACAACAACAGCGAACGAGCAACGTCGACGTCGACGACGACGACACATTGAAAAATTCGCTTGTCGACAGAAATGAAATTTTCTACTACATTTCAACGGCTTTTGTTTCACAGTGTTTGTTTTTGGTTTCCATCTCCTTTTTTTATAGTTTCTTATTAGTTTGTGCTGCGCTGTAGGGTAGTTTAGCTATGCGACTGTCTTGGCGACACAGTCGATGGGAAACGCATAGGTCTATGCGCTTGATTCACGATGCGAACTAGTTCGTTGGTTCTTAATTCGCACATATTTTATATCTGAAAAATAACGGTTTTATATCTCTTCTCCTCCCACTGACATCTTTTGTGGAACTAGTTCGTTTACCTGAGCTCTCAAAAATAATACTCTATATTTCCTTGTGTGCCTCAATCCTTGGCCTTGAACCAAAGAGCACAGATGAAGCAAGGGCTCATGAACCAGTTCATATATGTTGGAATATTAGGAAAGTTTGTTCCTTGCAAATTCATATAATCTACTAGATGCTTTGCAGAAGTAGATCAGCGACTGTAATCGTGATGCGGGCTTGAATTCAGTTTATGAACCAGTTCACTTACATATGTTCATTTTGAAATATCTGAGATAAAGTTTGCTCATTTCAGTCGATTAACACACATAATCTACTTGCTTGCTTATGGAACTAGTAGGAACGAACCAATTCATATATGACTATATATAAATATATTTTCCTATAATTATTTTTATAAAAAAAAAAACTAGAGTTTTTTTTGTAGCTAGCCAAAAGAGCTAATTCCTTATTAACCGAATCATAAACTGCGAATTTTTCTCATCAATTATCCAATCTTGAGATGAATTAAATGCGCAAGCCCTTAAAGCCTCATTGGTAAATCGAGTGTTAAATTTCAGGCTACAAAGAGCTGCATATATCTTCGACTCCGATTCGTCCATTCAGATCAATTTCGGTGGACTTTTTTCTTTTGGGCTTTGCGACAAGTGCATTCACGCTTCGGAGTAAGTTGAGCACTTTGAGCGAGGGAGAGAGAGAGAGAGAGAGAGAGAGTGCTGACTGAGCAGAAGAACAAAGCGAATTGCCAGCATTGCTAGCTGCATGGGTGCCGTAGGGCCGCAGAGGCGCAGCCTGCGGGGGGGCTGAGGCTGTGCAGGGATCGGGAGCAGCTCGTACATGGATGCTTCTATGCCTCTATGGCACGGCCCGTGCAGTCAGTGGCTCACTGTGTGTGCAAGTGCTTTCCACTTGATGTAACATTACTTTGAAATCTCTTGCCAAGCAAGCAGGAGACGGCAGGAGGCAGGAGGCAGCGGCGGACGGCGGACGGCAGGCGCAGCAGCCAAATGAAAAGCAAAGAGAAGATGTTCGGCCAAAAGAAAACGTCGCTGGCTGTGTGAGTCGAGTGTGAGCTGTGTGTGTTTGCCATGAGCTACAGCTACAGCTACTCGGCTTAATTTTCGAGCCTTTCGACTCGCACCGATAGGGGCAGCCTGTGCTGCATGCCCCCAAACGGCGACTGGCTGCTGGCTGCTGGCTGCTGGCTGGGGTCGCGGTCAACTGACCAAATGCTTTGTTCGTCCAGCATGTGTGGGGATGCACGCCGAACGCTTCGCTGGACAATGAACAAGCGAAATTAGAGAATGTAAACAGCGCATTTTATCCTGCTCGTTGCCCCTGCAACAGCAACAACAGCAGCAGCAACAGCAGCAACAGCAGCAGCAACAACATCGTTGACATGCACAAAAACGCTGTGAAGCTGCTTGGCTTTGACTCTGCCTCTGCCTCTGACTCTGCCCCTGCCTCTGCCACTGCTGGGCGACAACGAAGACGTGGACGGCGCCAGTTGCCACGCCTACTCGGAGGCAGGCGCTGGCACAGCAATTACAAGCGGATCAGCTCGCTGCCTCGGCTGCAATTGCATTGGCATTGCCAATTGTTGTTCAAGGTGTTTCCTGCTGACGTCATAACAGTAAATTAACGCCAACCTGACCGAGGCTAGTGGCAGCCGACACACAACACGGTCCAGCCGAACACCAGCCCAAAACCAAAAGCCCAAAGCCCATAGCCAGCAACCAGACCAGACAAGTAAATTGAATTTTTTAAATGGAACTTTAGCCCCCAGCGCCGAAATTACAGGCAAAAACCTTTTGCGCATTGCGAATGCGACTCGCATGGAAATGAGGCACACACACACACACACACTTACACACAGACACTCAGACAGACACAAGTGCGTGCGGAAGTGTGTGTGTGCGTATGGCCTCAGGCGAGAGTAGCCAGAGAAATTATAAATTCAATAAATCTCCGAATTCTTTAATGAGAGCAAAAATTAAATATGGAAAAGGTATTTAAAATTTACTTTGAAAAGAAATCGAAATGTGAGAGAGCTCGTGCAGGCAGTGTTGAGTAATGGAGAAATATGAAATTATAATAGATGTATGCACAGATATGAATATACATCTGTCAAGACTGAAAGGATATAAAGATATAAATGCGAAGGCTGTTTGCCTATGAGAAGACTTATTAAAGGCCTGCAAGTTTGATCAAGTTCAGTGCTGTAAAATGTAGATAAAATATATGTATATATAATATAGTAATAATAATTATTGAAACTAAAAGCTCAACTGACACGGCTACAGTGCTGGGATACAGATGAGGGATATATTTTTAAAAATACTGTATACTAGTGTATAATATACTAAGGACTTTTAAGTATATAAAATACATACTTTTATATACTTAACACACATGAAAAACCAAGCCTCTGCAGAGCTCTGCCTTAACTTGCGTCCCTTTTTTTTTAGACTAAAAACATAAATTTATTCCTATTCATTTCTATTATTTTCTTTGATGTCATTTTCTATTTTTATCATTGTTTCTTCCGAGTCTAAAAAAAACTAAAAATCGTTTTTAATTTACGTAATAAAATAATTGTTAATTAAATTAATTACCTAGCACAAACCTAAATCAAGCAACTGTTCTGGACCTCTCCTTGATGAATACGTTAAAGACAATGCATTCGACTCCATTTAAGAACCATCCACATAAGAAATAAAACAATCAACTCTCAACTACTGTTGTGCAGTGTTCACTGTTTCACAGGCAGTGTTGCAAAACGTCAGCTGAGCGAGTGAGAGTGCTCGGCAGCATATTTCGTGGGTGCTTTGCACGTTCGACAACTACTTATTGAGTCAGCCTCGCTGCTGTGTGCGGCCGTCTAGCTTCAGTGGCTACTCGAGCTGTCTGCACACATATTTATATAAAGCGTTTGCTAGACATAAATCCAACAAAACATTATATACAAACAAAAGCGGACAGCACTCTTGACGGAAAACCCATTTGACTAGGCAGCAGCAGCAGCAGCGGCAGCAGCGACAGCAGTAGGAGCAGCAGGGGCAGTGGCAACAGAAGGCCCACAGCCATTGTTGAGGATCTCCACACACACACACACACACATAGACACACTCCCACGCCCACTCTGGGCAAAAGTGAACAAGTGTACGTAATATGTCCAACGGTTTGTCGGTCTGCTGCCGCTTCATCAATTCAGCCATAGCCATGTCCGCATTTTGGCCCAAAAACAAAGCAGTAGCAGCAGAGCCAAATTCAAAGGGAGATGGAAATCGAAATGCAGGAAAATTGAGAATTGAGGCGACGGCGACGGCGACGGCAGCAGCATTCGAGTCTGAGATAGAGACAGCGAACGTACCACATTTCCATTTGAATAATTTAGACATTTTCGTTGATGAATAACCGAGAGCGCATTGATAGATATTTTGCCGGATACAAATGCTCGACCGTACGACGCGACGTATACGCAATGCTCCACCTATGTATATGTATATCTATATATATATGTATACTCTATATATATATAATGATAGATAGATAACATATATGTACTATCTGTGGCTTTTGTGCACATGTCGCTGAACAGTTTAGAGAGAGTTTTGTGCCCAGGCAGCGCTGTGTGTCAGCACCGTCTGCACGTGAATGTGTGTTTGTGATGTCGACTGAATACGTTACATAGATGCACACATACGCACGTCCTATAGGTACACACGTATGTATATTGTGCTGGCATAAAGCAGCGCACTTGATTTTCATTTTGGCATTGAAGCCATCAAGTGGCTGAAGGACCAAAGGACGCATTGCCCGTGGCACTTTAAAACATTTAGCCAAGGCATTTCATCAATTGGCAATTGACAACATTTCGTTTGCACCACTGCATCCAATTTCAAGGGCAAAGCCACTCACGCGAGAGCCGTCAACAGCCTATTCCTATTCCCTAGCCAAAGCGGTACAGTTGTGTCAGAGTCTGCAGGGCATCCAAGCAAAAGGGATTCATTCCGATGTATGCAAAGGCGCCGAAATATGAATTCCTTATGTTTACCAAGAAATGTCAATTCACTGAATGAAAGTCAACTGGAATTATTCTCAATCTCATTGTCACACTCATTCTCATATTCATACTTGTATTCAAACTATTCGAAAGCTATGCATACTCATATGTTCGTCTTGGTATTCACATACAGTCCTACTCACACTTTTAGCCATTCATATTCATGCTCATATTGATGTTCATATTCATACACTTGTGCTTATAGTTGTACTCGTTACTCTTAGTCATGGTCCGATTCTTAAGACTTTCACACTCATACTCATATTCATACTCAAACTATACTAATTAAAGCATATATTCACACTCATACAAATTTTTATTCATATTCATATTCATATTCACATTCATATACATATTCATATTCATATTCATATTCATATTCATATTCATATTCATATTCAGATTCAAATTCAGACTCATATTCATATTCATATACATATTCATATTCATAATGAAGCCAATATATATTCACGTAGGAGCCACGAAATATTTATTTAATTTTCGGACCATTCGAACCCATATCTATTGGAATATCGCTTTTCGCCTGCACTCAGACTCAGAGACTAGATTGGAATGTTATTTACTTTACTTTCAAACTTTATAAATCCAAAAGAAATCTTCAACGAAACTAAAGAGAAGAATATACATAGATATTACGTGGCTATAAATCAGTTTGCATCAAGTCGATTGGCGTCGCCTCAAGTATTTACGCACTTAAGTGCGAAACAGGTCGACACTTGCTAATCGCAGCAAATGCTTAAATATAGCTAGTGCGTAATGAATGGCCTGAGCGCTGTGAGATGAGTGTGGATGTAGTATTACGCCTGAGCGCAGCTGATGGCCCTTTTGTCGGGATGTGAACGGTAGCCAATCATTTAGCTGCTAACTGGAGAGCCATTTGGCATCTCTCAATCTCTATCTTATTAGTTGAGCGACACGCAGAAACAGAGGCAGAGGTAGAGGTAGAGGCAGAGGTAGAGGTAGAGGTAGAGGTAGAGGTAGAGGTAGAGGTAGAGGTAGAGGTAGAGGTAGAGGTAGAGGTAGAGGTAGAGGTAGAGGTAGAGGTAGAGGTAGAGGTAGAGGTAGAGGTAGAGGTAGAGGTAGAGGTAGAGGCAGTCTGAGACTCATTTGGCCAATTGGCTGAGGCCGCTAGGCCTTTAGGCCCCTGTCTGGTTTGACGCACTTTGCGGCAACTCCAACTCCAACTCCAACTGCAACTGTGGCAGTGGCAATGGCAATAACTTGCAGCACGCCAAACTCATATTAATTTTAATGATATAATATGAAGAGACACGCTAAATTGTTTACAAGCCACGGGCTGAGTCGCCAAACTGCGTTTCGCCTATCATTAAGCGGTATGCGGCATGGGGCAAGCGGCACAGAATGCAGACCGAAAAGGGAGAGAACGCCAAGCACCGAAAACCGAGAGATCGCCGATGCTCAGAGGCGCTCATTAACATTTTTAATTTTATTTTATTTAATTATACAGATGTTTATAGTTTCCGCCGATGCGTTGCATCTCTCCCAGCGCTAAACTGCGAACTAACACACACACACTTACACGCAGCCAGACAGAGCAGGCCGCTTTTTTTTATAAATTATAAGTTAAGAGCTGATTACACGCACTATAAACGTTTTCTTTTCGCGCCACGTCTGCGAACCCCATCGGCTGAGCTTCGACTCGACACGTCTTGGTTTGACTCCTTGCGAGAGAGCTGGGTCCGGGGATCGGAATCGGGATCGAGACCGGGCCCGGGCCCGGGGGCTGTGCAGCGGCCGTTTAATTGATTGGCCGCTAGGTGGCTCGCCTGTGCCCAGTGCATGCCTAGTTGGTATTATTTACGAGCCCCTTGTATGTTTACGGCTAGTTAACAGTCCCTCCGGCTGTCCGTCCGTCCATTCGTTCGCCTGTTCGTCTGTCTGTCCAGTGAACCCTCAGTCAGCCTGTCCATCAGTCAGTTGTAGTCGAAGTCGCGTCGACAGCACATTATACAAATTAATTAGCGCTGAGCCACTGAGTGCTAGTCTGAATAGTTAAGAGAATGCGTACGACTATAAAGAGGCGAGAGTATGAGTTTGAGTCAGTATGAATATTATGAGAATAGGTGCGCAAGTTTGAGTAAAAGTTGGTACGAGATTGAGGAATGAATACGATGTCGAGTGAATATGCGTAGCAAGCAATACGATTATGAATATGAATCTGTATATGAATATGAATATGAATATGAATATGAATATGAATATGAATATGAATATGAATATGAATATGAATATGAATATGAATATGAATATGAATATGAATATGAATATGAATATGAATATGAATATGAATATGAATATGAATATGAATATGAATATGAATATGAATATGAATATGAATATGAATATGAATATGAATATGAATATGAATATGAATATGAATATGAATATGAATATGAATATGAATATGAATATGAATATGAATACGAATATGAATAAGAATATGAATATAAATATTAATATGAATATGAATACGAGATGAATATGAATACGAATATGAATATGAATATGAATATTAATATTAATATGAATATGAATACGAGATGAATATGAATATGAATATGAATATGAATCTGAGTTCGAAAAGAGAAGTTCACATTGTATGTAAAATCTAAACTATTTTAGTCAAAGTCTTACCTAGACAAAAAGAAAACATCAATTTGTCACATGTTATGAGATGATATAAGAGAAATTCTAAATAGATAATCTTGCTTATTATTGTCTAAGTGGATTGTCGCCTATTAAAAATAAGTAAGTAAGTAATTGTTTCTGCAAGGCTTAGAGCCAAAAAAAAAGCTTAAGCAATTAAGCTGAAAAAATTGCAGTAATAATACATTTATCGGGATGTCTACCCCTTGTGATACACCTTATGATATATTTATCAATCTAATAAGAAAATTCCTAAGTAATGTGAAATACATTGCGTGGACTGTAATTCTACAATTTTTGTTGGCATCTTCTGTAATCGTGATTGACCCAAAAATCTAAATGCCCTCCTCTAATATGCGAAGTAAGTCGGCAATTCAACAGAAATCACTACCATTACCAACAACCCAAAGAGAACGAAAAGAAGCCTCTTCTGATTGGACTCTTGAGGTTTTCGACTCGACTTTGCGCTCGCCAAATATTAATAGTAGATTTTGAAATGTTTCAGCTAAGCTCTGGCGATTTATGCCCTGGCACAAGCGCAGCCAGAGTATTTAATGGTGCATCGAGTCGTATCGCTGCGATGATGACAATATTTACACATAAGCCAGAGGCAAAGCTGGGGCCCAATCGCAGGCCTCTGCGGTGCCTTCTGGCCGCAGTTGCAGCCACAGCCTGCATGCAAATAAGGCTCAATCTTAAGCCGTGGCCCAGCTTCGGATTCGGGCTCGAAAGCCGGGCAACCGCAGCCTGGGGGCAGGGGTGCTGGGGTGTGGGCCAGGCATTGTGGCTGCCTAACACGACACTGACAAATGTTAATCCATTAAGGCGCTGTCAATGGCCAAATACGTCACAACAGACTCGTACAGCTGGACAACTGGAGGCGGAGAATTGGAGAGTCGGCGAGTCAGACGGCTACCGTTTGGCTGGCTTTGAGCTGCGGTCTCTGTCTGCTGCGTATTAGCCGCGACCCGCAGCTTAATTGGCCGCCGGCAGCTGGTCAAGTGCATTGACTTGGATTTGCAGCCAAGACAAATGAGAGACGAAGCT
The DNA here is from genome assembly GCF_054131105.1 of Drosophila navojoa. Taxonomy (NCBI): domain Eukaryota; kingdom Metazoa; phylum Arthropoda; class Insecta; order Diptera; family Drosophilidae; genus Drosophila; species Drosophila navojoa. The sequence goes on along the minus strand of NC_142895.1, from coordinate 10,529,840 downwards.
GAGAGCCGAGAGCAGCAAATTGCCAATCAGCTGCGTGCGGCGATCTGCGACTCTTGTCACTCCCCTTGTCCCTCTGCCCTCTCGCCACTTGCCACTTGCCACTGGGCAGGTGTTGAACAACTGGCAACAACTTAATAAACCCGATGCACCAGCCCAAAAGAAAAGAAATCGCTTTGGCTTCGTTGACTTTGGCTTTGCGTAGCGCGTGCCATGAACATTTTTAAGTGCCTGCTCATTAATCGTAATCGGCAGGCAGCTACGACTACGACTACGTCTATGAGTGTGAGTGTGAGTGTGAGTATATGAGTATGGATACGACTCCGATTACGATAACTGCAGCCGGGGGCCAGTTGACAAAAAGGCTTAAATGGCAAAGCGATGCGGCTATGCCCGAGATCGTTTGTCTAATTGGGAACTGGAACTGAAGAGAGAGAAGGAGAGAGAGAGAGAGAGAGAGAACTGTAGCTGCACGCCTCTTTGTCATTTGTCAGCGTTCGTTTTTAGGTGTAAATATGTTAATGAGTGTGAATAATTTCCTAGAATTTCCTGCCCCCAGAATTTGCCGGCATCCCCGCGCCGCCGCCAGCCGTCGCCCGACGCCCGCCGTCGATCCCAACAGTCGAACAGTCCAAGTCGCACTTAATTGCAATTGCCAACGTCCCAGTCCGGCGCACACATGCTGCATGCCACATGCCGCATGCCGCATGACGTATGCGAGCGATTAATTTCGCTCAGTGCGTAATCAACTCGAAAATTTATTGAAGTTGCAATAATTGCGCCCATGGCGTGCCATCAGCTCGAGCCCAGTCGACGCTGCCTGCGTCACTACCTGCGTCGTCGTCGTCGTCGTCGTCGTCGTCGTTGACGTCGTTGCCTTCTGCTGACTGCATCTTCGCATCGGTTGCCAAATGCCAAAACGCGCTCATTAGAAATGCTTTCACCTGCGTGCCTCTGATTTGAGGCCACAGCCACAGATGGGTCGATGGGCGGGGCGGGGCAGGGCGGTGGGTGTGGAGGCCCAATAGGGAAGGGAGCTGCTTAATTTGAGACGCAGACGACGACGAGATGTCGTAGCAGCAGCAGCAGCCGGAGAAATGCTGCCAAGAACACGCTGAAGTCAACATTTAAGTTTTGCATGGTGGCCCGATAAAACGTCAATCGCTTAACCATTACACTGCAAGAAATATCCAAGAAGATTCCAATTTGAAGTGTTCAATATATGGTATGCAAAGGAATCATCTATATACTTATGTATGTATAAGTAGTGTAGTATTCACATATGTATCACATATATACTATTTTATAATGAAATCATGTATATTGACTCGTCATCTTCTTCTTTATATATTGAGTGTTCTTCTTAAGAGAGTGGTATGACTTACGTATCCAAGTAGATTCCAATTGGAACGATGTAATATATGTGTTGCAATGATATTTTTATATGGTGATATATATGTATATTTCTTATTTTCTATATGCAATATACATATATTCATATATATTGACACGTCTTCTTCTTCTTTATAAATTGACTCTTCTTCTAATGAAAATGATATGACTTAAGTATCCAAATAGATTCCAATTAGAAAGTGTAAAATATGGTATATAGATGATTTCCATATGCAATATATATTCACCAGTACACTGCAAGAACTTAGAATCATGTACGATATTATTTACAAGGAAGAGAAATAACTAAGCGGATTCCAATTGGATTACATGTTTCCAATTTAAATTTAAATAACATAGACAGTTTCAAATGGAATATATTAATAGACAATAATATCTATAATATATATAATTACATGTATATTGACGATTTCTATATCCAATACAGTACACTGCAAGAAGTTGAAGTCATGTACGATATTATTTACAATGAAGAGAAAGAACTACGCATATTCCAATTGTATTGCAGATTCCATTTAGATTTCAAAGTAGATTCCAATTGAAATGTATTGAAATATGCTTAATAATGATATCCTAGATGTATCGACGATTTCTATATGCAATATAAATCCTCCACTGCCCTAAATGAAATATCTAATCGTATTCCAATTGGAATACTGCTTAGCAATGAAACCATATATATATTTATATGCTGACCTTGCCCTTCTCTTCCCTCTTCTTGTCTGCCCATCTCTGCTCTTCTCTCACATTGTCTTGTTTACTCGAAACGAACCCCCGCTATGTTTGCAGTGCATGTGGTGCGCTCTTATATGGCGCTTCCTTCCGCTCCAACCACTCGCTGCCAACACCCAGGCAGATTTCAACGTTCGGCTTTTGCGGCTGGCTGGAAATATATCAGGAGCGCGTCATGTTTCATGCATGAATTGTAGCACAACTTTTGTTGTTCTTGTGCAATCGAGTCAAGTGGCGCACAGCCGCATTAAAATATGCCGCGATTTATGTTTAGAGCTTTCAATCAAGCCAAGACTCACAGCCAGAGGCAGAGCCCAGGCCCAGAGCCACAAACTGCATACACACGCACACACGCACGAATTTAAATTCCATCAAGCAGCCATCCGCCCATCCATTTATCCGGGGCCGAGTCCTGGGATTGGGGCCTCTGCATGTGTGCCACTGACTTGGCCATTGTTCTTGCCGAACTTTAACTCACAAATTGACTTTAAAATTGTTTGTCGCCCAGTTCTAGGCATTAGCAGACGCGCCAAGAGAGAGCTAGGCATAGGGAATACCCAGCTCGGACTAGCTCGTAGAAGCCTCTCGACTCTTCATACAGAAAGTAATATTTATATATGTCAGTTGAGCCTTTCTTTCCGTTATCCTTTTACGACCTTTTCAACTCTACGATAAGGCAGATCTTTCTTAGGATAAGCCACTCTTTATGTGGTGTGATGATTCCTTATTATGACAGACCCTTTTCCAGTCTTAGGATTACCCTTACCAAAATTCCCAACTAGTTTAAGAGCTACCCCTATTATCTAACCTTACCTACAGCAGTCAAGAGCTATATCAATCGAGCTTAATAGAGTTTTCTACAGCCAGCAGAGACAGCTGCTCATCACAAGCCAGAGAGCTGCCCCCTGCCCCCTGCCCTCTGGCCGAATGCCATCTATCAAGTGCGAAAAGAAAGTTGCGACTGCCGCGCGATCTTATCCAGCGGGCAATTTGCAGATACACAAAGTTCTTGAGACGTGGCATTTCGTATCAAATGTGAAGATAATGTTGCGATAAAATTTAACGGACATTGAACAAACGATCCGAATAAGTTCAGACATACTTAGCGAGTACGCGGCGCGCACTTGGCCGCAGCCACAGTCGCTCAGTCCGACAGTCCCTAGGTCCGACAGTCGCTCAGTCAGTGCCTTGGGGCAGTCCAGGTCTTGGCATGGGGTTCTCTGTTGGATCTGGCTAGCTGGCGTTAAATTTATTGCAAGAACAAAAAACAAAAAAACGACAGAGAAAACGTTGCAAATTAAAACAATTGCATAGTTTGCATAATTTTTGTAAACAAAGTGGTGGCCATGCACCACCAGCACCACTGGCACCACCAGCTATGTGACTGCAGCCAGTGCGAAGGTGCAAGGGGTTTGGCTTAAAGCTGCTAAGAAACGCGCCAAAGTGCGGATTAAGCCAAGAGGCCTTACGGGCCTTAAGCTAACTTTAAGCTTCGCTGATTCAATATATGTGTGTATGTGTATGTGTGTGTGTGTGAGTGTGAGTGTGAGTGTGTGGCACCACAACAACAGCATCTGCTTAAAATTGACTTCCACATGCAGCTTAGAGGGAAGTGCAACAACAGTCGATCGATTGCCAAATCACTCTCTCTTTCTCTCTCTCTCTCTCTCTCTCTCTCACTCTCTCTCTCTTTCTCAGCGTATGCGTGTATGCATTGCAGTTATTCAATTTTAACCATATTATCGCTGCTACACGGAAAACCTTTTAAACAACACAACACAGCAGTGGGTGGCTGCTGGGCAGCGAGCCCTCGGCTTATCAACTGTTATCGATATGCTGGTTGGCAGGCAACACAGAGAATGTGCCACAAAACCTATAGGAGTGCCACACAGTGCTGTGGGAGGGGAAGCCAGTGCGGGAGTGAGTAAGAGACGGGAATAGGACAGTTTGCAAACATTTGAAAATTGAGGAAAATAAAAAACATTGTTAGACTAGGACAAACACACACACACACACACACACACAAAGAGAAAGAGCGAGAGAGAGAGAGAGAGACATGCAGTTAAGCTGTCAGGCATAATTGGCTATAAAACATCTACAAGCTCCAGTGACATTTATATAGACCAGGCCAATAACAAAAACAAACGTGAGCAGGAAATGTATGTGGTTAAAGCGAATGGAGTAAGCCGAATGGCGAATGCCCTCTCATTTAGAAATGGCGAGTGAGGCAGAGGGGGAGAGATACATACCTGGAGAGCAAGGCGGAGAGATATGGGGAAGCAGAGATAGAGAAACGGCGAAGTAGAAGACGAAAGAGAGGGAATGAAGTGGAAAAAGAGAGAGAACATCGAAGACGGGGAGAGAGAGAGAGAGAGAGAGAGAGAGACAGAGAATTATAGCGCGGGAGCAAGAAAGAGAGAGAAAAAAGGCAGTGCAACGATAACGTTAAGAAAGTGAAGAAGAAGAGAGGTAAAACTCAATAGACAGAGAGAGATTAAGCGATATAGTGAAAAAACGGGTATACAGATAGATATATGTATGTATATATATGTATATTATACAGTAATCAATGCAGATAGATGTGGACATAAAAATATATATTTATGCATATAAAGATGTATTTATGTGTAGGTATACATATAGAGATGGGAAGATATATAGGTTAACCAATTTTACGTATATGAACATAAATACCTATTTTGGTAGAACTATATAAATATACATATATGTATATAAACATCCTCTCCACAATATACGTATATTTAATATAAATTTTGCTAGAGCTATATAAGCATTGATATATGTAAACACCCTCTCCACAATCATAATGAATGCTTAGAAATACTTGTATATAGAGAAAAAGATATCTACATATGTATGTGTACATATATATCGATTGATATATCGATACATATATATATATATATATATATATATATATATATATATATATATATATATATATATATATATATATATATATATATATATATATATATATGTATGTATATCGATAGACAAGCGTGTTTTTCGATATATTGGTATAGTCCTCAATCTATATTCATATGTATATATATATATTCACATTTTACATATTTATATATGCCTATCTACATTCTATATAGTATATTATCTATCCATATCTCTCCCTCTCTCTCTCTCTCTCTCACTCTCTCTCTCTTTCACACAGTACAGCCAACTGTTATTATCCACTTGCTGCTGCTGCTGCTGCTGCGAGTGAATTCAATTTGATCTGTTGATAGAGACAGGTACTTATTGGCCGTTTCCCATGTCACGCACTGACGCCTTCGGACTGCCCCTCGGCCCTCGGCCCTCGGCCATCCCCCTGGACACCTACCATGGCATGGCAGCAGGGATGCGCGCAGTTCGGATAACTATTTCAATTAGACGTTAATTATGCTAAATTGACACTGGTCATTATGACAAGTTGTTTGTGGTCTCGCTCACAGCTACGGCTACGACTACGGCTACGGCTACAGCTCTGCGTCGTCTCGCCTTTCTATTGCTCTTGCCCGCCCTCTCACACCAGCCATCTCTCTCTCGCTCTCGCTCTATCTGCTGCTCTTCTCACCCATTCCGCTCATCGTCTGCTGCCACGGCGAACACTTGCAACTGCAAATTTAATTTAATTGCATTTCATACGCCCATTTGGCCGCAACGCCGTCGTCGTCGTCGTCGTCGACGTCGTAACAGTTGACTTATTTAGGCAAAAAGGGAATCGCATTGCTGGCCAAGGGGCAGAGGGCAGCGGCAGCGGCTCTGTTAAGCAGCGGCTGCCTTCAGTCGCCGCAAAATTTTAATTGCCTGGCCACTGGACGCCGGCTACATTTGGCTCTGACCATCAGCGGCTGCCGCGGCCGCGTGTCAGCCAACCGACCACGAGGATGACGACAGCGACGCCGCGCGGCGAGGACGCCGGCCTTTACCTTTACCTGTGCCTGTGCCTGTGCCTGTCCAGTGGATGGCCAACACTTTGGTTGCCGCCGCGCTTCGCTGACTCCCGACCAGAGCTGATTCTTCAATTTTTGTTATTTTTGTTTTGGTTTTTTGTTTTTTTTTTTTTTTTTTCTTCAGTTTTTTGGGCACTGGCAAAGGGGCAAGGGCAAACCTGAGAAGGTTGTTAGCAATTATAAAACTATTGCGATGACGATAAATGGCATGCAGAGGCACATGTGTGAGGGAGAGTGAGAGAGAGAGGGGGGAGAGAGGGAGAGAGACGCAGAGAAAGAAAGTGTTGAGAAAGTTTTTTGGGCCAGATCAAAGGAATGAAGCAGACGCGTTAACCTTAACAAATGCAAATTAAGAAGGTGCAGATGAGTGATGGATAGACAGAGAGAGAGGGCGGGAGTAAGCGAGAGAGATATATAGAAAGAGAGAAGGGGAATGATCAAAAAATAAGTTATATGAAGAGTATACAGTGAGTAACAAGGGTGTTAGGGAGGGTAGAAACAGCTAGGAAACAGATGTGAGTACACATCATTAGAGAACAAGTATCGATATATATCGATGACAAAATGTAAGCAAAATTAGCAATGCAAACAAAATAGATCTGAAAAAAAACTAAACAAAGTTAAGGACATCCACAGAGAGACATGATTCTGCACTTACGTATAAATGGCTAAGCAAATATCGATAAAAGCCACTAAAAATCGAGAGAAAAAGCAAACTAAGTAAACACGGCAAAGTTGATGAATTTAAGGAAAGGTAAACAAATTGAGAAAAGCGAAAGACTAATAATCCAATGCAACAGTTACAGAGAAATGCGAGAGAGTAAGATGTACCGATAACAGCACGCATAACGATAACGATAACGATAACTTTGGAGCACCTCTTTTATGCACATTGAAATGCAAATCTTTCGCCGGCTCACGCAATCAGCTCGGGGTTCAAGGTCGCGACAGTGCTCTATGTAACGAGCATGCCCATTCGCGGAGTCAGCTACAACATGCAACGCACCGAGCCCCTCCCCTCCCCTCCACTCGCTCATGGTGCGAACGAGAAATGCTGGCCGCCAGCGATGGGGCACGCATCAGGCGCGCAAATAAATTAGCGGCCGCAAAGTGTTGACATTTATTGTCAAGCCAATCGGGCGACGGGCCTCAAGCCCAATGCCCAAAGCACTTGCAACAAGATACATGCCGCATGCGGCACCATGAGTAATGTGGAGTGCCAGCGAGTGCGAGTGCGAGTGCCAGAGGAGCGGGTGCCAAGGGGCGCAGACATCTCAGCCAAGTGGCACCGCACGCTTTTGGTCAATTTCAATTTATTGCAACAAGTGACAATGGACACTCGCACAATCGAGTGAGCGCGACTGCGAACGTGAACGTGAATGTGAATGTGAATGGGCAGCCGTTGCTGCCTGTCCCCAATTTGAGCCGGGCCCCAGTCCAGGCCCAAGTCGTTGCCGATTGCCAATGCAATCCCATTACGAGAGCCGCTGCGATCGACTCTTTAATTGGTGCGTTGTCTGCGCCCAGCATCCAGCATCCAGCTTCCAGCTCTCATCCTCTGCCTGGAGTGGAGTGGAGTGACGTCGACAAGGCGCGACCACGACAGCGACGACGTCTAAATTGTCGCACCTTTTACAGCCGCCCGAGTGGAGCAGCTGGTGACAATGGGGCCGCACCTACTTCAAGGGTTGCCAGGGCTTCTGTGCAGCAGCTACCGCTGGGATGATTATATAGCCAGGGAAACAGAGAGACAGGGAAAGATGGAGATGGAGAGCTAGATAGAGAGAGAGACTTAGAGAGAAGTTGCCAAGTTTAACTGGGCTTATCAGTATGAACAATGCGAGTCTTAACTCAATCTGTCTCTCTCTCTCTCTCTCTCTCTCTCTCTCTCTTTCCCTCAGCCTAACTCTATCTCATCTTCTCTATCTCTAACTTTTTCATTCTCTTTCTGTCTTATCTACTTCCAATCACTCTCTCTCTCTCTCTTTCTCTATCTCTAACTTTTTCATTCTCTCTCTGTATGTCCTACTCCCAATCTATCTCTCTCTCTCCCTCTCTCTTTCTCTATGTCTAACTTTTTCATTCTGTCTCTGTATGTCCTACTCCCATTCTATCGCTCTCTCTCTCTCTTTCTCTATCTCTAACTTTTTCATTCTCTCTCTGTATGTCCTACTCCCAATCTATCTCTCTCTCTCTCTCTCTCTACCTCTCTCTCTACCTCTCTCTCTCTCTATCTCCCTATATATCTAGCTCTATGGGTCTCTCTATCTTGCTTTCATTCTTTCATATTATTTGTCTTTCTTTCTCTTTCTCTTTCTCTTCCTTTCTACACCCTACTTCTCCGTCTCTCACTCTCTCTATATACCATCCATCTCTCTTTATCTCTCCGGCTTACCACTAACTGCGTTACGCTCTTCATTCTATATGCAAATATTGATTGCCCTTCTCTGCACTTCTCATTATTGATTATTATTGGATTATTTCAATCTTCATTTCATTTGGAGAAATGACTCTTTGGCTAGCAGCTCTCTTGACCCGGCCGTATGTATGTTAAATAAGTTTACTGCTGAGCAGTTTGCGGTGGTTGCCAATGCTCATTAGGCGCATCCAAAACGAGAGCCCTACCCACATGAGGCACCGCCGTTCCGACCAACCCAATGTTTCAGACAGACGCACACACACACACACACACACACACACATGAGGGCCAGTTAAACGACGGCACAGTTTAAGCCGAGCTGGCCCTTGCTCTTGGAACGGGGCTCCGGTTAGTTGAGGTAGGTTAATTTTATTGGCCAAATAAGTGGGTATCAAATTTAATGGCCACAGCAACAAGCAGAAGGCCAAGACGCGCACGAACAACACGAACGAAGAAAACGAGGAAGAAGCAGAGCAAGCAGCAACAGCAACAGCAGCAGCAGAGGAAGAAAACAACAAGAAAGCAACCAGAAAATGGGGGAGGCAGCAAATTGCGGCCCAGTGCGCAGTGCATAAAGCGTAAAAATGAGCCAAAATAAATAAAAGCCGCAACAACAACAACAACAACAACAGCAAGACGTCGACGTCCGTTTGATTGATTGGCGACAGCAGCGGAAGCGTCTGCGTCAGCGTCAGCGTCTGCGTCAGCAGCGACGTCGCCGCCTCTCACAAAATGGCTTTTGCGTAAGGTCAGGCATTTTGCATTTTAGCCGAACCAGAAGCCAATCCCAATTGTCTCCGAGCGGAACCAGTAGCCCACTCACTCGCTCCATGGCCGCACGAAATTTAATTAAGAAATTATCGATTAGGTTCGCCCTGAAAGACCCTATTGAAATCAACTTTTGAAATTAGCAGAGAATCGAGTAAAAACTTCCTTTGAAATCAAGTTTGTGCAAAAAATAATAAGTGAAAAATGAAATATATATTCAAGAATTTTATCGAGCTATGACTATCAAAGACAGTCTTTGCAAATGTTGTATGAATATGATCTATTTATATTCTGGTAAAAGTTTTGAAATAAAAATAAGACAGCTCAAAGTCAAAGCAAAATTTATATGTAAAATATTGAATTTTTGATTAATTTTTATTTTATTTTTCTTTAAATTACGTTTAATGAAGTTTTGCTTTAATTAAAGTGCGATTTTTATTGATCGATATGCAAAATGTTACCAAAAGTCATTAAATTAGTTTTTTAATGTCTTGCCAGGGCTCAAGAAATTATTAGATATATTTAAATATCTAGATATATTTTACATATACATATGTTTTAATATCTTGATTTAGTTGAATTGACAAATATATAATATTTCTATGAAAGGCGACATATATAATATATACATTTTATATGCAAAACTTTTATAGATATCAATCATTTGCACTTGGTTTTTCCTCAAGCCTTATGAATATCGATCACAATTCCTTATTCTTTAAATATCGATTTCTGTAATTTACATGGTATTGCTCATATAAGTGTCCATGGCTTGCTCTGCTTTTCTTTTTAAGGATAGCATTCGAAATATCAATAAATATTATTTATAGTGCAAGTATCGATAAGTATCGTTTGCTCATTAACATTTGTTTATTATAGATACATAAGTCGTAACGTTTCACGTTAATTAAAGTAATATGGATGGAGTAAGATAAATCTATAACTATAGATCGCTTGCACTTACTTTTATAGTTAAGGATTCTGCTAATATCGATAAATATTAATTTCCCACCTATATTTATTTATTGTGTTATAATTATTAGTATTATATTATATTATATTATATTATATTATATTATATTATATTATATTATATTATATTATATTATATTATATTATATTATTATATTTTATTATATTATATTATATTGTATTATATTATATTATATCATAATTAAATTCAAATATCTATAATTTACACCTTTTTCCTCATTCAAAAATATACATATTTTATTAAATATTTTATTATAATAATTTACTTAAGTATTTAAGTTCTACAATAAATATCGAACGCCTGCAAATATTTGCCTCGAGCTATTTTAATTGCTTGATGCTCGCTGAAAGTTTTCTTGGACTCTTCAACTCTCTCATGCTGTCTCTTTCTCCCACTCGCAGCAGCCTTAGCTAGGCACGAAAATTCTTTAGCAATTTTCACATAACTCGGTTACATTTCAGACCTGAAGTCCGCAGTCCGCAGTCCGCAGTCCGACGACGACGACCGAGCCCCAAAGAACGAAGTCAAAGTCAAAGTCGTAGTTTACCGATATCCGACTTAGTAATTCTTTCACGATCCCTCACTGTGTAGAACCATTGTGTATCAAGATCGTGTGATCTAGTGTGGCAGCCAGGCAGTAGAGGCAGTAGAGGCAGTCCAGGCAGGCAAACGCATGATCACGTTTACGCTTACGCATCATTTAATGGATGATCGTGGTGAGGCCCACTCAGCTGATGGCCAGCGAAGCTGTTGATGAACAAACGCTGCTCCGCTTCCTATCTAACTGGCTAGCTGGCTAGCTGGCTGGGCTCGGCACCCACCAACAACAACAACAACAACAACAACAACAACACCACCACCACCAACTGGGCATACAACTTTATCACTTGGCCACAAAATATCTTCAATTGGTTCCATTAAACTTAAGCAGCGACTGTGCACGCTCTACACGCTCTACACGCTGTTCATGACCAAGGCAGGCCGCGCTTCGTGCGTTGCCATCATCATCGTCATCATTGGGCGTCGTGCCCAAAATTAACCTGCCCGGGCACAGCCACAGCCGCAGCCACAGTCGCAGCTAGAGTTGGCTTGGTGGTTTGGTGGTGCTGCAGGTGATGGCGGTGCAGGCTCATGCCGCATGATCATGGCGACGCAGGCTACGCGCAGCCGCTATAAATTCTATTGGCGTATCTATCTACACTATTTCTAATTTAGCCTTTTGCCTCTGCTCAGCTCAGCTGAGCTGCGCTCCCAGTTGCAGTTGCAGTTGCTGAATCTGTGGCTCGGTTTACTCTGTTACCTTAGTCGACGTCGTCGTCATCGTCGTCGTCGTCGTCGTCGCTGGCCAATTTAAGTTTAAGTGCTTTGGTAACAGTTTCGCGCTTTCGAAACTTGAGTCGTGATTTATATTTTTTCTTTCTTTTGCTCGTCGCTCTCTCTCTCTCTCTGTTGGTTTGGCTCTTCTTTTCAACTCCCTTTTGGCAGTCGGGCAGCAACTGCGATTCCTTTGCAGGCGCTGTAGGAATTTTCAAGTGCCGTTTTTCACGCCACGACACGCAATCGCTGCGCTCAAGTAAATTAGGAAAATTGATCTAAATTTTCTTGGGAACCTTTCCATTTTTCTATTGCTGCTGCTGCTGCCGCCGCTGCTGTGGTTGTTGTTGTTGTCGTAGTAACTGCTTGCGCTTTTTTTTTGCCAAGATCGTTTGCAGCTTTTCCATGAGAGCGAGGCCAGCTCAGCTCAGCTCAGCTCAGCTCAGCTCAGCGAGCAACCCATCAAAATCAAACACATGTTGTCGTCATTTTGCAATTTGGTAACTGGAGCTTGGCGCTCACAAAGCAGACGCAAGAGTCGGCAATGACTGACGAGCAAATACCCTGCTCAGCTCAGCTATTCGTTGGGGCTTACGATCTACGAACTAGGCTTGAAAATCTAGGAACTTAGAGTGATTATATGATTATAGTTGCATCGACAGCTGGAAAGGAAAGGCAACGATAATGCTCTTCCCTTGATAGTGAAGCTTCTTCTAAGCATTGTCACAGCTCCAAGGATTCGATTTTTTATGTGGCATAGCGTATCAATATGGAATTATGCATTATCAGTAGTCTATATAAGTATATCTATAAGTATAGATGCAGTACTTTATCAATATCTAGTGCTTCAGTCTGTTAAACATGCTCGATATGCCCTTTGGAACCAAATAGCTCCACTTAATTGTCCGACAGAATAACAAATAATAACAACAATTTCGGGAAAGATGCCATAAATCGCAATGCAGTTTGATCTACGCCAGCTGCCAGTGAAATGGGCAGCACTGTCCCAAATAAAAGCACAAATGGGCAGCACTCGGACTTGAGTTATGTGAGCACCGAATCGCTTAGCATTTGGCACAGCTTGCTAAAGACTCGCGAAAGTGTCCATAGATGATGTCTATATATATATAGAGGTCCATATATGGCGAATCTCTGATCTATCTGCAGCCAGTTGAGCTGCGCTTTCATGCATCGACAAGGCCTGCCATCGAAAGCCATCGAGAGCCATCGGCCATCGGCCATCGCATCGCATCGCATCGCATCGCGTTTGTTATTCGTTATTCGGGGCGAGCATAAATGCAATCAGCAATCGCATTAATTTCAGCTACACAACGTGGTGCTAATGCGACAAGTTCTGTGCGCTTGGCCATTTGCCGCTTCCTGGAAAGTGGCATCCGAATCGGAGCACTGCGCTCGCCGCCGATCAGCGATACGAGAAATGGGCAGCGCATCGAATGGAAGCGGAGCACTCGGCCAGTCTCCTCTATCTGCATGGGCCATCGACCAGGCTAGAGTGACTGAGTGACCAGGCACTGTCAGGCTGGCAGGCTGACTCTCTCAGAGATAACGCGCCAGAGCCGTGGCCGGCAATTATAATATATACAAAATGCAATCGAGTTCAGAGGGCAAACGTAGAAATTGCCAGAGCGAGAGAGAGGGAGGGAGAGGTAGAGGGAGAGAGGGCGGTAGATATTGTTAGCCAGCGGCTGGTATCGGTTCATTGGCAGCTTTGCACGTCGTCGTCGTCGTCGTCGTCGTCGTCGTCATCGTCGATCAATGTGCAGCCTGTAGCGCCGCATCCGTATCAAGATGTTTGGCTTATTGAGGCCCGCGAACCAGGCAATCGTGATCAACTGTGCAACAGAATTCGGCAGCAATTTTCGTGGCACATTGCAACTGGCGATGCGGCGACAGATTCGTTTTGGGCGCTACGCAAGTCCACAGAGTCAGAGTCAGAGTCAGAGCCAGAGCCATGTCCATGCCAGCTGCGGGCGCCCACAACGCACATGAGCTAGAGTGAGAGAGAGAGAGAGAGTGAGAGGCGCAGAGCGAGAGCGAGAGCGAGAGACGCTGTAGGCGCAGCGAGAGCTGCAGCTATCCACAGCTCCACGTTTAATAAGCAATTTTGATTTGGAGCAGATTATGTGACGGGCAAACGAGCCTCGGCACCAGGTTGCATGCAACATGAGGCAGCCAGCTACTGCAGCCGAAACGTGAGCTCCTTGAGTCAGGCAGGCAACTCGCTTTGGCTGTGCCACGTCTCGCTGCACTTGACTTTGTTGCTGACCCGGCCAAAGATTTTTAACTTGCCCCATGCGCAGCGACTCTCTTTCAGCTCTCTCTCTCTCAGTCTCTCCCTCTCTCCCTCTCTCTCTCTCTCTCGCTCCCTGTGCGGATCTTGCTGATACTGTTTTACATGGAACTCGTACTGATTGCTTCTAGTCATGCCCCGATTCGCTGATTTCCCATTTTGTGATAAGAGCGCGCATCATTTTCATTGGAATTGCATGTATTTTTTTATTGAATTTTAATTGGCAGTCCAACAAGTAACAGCTACAACATAAAACTTAGATGGCTGACAGTGCAGAGATGCTGTGAGTGACATGCTTGCTTGCTCATCTTCTCGCTCTCGCTCACGCTCGCCCTCTCCCGCTGTCGCTCCCTTGCCGTAGCCATCGCCATCGCCATCGCCGTAGCCATCGCCTTTGCCTTCGCCTTCGTTGCACGCGTTTGCTCTTGTTCTGTTTCTCTGTCTATATATGTATCTCTTTACATATAGAATGCCATAGTTATGTACACAGCCAAAGTTTTGTATATGTGTGTGTGTGTGCGTGTTCGTGTGTGTGTGTGCTTGCATTGTTGAATTTTGTGAATCTTGAGAATCCCTTGAAGAGTTTACTTGAACGACTCCAAATCCTTTTCGCACGTCTTGTAGGCCACCCCAAAGCCGAATCCAGTGCCAAGCAAGATCGGCCAAACGCGCCGACGCAGAAATAATAGGGATATGACAGCGCCCACGACAAAGCCGCCGCCGCCCTTGACAATGCCATTGGCCATGCACCGATCGAACTTCCTTCCGGGCTGGTCCTCAAAGAACACCTTCTCCTCGACGGGCATTGTTGGACGATAGTGGCCTCAAGTCTTTCCCAGCAGATCCAGCACCTAACCCAGCGGAAATTGGTCGTGTTTCTCTCTTTTTTTTACGTTTTTTCTTTTTTTACTTTCAAAATAACTTTGACATAAAAACGGGAAATTTTCCTAAAACAAGTCGATACGCTTAAAATCAGGCACGATTGTTAATGTTGTTGATGCTTCGAAAAACTAAATCTCACAAAAGTCAACGATCCAAAAGCTCGCCTCGAAAGCAGTGGAGCAAAGCCTACTCAGATATTATTATTCTATATCGATTATTTATACATACGATATCGATTGTTTGTTTTGATATTTGTTCATATGAAAATTTGCGTATGTGCATGAATATGAAATTTATGAGCTCTGGTATGTAGGAATGAAAAAAACAGAGAAAAGAAAATTTTCAATAATGATAAATAGTCCAATGAATTTTCCCATATTTTTATGTATAATACCTAATAGCAATTTGGCACTTAAATAAAGTAAGTGTAAGTAAATATTGTAATTATAAATTTACGTATGCAGTTTTAAACATTTCAAAATTAAATGTTAAAAAATTATTATTAAAAACATTTTGTAAAATATTATATATTATATATTAATGCATTTTTTTTTTTTTAATAATAACAAAGTTGCAGTATGAAATTTTTACAAATTCGAAATTACATTTTTTACCAAACATCAAATATAAAAAATAAATAAATAAAAATATTTAAAAATAAAAAATATATAAATAAAATTACATGGTCGCCAATAAATATTAAATAGTCAATTATTAAAAAAAAAAAAAAAAAATACCTTGTTTTAAATATAAAAAAATAAAGATATATAAAAAAATATTTAAAAATAAAAAATATATATAAATAAAATTACATGGTCGTCAATAAATATTAAATAGTCAATTATTAAAATAAAAATAAAAAAAAAATAAAGCACTTACAAATAATTTTTTAAAATTGCATAATGAAGCTGTAGTATCTAAATATTTTGTTAGTACTCAAAATTAAATAGTTCAGCATATTTTTTATTTTAAGAAATGTAAAGTAAATAAATAACAATTAAAAAAGATGCTTAATTTTCATAATAAATATATTGTATAGTATATATCTTAGAATATACTATTATATATACTTTTAAATATATATATATTTTTTTTTTTTAATTCATCAAAAATATTTCACATATATATTAAAAAACATTTAAGTAAAATACAATTAATGTGATAAAAAAAATATTTAAAATACATACAAAAAAAATTTCCAAAAATCATTTAACCACTAAACAAATTGCTTTAAATATTTATTATTTTAGAGATATTTTAAATGAATATATATAAGAAATTATGAAGCTTTATAATGAATTTTGGAGCTGATGCAATTGGAATGAATCTTTGTAGCTTCACCGAGTTGGAGTCCAACTGGCAAAATGCTGAGAGGCAGCAACATGAATGCAGACATGCATAGGAGCCTGGGTATGTGGAGCTGTTGTTGCATTTGCCACATTAACAACTCCACGAATGGCAATGGAAATGTTTGTGCAATGGGCTGGAGGCAGGCGTGGACTGCACATCGGACTCCTTCGGAGCACGCATGCTGCCGGCACTGAAGCGCAACTGGCTGAGACTTCAGCCAGATACACTTACTTCTTAACCTTTTGCAATGGTGCAGCAGCAGCAGCAGCGGCAGCGGCAGCCCCAGATCGATCACGATCGATATCTGCCAAAATAGATAATAATCGATAGCGAGGCAAGTGCCTCGACCGCAACGAGCACAATCATTCGCAATCTCAGCTATGCATGTATATGGTCTGCCTGTCCATCCGTCCGTTCGTTCGCGATGGAGGTAATCATGTCAGTTAAGGGAAAAACACCGTAACATTGTTTCCATTACGATTCTTGTTTTGGATCGATGGGAACTAACCGGCCAAGCAGAAGAACAAAGAAACCATCGCTGACGAGCGCTGCTCCGTTGACGTGTTAAGTGTTAAAGAGACGCCGACAACTTCGTGGCCCAAAAAACAAAGCAAAGCAAAACAAAACAAAGAAAAAGAAAAGAGAGAGACTAACTTTTGGATTTTGGCTAGCCTCGTTGGCAACAGCAAGGCTATAATTTGCTCGCCCACCATTTGCTGGGCCGTTTGGCTGGCCAAGACGAAGCGAAGCCTAACTCGAAAATTGCAAATTCGGGTGCTCAATGGCGTCCGAATCCTTTTCTATTACTTCTGCCTCAAAGTTGTTGCTGGCTTGACCGGGCTCTGTGTTTAAAGAAATTGTTGTGCCTCCATTCGCTGCATCGGGCAATTTAATGCAGTTGTTGTTGCTACTATTGTTGTTGTTGTTGTTGCTGTTGTTGTTGGTGGTGTCTGAAATTGGGTGTTTTGTGGGTGTTGCGCATTTTGCACTTTGGCACAGTTATTGTAAACTCTGCTCAGCTCAGGCATTGCCGTGGCTAGCTGTAATCTCTTAAATTAAACGAATGCATCATATGCCGCTCGAAATTGGGGTCAGCTTGAAGCTACTTAAGGCTAGAATATATATACATATATATACATATATACATATATTCATAGTCCACAATAGAAGCACAGCCAAAAATGCTTTCATTGAAGTGATTTGAGGGAGGTGTAAAATAATCATGGGGTGCTTAAAATATAAATAAATTTATATAAAAGAAATATTGCTAACAAATTATATAAAAAATATTAAAATATTAATATTATTATTATTATATATTATATTAATAAATTATAAAAATTATTAAATCAATTTAAAATATATAATAATAATTATATATCAATTTTAACAAATTTTATTTTAAATCATTTAATAAATTTAATATGTATAATAATCATAAATCAATTTAAAATCGCAATAAATGGAATGAAACTGAGTTTTAAAATATTTATTAAATTATTAATTATGAATTTTTTATGTAACATAGTTTGTGGAACACTTAAATGTGTGAGATTCTCCAAAAGATGGAATTAATAATACTATTTTTATTTAAGTTTTGTATTAGTTTTAAATAATTAATATTTTTGAATTATTTTTAAAGAATTTCTTTTAAGAAATTTTTTATACAAAAATAATAAATATTATATTAATAATAAATCTGCAATAATAATTCTTTTATTTTTTTATTAAACAATAATATTATTATATTCTCGATTTATTTGTAAAAATTTTTAACGAAGTTTCTATATACAAATAATTATAAATAAATAAAAATAAGAAGTAAATAAAAAATTAAAAGCTTAGTATACATAACTAATAAATCGGCCATATTAAGATTAATATTGTTTTTATTATATAATAATAATATTATTTAATAATATTATTATAATAACTTGATTTATTAAATCTTTTCAAGTATCTCTACATAAAAATAATAAATAATAAATTCAGATATATTTCCGTAACAACTTAATTATTAATAAGCATAATATATGGAATACTTAAAGAGCATAAACTAATGTCTATAAATATATATCGGTGAGAGAGATGTAATGAGAGAAATGGAGAGAATGGGCGGAAGACATTGTGTGGCAATGAGATACAGAGAGGCAGAGAGAGCAACTCTTACCTATGGAATACGTATAACATATGTTGAAGCATATTTAAATATTTCCTCTTGGCGCTATGTGATATAATATAACTACATTATATTTAAGTTTTCACATAATCAATATTTTATTAAATTGTTGAATGCAAGTTCATAAATAATATAATTTTATTTTTATTATTCATCCCATTTTTATGGCTTAAGTCTCAAGTTCATTTAAAACTTGATACTCGTGGGCATAGAAAGAGTTACCGAATTTAACGGTTAGAATCAAGCAGAAGAAGAAGATGAAGTAAGAGAAGAGGCAGTGGAAGAAGAGCGGAAGGTAGTTGAGACCACAAATTGGCCAAAAGCAGTTGGCTTATAATAAAGACATTTATGGGCCGGAGCGATTCAATTGTGCGGCAGTCCACAACTTTGCAGTCAATGAGGTAAACACACAGACAGACGGAGAAACATAAGAGAAAATGTGGTAGGGGGAGAGAGAGAAGCTGAGAGAGAGAGAGAGAGAGAGAGAGAGAGAGGCGAGTACTCAGTTGATCAGCTTTGAGGTAAACAGAAATAATTCGACTGCGATTCGCAGTTCGAGTTGGAATCGGACGACGATTACCTTGAGGGCAACGCACAACGTTGCGTGTGTGTGTGTGTGTGCATGCATTGGGTGGGTGTCCCTAGTCAGACATCGTGCAACAACAACAACAACAACAACAACTCCATGAGCACATGCTCAAGCAAAACATGGCCAAGGCCCGAAAGCCATATGGCCAACAATTGAGATTCGGGCCGCAAACTTAGGCCCGGCTCTGGGTCTGGTGCATGGGGATCTGTGGCATGGCCAGAACGGGGCTCATTATAGATGCAGCGCCGATTTGTTTTGTTGTCCCCCCATTTGACTTTGAATTGATAGCATCAGGCAGCAGCCGGCAAACGGTTTAGCCCCAGACGCTTTTCGACTCTCCACTCCCGACTCGGACTCCCAACTTAACACAACAACTACAAATGTGACGCAGGCCGGCGGGTGCAGCAGCAGCAGCAGCAGCAGCAGCAGCCAAAGCAGCAGCCAAAGCAGCGCCCAGTTTTGCCTGCATTTAAGATATAAATGTATCTGAACAATTGAGCTAGCAGTGCATGCGCATGTGCAGTGCAAATATTTTAGATTCGCATAAACTTTGCATAGTTTTTAGATGCTGCGCACAGTGGTTAAGACATATGGCAAAAGCGGATGAAAATTTCAAATCAAAGCTTAGCAAAGTAAAGTGAAGTAAAAGTAAAGTATTTGGTAATAATACGGAGAAATTGG
Organism: Drosophila navojoa; assembly: GCF_054131105.1. Taxonomy (NCBI): domain Eukaryota; kingdom Metazoa; phylum Arthropoda; class Insecta; order Diptera; family Drosophilidae; genus Drosophila; species Drosophila navojoa. Next base: position 10,510,240 of record NC_142895.1, on the reverse strand, counting down.
AAAAATGTGATAGAAGAGAACGGAAAATGGAGAGAAAGACATTAGCATTATAAGAGATGAAGAGAGAAGGGCAACGATTTAAAGAGAGTGCGGGATAGAGAGAGATAGAAAGATAGTAAGAGATGGGGAGAGGAAAACAAAGGCTTACAGGGAAAGAGAAAGAGACAATCAGAGGGAAAGTGGCAGAAAGAGAGAGCTTTCTAACAGAGATAGAGGGAAAGAGAGAAAGAGAGAAGTAGAGATTGAATAAAACGAAAAAAATAGAGAGACCAAATAATAAAAGAGAAGCAAGCAAGCAAGAGTCAATGTGAGAGACAACGAGAGAGACAAATAGAGCTGAGAGAGAGAGAGAGAGAGAGAGAAAGTAGGAGAAGCTTAAAGAATTACAAAGCGTGAAAGTAAAAATATGTTGTCCAAAGCAGTGCCAATGCTCTACTGAATCAGAGATAGACAAAGAAAGAAATCGAGATAAACAGAAGAGGGACAAAGAAGAAAACAAATCTGTATGCTCTATAGTTTCAAGTGATCCTGAGAAAAACAGAGATTGGGAAAGGCAAAAATCTATCGAATAGGAGACATGAATTGGGAGAGAGAGGAAGAGCAAGAAATATGTGTAAATCAGAGAGTGGTTGGTTATCGTATAGTCTACCCAAACACAGATGAGAGAATGAGAGAGAGAGAGGGAGTTAGAAAGAGGGGAATATAGGCATGGCCAAAGTGTCTATAAGTGTCTTTCGCTTCGCTTATTTCCACTCAGAGACTACAACAAAGTTTAGGTCTTAATGAGCTCATAGCTTAAACTTGCTTTTGAGTTAGAAATAATTTTGATGTGAGGCCTAACATTCAGTTTAACAATCAGTTAAATCTAGCAACAAGTTTGAGCTGCTTCTTTGATCGAAGAAAATGCTTTAACTGAATATTGAATTTAATTAACATCTTGAGGTATATTTATATAGATGAATATTTATTATATAACACACCATATAGCACAATCCTTTAGCTGATCAAGCTGTTGGTTTTGGAGAGTGTGCACCACTGTTCGCTTAGAGCACTCGCGCTCGCGCCTGCCCCAGCGCACTTCCACTTGGCCCCGCATCCGCGTCGCGTTTTGGCCCGTTCGCTGCGTGTTGTCCACGCATTCGTCGCCGTCGTCGTCGTCGTCGTTGTTTTGCCCATCGGCTGTTTAGCTGCGCATTTTATTTAACATATCATTTAAAATTCATGTAAAACACATGTAGCTGAAGCTGTTGCTGCGGCTGTGGAGCGGGCCTGCCCTGCTTTGCATACCGTGGGCATAAAGTACATGGGGCACAGCCACAGACAGCAGAACAACTGCATCACACCCAAGCGCCAGGAGCAAGCCACATCCACATCCACATCGACATCGACATCGGTCCGGCTGCCCATCCAGGCACACAGTCCCGCTGTCCATCTGGCCAGATCGCATTCATAAGCAGGCTCTGAGCTGACTCTTGTATATCTGTGCGCATATCTCTCTCTCTGAGGCTGGAAGCCGTTGCGTTTGCCTTCCCTATAGTCGGCCTGGATGAAGATGTCTCTGTCTCTCTCTCTGTCTCCGACTCCGACTCCGACCTCGACTCGGACTCTGACTCTGACTCTGTCGCTTGTTGCATGCTGCATTTAATTTGTAAACAAAGTCTTTAGTTTATGACTGGCGCGTTATTTTAGCATATGCACATCTAGGCCTCGGCACTGTCCACCTTGGCCCATGGCTCAAGCCCGGGCTGAAGCATTTTGTATGAAATTTGTAAACAATTCCGAGCCCAGTTGCCTTGCCAGGCATTTGTAATTTACATATTTGACTGCCCCCACAGGCCCACACTCCCGTCCACCAACCACCGACCACCTCCCACCTCTTGGCATGGATATTGTTAGCCAGTGGCATTTCATCAATGTGCTTGGACGATCTGACCTTTTGCTCTCGCTCTCGCTCTCGCTCTCTCTTTCTCTAGCTAAAGTCTGGCAGCCATAACAAATCACCAATGACTCGGCCCGACACTAAATGCAATTTATAACACTCTTTGCTCCTGTTGTCCTTGTTGTTGTTGTTGTTGTTGAGCAGATTGTCAAACAAGTTGACTTAAAGGCAAGTTAACGAGCGCTGTTAGCTGCCCGCCTTAGCCATCATCACCATCATCACCATCATCAGCATCATCATCATCATCGTAATTATCATTGTCATTGTCATTATCATCAGCAAAGTCATTGCGCTGAACGACAACTTCATCTCGTGACAGCCGCGCTGTCATCAACATCAACACACGGCGCGACGCGATGCGACGCGGCGCCCCGAAAAAAACCCATCAAAAGCTCTGGGTAGCGCACGTAAAATGCAACACAAAATGAAACATTAACCAACACTAAAAACCAACGAACGATAAATGCTCTACGGCCAACTCCACTTCATTCACAATTTGCTCCAGAAAAAACGTCGGGTCTATATCTAAAATATCTCAATATGTTTCCAATATTCGCTCATGAATGATAACACATACATACATATATTATATTTCCAGAAAAGAATTTGAGCTGAGGTCTTAACTCGTTCATATCCAATATTTATTTATGCAATATGTTTATTTATTTAATTATTTATCAAATATACAAGCGAAAGTCAAATTTATCACAAAGTGTAAATTAAACGTCTTACAACACTGGCTATTTGTCTAGTGAAGAGAAATTACAAAAGCTACCAATTGTAGATTTGAAATCATCTGACAAATATTTAAAAAAAAAAAAAAAAATGTTTTTATATATATTAAATTAATTTAAAATAAAAAATTATTATTATATTATTAAATTATATTGACAAATATTAAAAAAAAAAAAAAAATGTTTTTATATACATTAAATAAATAACTAAATAAATTAAAATAATAAATTAAATAAATTAAAATACTAAATAAAATAAATTAAAATTATTTAACTGTCTTGTACGATATAGAATATTAAATATATGTACTATATGTAGATAAACTATTTATACATGCTGAATAAAAGATTTATATACAAAGCTAAAAGTCTACTCATTAAAAAATATATGTATATATTTATCTTTAATGCTCAAAGTTGGATAATTTAAAACAAAATTAATAAAATTCCAGCCTTATCTTAAAATAATGAGATTGTCATGCGCCACCTACCGCTAGATGGCGCCACCAACATGCTGAAATTCAACTTGAATCGTCTCAAACTCTAGATCGAATACTTGTTTAACTGATTGATGAGTGATTCATTAGTGCAGCATTGCAACCCTTTTGCTGCATAGGGCATTGCCCACGCCCCACGGCCAACGCCCAACGCCCCACGCCCTACGCCCTACGCCCTGTCCTAGCGATGCACTTGCCAGTTGAGTTTTTATGAACGCTTCGGCTTTCAAATAAAACTACAGCGCCTGCCAGCACATGAATAATGCAAATGCCAAGTAAAAGACGCCAAGCACCGAACCCCGCTTAACCAAAGAGTTCCCTTAAAAAAAAAATGAAGAAGGAAGCTTAATGCGCCATAACTCACCCACACACACACACAGATAGAGAGATGTGTGTGTGTGTGTGTGTGTGGCGCACGGGGTTTGAGGCACTCATGCATCGGATCTAATATGACCAGCCGTCACTCATTAAGCCGCTGTCGCTGTCTGACGTCCGTTTCTTTATTGTTATAAATCCTTAAAACATAAACATTTATATATATAAATACAAATATATATATATATGTGTGTGTGTGTGTGTGCTAGCCGGCGGTTATCGGAGCGACGGAAATTGCGATTTTTCATTTTCAGTTTTTCGGTTCGCTCATCAAATTTTGTCAAATTTGGCTGATGTTGCTATTGTTGTTGCTGCTGCTGCTGCTGCTGCTGCTGTTGCTGTTGTTGCTGTTGCTGCTGTTGCTGTTAATATTTTAGCAAAATAATTAACACGAGCCCAGGCAGACATCCTTGGCAGGACCATCATCAACAACCATAGCCCAGCCACGTCTCGTGCCAGCCTCAAGGCAGTCAACCATCGCCTCTCCCACTCCCACTCCCACTCTCTCTCTCTCTCTCTCTCTCGCACACTTGGCGCGTCTGCCTGTCTAAGCAGCCGCATTATATGCAACATTTTGTCGCCTTGTGATTATTTTTGGGTATTATTTGATGCCCGGGACCGACAACTGCTGAAAAATGCACCTCATTTTGCCTGATTGCTCGGCTTGGCTGCCTCTAACGGCGCTTGCCGCATCATGGCCCCCCATCCACCATCCCCCATGTGGGTCGGTTGCTGTTGCTGCTCATCATTTGTCTTATAGAGGGTCTTGGCATATGTGCACGTAATATTTTAGTGTCGTTTACTTAGTGCAGGACCTGTTTTCCGCTACCTTCTACTCTTCATCTTGCTCTTCCTCCTCATCTTCCGCTTACTCTTCTGATGTGCCTGGGCCTGCGGCTGCTGTGGCTCTTGTGGATCGAGCTGTCCCTGCCCGGCAGTTATTTCTTTGATATGCATTTAATTTTTAATGGCCGCCTGAAAGTAGGCAACGCTTTTTTGCTTTACGACTGCCTGCCACTTGGGCTAATTAAAGTGGCCAGCTTAAGAGACACCGAGACACGGTGCTTGAGGCGAATAGCCCAGACAGCAACAGCACCATCGCAGCACAACAACTATCGCAACAACAACAACATGCCATTAAATCTTTGCTTATTAGCCTGATTATTTTTCAACATATTGATAATTGCTAGCTGTGCAGACAATGCTTGAGTATCTGCAGATAACAAAGCAACTGAAACGCTATTCACTTGTGAAAGCCATATAAATCACATCAATTATAGATAATTATAATATATTAATAGCTCCGAGCATTTCTTTCTTGTGCAGGTCGTTGGCCAGCGAAGCTTCATTCAGTTGTAGCACACAAAATCATTGCATACTTTTAGGCAATGCCAAAAATTTATGGCAAATCAAAGCCAGATTGGATTCCATAAATTATAGCTATTCTTGATCAGCATAAAGTTCTGAAACAACGTTGTCCATTTATCTACCTGTTGCCCTAATACGTGAGCCTAGAAATTAAAAATAAATCATATAATATGTGTATGTGCTACATAGAGTGAATGTGTTTTGTCTCTTAGAGTTCGACAGTTAGTGAAATGATTTAGTCAAAACATAAAATCTAACGATTACTCTAGAAGTCATAATAAATTGACGCTGAAAAAGTGCAGAAAGCGAAGCCGAAAGAGCGATGCGAAATATGGACAAAAGACCCAGAATTGAAAACTCGATTTGGCATTCGGAAACATTCGGAGCGCAGCCTCATCCAATTCATTTAATCCGTTATGAACAAATCATGTAAAAAACATAATTTTTGCAAGGCTCTCGTCTTGGTAGAATAGTTTGCAAAAGTAAAATAGTCATAGATAGTCATAATGAATATAATAATAATATATATAATGAACTATGTATATCTATCTATCTATGTATATCTATTATATTCCTATTATTTATAAAAATTTTATTATTTTAGAGTTTAGACTTTCTTGATTTTTTTTTCATGATAAATTCTGTAATAAGTTGAAATACGGATTTATTTAAATGACGGCGTCCATCTTACAAACGATGGACCAATTAGCTAAGCAGAACATCATTCGATTGTTGCTAAGACATTGATGTATATACAGACATATACATACACACACATATATGTTTATTTCAGTCATGGAAAAGCCCTCGCCAGACAATAGAGCGAAGCTCATTCGATGGCTTTGCCCGGTCGCCTGCAGAGCCATTCAACTCTGACAAAAATTCTAAAAACGACTTTATGAACTCAACACCAAAGTAATAATGTACAAAAATATAAATTATGCATATGTATATATGACATATCGATGCTCAAGGGGAATTCCCCGTCGCAAAATATACAATATGCCCGGCTTGACAAGGAAAAAACTCAGAGCTCTGTCATACGTACTATATGGAAGAGACGATGTGAAGATGAGTTATGTTAGACGAGGCAGACTTGTTCCGATTTTCTCACGCTGTCACAAATGGGTGCAGTCTCTGCGCGCTGATCGTGAAATCGTTGGACAAATTGATGGCCACTCGAGAGGCTAGTAATTATGGCAATCAGAGTTTGTCAATTAATTTATCTGAATGCCAATGCAGCTGACGAAGTGTTACTTCGAGCAATGCAAACTATGTGAAAACCTGATTAGCGGCTTGATTTTGTAATTGCCGAGCAAATTACGCGCTGAGCCGGCAAAAAATAGAAAAACAAAACTTGGACTCGGCATGGCCCGAAGTGTTGCTCACTCATTGGCCACGAATGCCGCAATAATCGAAACCGGTTCCCCGCTCCCCATCCCCCTTGCACCGCCCATGTGCCATCTGCCGGCCCAGCTGTAGCTTTATCGATCGATCGTGTCAAAGATATGGACATCCATATCAAGAGCATTCGGATGGCATTACTATGCAAATGTCTAGAACGTACTATGACTCCATTTGACGTCATTCTCAAGGTTGTACTCTATAATGTCGGCAAAAGCGTAAATCCGAAGTAGAATGTAAATTTTTTACATAAAAAAGATCTACTAAAATTAATATTATTTGTCTGTTTTGCTAAATTTGGCGAAATTGTCATAAACTTTGAGCCACATTCAAAAATTAGGCTATGATCGAGCTGTATCTAGGCATTCTCTGCTCGTGCCGCCATAAACTAGACAAGTTCAAGCATAGATACGAATACAAACAAGTATGCTTATAGACGGAGATAGCGACTCCGACTAGAGCTAGATTTAGATATGGATACAAATCTACTTAGATGGGCATGAATTCAGCCTTATTAATAGATCTGGAGACACACCTGGAGCTGCACACACACAGATACAAGCATGTCAATGGATACATGCTCTGATGTAGCCCAAGATACAAATATTGGAAGCAGATATAAATAGATACATATATGCTTTACTTAGATACGAATAGATTTGAGCAAGAGCTATGCCTAAATATACCCACACAGAAACAACTTTCCTTATAGATACCAATTAAGCTGCAGGTACATATCGGAATGATGATTGTACAGCTAGAGCTGTAGATACAGATACAACTACGAGTAGCTAAAACTAAAAAGATCCATAGATACAAGCACTGGATTAGATAGATTAAACTATAGATAGAAATACAGCTTATGATATAAATAGCTCATTCATCGCGCTCTGCAAAAAAAAAAAACCAAAAAAAATATTAATAAAACACTTAAGCAGTGTAAAGAAATACAACATAATTTATGATCAGCGATGATCGCAACTAATTTCTAGGCCAAAGAAAAAAACGGTTTAAGCTCTTTACCATGCCCTTCACACTTACACAGACACAAGAGTAGTTGAAGTAATTACTGAAATTACCTTTGAATTCTATTGTCTTATGGCACGGCATTAGTTTTATTTGGTTCACTATCTATCCTTAGAGAAATATTTGGCAGCCGTGACCGGCAAAAATTTGTTTCTGGCCAAGGCTGTTGGCCTTCATTAGTAACACTTCTTTTGGCTCGACAAGAAAACTGAAAAGCAAAAACAAAAACAAAAAATAAATAAATAAAACCCCATTTCGCGTTATGTTATTAAACAATTAAAAGCACGCACACATGCACATCTGATAATAAACAAAAGAAATGAAAACAAAAAAAAAAAAAGAGGTTGCGCTAGACGAAGAGCACCCTTCGAATGTTCGGCTGCTCACTTCTCCAATTGATCATAATCACTTATTTTTATTTCCATATTTATTTATATATCTATACGAATTCAATTTGTCGAACCTTGGCGCAGACAAGATAATAAAATCGATTGCCTTAAGGCGTCAATTAGTGTAAATAATCCAACTGCTTCGTTTTTGACGCATTAACAGCGCCAGATACATGGCTGCAGATACAGCGAGAGCTAAAGAGGCATGGCTAGCAGAGATTTGGATACAGATACAGCTGTAAATGCATCGATAGAGATATAGCGGGAGCTACATATACACAAATATAGAGATGTTGCTATGGCTAAAGATACAGCTAGAAAATCGGATATATCTAGGGATACAGATATAGGTACCTATAGCCCTATGTCCAGATATAGCTATAAGGCCTATAAGTACCTATAGATACATATAGTTCAAGGGACATAGTCACAGCTGTAGCCATAGTTATAAATGCATATGTATATTTCTAGAAAGATACAGATACATCTGTGCATTAAACTATAGATACAGCTATAGACGTATACCAAGATTGGGTTAGACAGAAAACAGTAGATGCAATTAGCTAAAGATACAGCTTTGATACAGATACATCTAGAGATGCATAAACATAGATATATTGAAGATAGAGCTAGAGATACACATATAGATACAAACAATGCTGTAGAAGCAGATACTTGCAGATACATCTGGAAGTATATATGCAAATGATCATAGATCAACAGATACAAATACAGATATATAGATTTGTATCTATACATCTATCTAGGTATACACACCTGTAAGTATATACTATAATAGATACCTATATATAATCTCGAGATCATTACTTAACGCCTCACAGATGAAGCAGACACAGACAGTTTTAGCTACAGATTCATCAAGCAATTCAGATACATATATATATAGCTATAGTTATACATATATATGCAAAGATGTGTATTGGCCAATGCTCAAACAGTTTTTAGCATTAATTAATTAAATAAAATCCACTGCCTCGCCTTCCAAACCGCAAAGCGTCGACCAACTTTCAGTTTCAATGTTTGCCCATTGAATTAGGCGTCGAACAGCAGCTGAAGCAGTAGCAGCAGCAGCAGCAGCAGCAGCAGCAACTGCAGCTAAATGGCTGGTAACTGCTGTTTAGGCCACTAGCAATGCCACTCACCTCGGTGGCAGGACGGGCGTGAGGGGGTTGCATCTTACACAGAGACAGAGACAGAGATGGCGACATATATTTGCTGCTTTGTTTTGAGAAAAAAAAATGCAAAAAAGAAGTTAAATAACGCGCCTCTCTTTGCGAATCTCATGACAAATGTGGCACTTGTCGAAGAAGCACGTCAAATCACTTGACGTAACTGGCCCTCCCTCTTTCTCTCCACACACACACACACCACCCCCCCCCCTTATATCCTTAGAAGAACTTTCTAGAAGATCAACAGACAGAATCCCAGATTTTCCATCACCTTGCTCAGCCATCGATACACATATATCCAATATTATTATCTGATATTATATCCTTGAATGTGAACTCAATTTTGCAACACTTTTCTCATCTCTTTCGCCGACTATTTAATGTAATAATAATGTCCCTGTTACACACCATAGAGTAAGCAAATATTCAGCATTTATCGCCTACCAAGAGTGTCGCAAATAAATATGCACACACTGGCGTCTTGTTGATGTGTTTGTTTTTCTTGACACTTGCTAAGAGCCGTTTGTCATACGGCATGTGCTTGGAGTGTGTGATACAGTGAGTACAATGTGTATCTGCCCGCCCGCCTCTCCGTCTGTTTGTCAGCGCTGTCTCGGAATGCAATTTTACAATTGACTCAGCTAAGCTGAGCTCAACTGAAGTCGGCTCATTGCCGGGGGCCACAAATAATGCGCGGACTGTTCCGCAATTGTTTTACGGCGACGTTTAGCGTATGTTTTGCTTTGACCTCAGTGTTTGGCTGCGTTTGCCAGAGACAAACAAAGCCGGCAAGTGGGTAAATTTTGGCCAAGTGCCGCCTGACACAGCCAACACTGAGAGCCGGCTACCAGTTGTCTCGGCCACCTCAAGTAAGTCCCGCCCGATCAATGCTTGCGCTTTGATCATAGATAAACGCACGGATTTATATGCCACATGTCGATCACCAGATACCCTTGTCTCCTCCCCAGCCAGCCAGCTACTATATCATGCCAGCTCTTATACTAAATCAAGCTGGCCGTACCAGAAGACGCAGCAACAACTTTGACAACACACAAAAACTACTTAGCTATGTTGAGTCCAGCTTAATCAAGTCAACTGTTGACACTTGTCGCCAAAAGCCAACAAGTTTCCGTCTTTATTTACGATATGAGCTCTACGAAATCAGATAGAACATGGCATATCAAAAAAATGCACATTTATTTGACTCAGAAATAAACAAAATTAATTCATTTGCAGATATAATTGTGCATGTTTTGTATTTTTGGATACCTAAATGGGTAGAGTTAGAAAGTAATAGATATAGATAAGGATAGAGAGAGAGAGAGAGAGAGAGAGTGAGAGAGAAAGAGAGAGAGAGAAATAGAGTTGCGCCCCATGGAACAACTACTGGTTCTGGTTCAACTGAGCTATTCGTGCATTGGCAATTGTTGGAAGTATGGCCGACCCCTCATAGTATACAGTTTATCGATCAGAACTCAGATTGCATGGGCCATGCTCATCTATCAATGTATCTGTGGACCATCTATATATTGCCTATCTATATCTTTGTTTACCTATCACTCTAGGTTGTACCAATATATCTACCTATCTATCTATATATCTATCTATCACTCTATATGAAGTATATATATACCAACAGAGATATCCATCTAATCGTCAAGCTACCCAGATAGATAGATGGATGGACAGATGGCTATCTTTGTAGATCTCGATTTAACATAACTCGAAAGCTACAATCAAAATTTTATGGGTATAGAATAGATTTTTATGTATATTCCTTACTGATATTATTGACATAAGTTTGATTTTGTAAGCATAATATCTTGGTTGCCGCACCCTATTATCTTCAAAATGAAATACAATCCACATAATAGTATAGGCATATATTCCTATCTGATTAGGATCGTATTTTCGAAATCGCAAAGCGGTACGAATGTTATCCAGCACCCATACTGAACTGTGCATTGGACAGACATTTGGAGCTTGAATATAATAAAAAAAAATGTATATATTTAAATAAATGTATAATTATACATGTAGTTTCTAGACACATCGATAATGGTATACCATGGAACTTTTGTTCACATATGAACGGTTTCTATGTTATTGGATTATTATATCTATTCTATATTTATGCTGTCTGAGGGATTTATTTAAGGGTCTGTTTATATTCAAAAGAACCTGTTTTTTTAAGGCGCTGTCTGTTATTATGGATAGAAACAAAGGAATGTAAGTCTCTTCCATAGAGAATCAAAAATATTAAACTGATCATAAAATATACAAAAATTAGTAAAAAAAAGAAAAATACCCACAACAAAATTAGCAAAATAAGAATAAATAAAAAAAAGTTTCGGGTTTGTCTACAGGCTCGTTAGCTAATATATGAATATTTTACAGAGAACATAGTTCATATAACCATATGCCTAGAGTCGATGATGATGAATCGAAACCCGTTCGACAGAGTTCATCGGATTTCAGGTTTCATAATTATGCGATAGCTGTGACAGCTGCGATAGAATCATGAGTCAATCCCTGGTCCATCTAATGGGCCCAGAGCTGGTCCAGCTGAATGAAACTCATTGTTTGGCATTTGTGGACGCCCATAAATACATATGAGCATGGGACAAGATTGACGCGTACGATTTGCATTTTTGTGTAAGTTTGCGGTCTGAAAACAAGTTGGGCCGCGCCATCACGCCAAGTATAATAAATATTCATGCAGTCGACAGACGGAATCACATAATGTCTCATATTAACTAAATCTTATTAGCCGGGCCGTAGGAAAGAAAGATGCGAACAGGCAAACATACTAATGATAGTTTCACATTCATAATGATCATTATTCCCACTAAGCTCTTGGCATCAAATCCTGATTTTTGCTTATCTCGATCTGCAAATCTTGAATAGTTATGAATATCAAATGAGATGAAATGAATATCAATAGAACCAATTCTAGCAGTTTCTAGACTTTTTTTTAACAAACAACAAATATCCGAAACTTTTATGTCGCGCACGAACTTGAACTGTGAGAGCGTATTATGCAGTCATAAAACTCACTCCCGGCTCAAAATGATTGCCTTAAATCCCATTCTGCCACGCCTTCAAATCATATTCACTTCTCACTCACTTCTTGAAAGAGCAAAGGAAAGTAAAAGTTTTACTAATTTATTGCTAATTAAATGGTATAGCCCTAAGTTACAACTCTGCTCTATAAATGTTCAGTCATATACGAAAATTGATGCTCTCACTCTTCGCCTCTGTCATCCATTATATAACAATAAAAACTAGTTAATCTGTTAAGTTGCCAGAAACGAAAAGTAAAACTATATTTTAATTGCCAATCAACCAGTTCTATATAGAAACAGAACAGGATGATTAGAATGCTAATGTGCTAAGAAAACATATATAGCACGAATGCCATTAACAAACGAGCTTGACTAGTATATACCCTGTGAATATGCAAATGATTGGCCCAACCGTTAATACAATCATATGTAAATCTATTACATATTTGGTTTGATATTCATAGACAAATATTTGTAACGACCTGTATCAAATTTTATGCTTTTGATTTTTGAATTTATTTTCAAAATAAGCTTTGAGAATTTTATAAGGAAATTATTATTGTCGAAAACATTTTTTTTTTTTTTTTTTTTTTTTTTTAAATCAAAACAAATAAAATTTAAAATAGGAATCATAAAATTATGTAATATAATAGAATATAGAAAATAAAAACAAATTATGAAATAAATATTATTAATAAATCACTAAAATATTTTTATTTATGACAGAAATCAACTAAAAAGCACTAAACTAAATTAAAATAATAATAAAAAATCAATCTAAAAACTTAAAGACAAATTTGTTAGTCTAACAAAAAAACAAATAATAAAATAATAAGAGCATAGTTTTATTTCCATATCAATACAAACTCGTATTTTGTTTATCTGCGGCTCGTCGATCTTCGCATGATAGACAAACAATAGAACTGAACTCCCAGAGCAGACTCAGAGACGACAAATAGAATATAAATGCATTCAAATATCGAAGATGTGAACTTCTGATACAGATCAAACGACTTCACTGGGTATACTTAGTACGATGAAGAGCAAACAAGCTTCAGTGATGTTCTTTTTGACAGAGTTATTGATTGAATGCCATTCAAGATGCGATAATTGGGTTTCTAAAGACAGTTATTGCTCTGTGAAGTCGACGGATTTGGGCTCAAGTGTACAGGTTGCCAACTACTGGAGGCTGCTGTGTGAAAACTGGTTTCCGACCCAAAGCCGCTTATAGAACCCAAAAAAAAAAAAAAAAAAAAAGCGACATTAGATAATGAAAATTATATATTAATGAAATAGTTTGCGCTAATTTGTGTTTTTGAAGTTATATTTGATGTGAGGAAAGGTGCGGCGAGAGATGCGATCATAATTAGTGGAGGCCGTTCAAATGTCGTAGACGTTCTAATCAATATTTTGTACGGATGTCGTTTTGTCAACGTCTTGGAGATACCTATTGATAGTCGATTCTCTGCCGCCTTTTCTACTTGGGAATTTGTTTTTGGACTTTGAGAATTTATTTAAATATATATATATATGTATATATTTGTGCACATATATGTATATTAATTTGTGAGTTTCTATAAAAACAATAGAGACGAGTAAGACATAAACCGTTAATTAGCATAGAGCAACCCATTATTGTGTTCCATTCGATAGTTTTTCGTATAAAAACTTGATACCTCGATGCCACCAACAACAGATCAACTCAGCCTACAGACCCTAAACATGGTAAGTTCTAAGAACAAAACACTTATCGAGTGAAGTGCTCGAATCGATAACACTTTGATACTCAATTTCGGTTTTCTTGTCTATCGCAGAAATTCTGCGTTATCGCTTTGGCTCTGGTCGGCCTGGTGGCCGCCGATGTCAGTCACCTGCTCAATGTGGGACAAGGTTCTGGCTATGCTTATGGCGGCTCCTCCGCATCCGCATCGGCATCCTCATCTGCATCCTCATCCTCGTCGGCCCCAGCAGTGCTGCCCGGTAGTGATTCAAGCAGCTACACCCCTGCTCATTTGATTTCGCAGAATCAGCAGGCAACCACTTCTCAAGTCGTTGTCGGTGCAGGCGTCAGCGGCAGCGGTAGCTCATCGGCCCCAGCAGTGCTGCCCGGTAGTGATTCCAGCAGCTACACACCAATTCATTTGAATCCTCAGAATCAGCAAGGAGCTGCCGCACAGCTCATTGTCGGTGCCGATACCAGCAGCTACACACCAGCTCATTTGCTTACTCAGAATCAGCAAGCAGCTACCGGACAGGTAGTTGTCAATGTGGACACCAGCAGCTCATCGGCCCCAGCAGTGCTACCCGGTGGTGATCCCAGCAGCTACCAGCCAGCTCATTTGATTCCTCAGAATCAGCAAGCTCAAGTAATTGTCGGTGCCGATACCAGCAGCTACCAGCCTGCTCATCTGATCTCCCAGGATCAGCAATCTCAAGTCATTGTCGGTGCCGATACCAGCAGCTACACACCAGCCCATTTGATTACTCAGAATCAGCAATCTCAAGTGATTGTCGGTGCCGATACCAGCAGCTACCAGCCAGCTCATTTGATTCCCCAGAATCAGCAAGCAGCTACCGGAGAGGTCGTTGTCAATGTGGACACCAGCAGCTCATCGGCCCCAGCAGTCCTGCCCGGTAGTGATCCCAGCAGCTACCAGCCAGCACATCTGATCCCTCAGAACCTGGGATCAGTCTCAGGCTCTGTGGAGACACAGTCGTTCAACATTGGTGCCAATACTTATACTCCGGAACAGTTCATTCCTCAGGCCGATCGCGTTGCCCACGTTACCTACGGCGTGCCGAAGGCTCCAATTGCTATTGGTGCCAACACCGTCACACCTGCCCATCTGTACCAGGAGCCCGCGTCCAATGGCATTGAGGAATCCAACGTAGCCACATACACGGCTCAGGCTGCCTCTTCAAGTGGCTCCGCCAGCTATGGCACACAATACGGCTCCAACGGCGGCTATGTTTACTAAGCTCTCTAGCTTACTCCATATTTGTCTCCCTCTCGCCTATGTTCCTTCTCCTTTTTGTGAATAATAAAATTTCAAAACGAAATGTATTTATCGACTTTTAAATCGAATGGACTCGGAATGGGCAAACGTAGTTAGTCGACCCATCTTAAATGGAACCATAATTTGAAATGTCAATCCCATATTCTCGCAGAGCACGTCACGGTCCATTCGCTCATAACGAAGATTCGCTTCGAGTGTCTAGCACTGCCATTAATTTTAATTAGTCGGATATCGGAATTGATTCGCTGGCAAATCGAAGCTGAGATACTCTAGCCATATTTGATATATGAAACTGCAGTCAATGAAAATTAAATATGGATCCATTTAATAAATAACTAAGGCACAGCTGAAGCCAATTTGAATTTATTTACATTTTTCTATCTTATATAAGCAATCTCTGAGTTAAGTCAAACTTGGCCCAATCCGTTTAAACGAGCTGCATTTAGTTAGCTCATATCAATTTATAACCCATAATTCAACTGTGTTAATTATTTCGTGACGTTCGCGTTTATGTAAATGCAATTTCAGTAATTAATGTTAACACTCTGTTATGCATATGTAGAGGAAGTTGGCCTTTTTCTATGCCAATGTTAGCACTCTGCGTGATGAATTATGTAGATCTATATAATGTAGATGTATTTAATGTAGGTGTATGTATATAATTAATAATTATATTATGTATAAGAAATTCGGCTTTTCCATGTCAATGTTAAAGCACTGCAAATGTATATGATGTATACGATTCATATGATGTATATGATGTAAACGATTCATGTGATGTATATGAAGTAGGTGATGTATATGATTTATGTGATGTATATGATGTATATGATGTATATGGTATATATGATTTATATGATGTATATGATGTGTACGATGTATATGATGTATATAATTTATATGATGTATGTGATGTATATGATGTATATGATGTATATGATGTATATGATGTATATGATGTATATGATGTATATGATGTATATGATGTATATGACGTATATGACGTATATGATGTATATGATGTATATGAAGTATATGATGTATATGATGTATATGATGTATATGATGTGTATGATGTATGTGATGTATAGATGCATATGATGTATATGATGTATATGAAGTATATGATGTATATGATGCATATAATTTACATGAGGTATATGATGTATATAATTTATATGATGTATGTATGTGATGTATATGATGTATATGACGATATGTATGTACATACATGTGTATGCATAGGTACAAATATTACTTATGCATATAAAGTTTGTTTTTGTTTACAAATGTTAACACTCTGTTATGCCTTTGTATAGGTTGTTAATATTTAGAGAACATCGACTTGCCCTAATAATATATGCTGTCAGGGTAACATATGTTAATAATTGACTTATGTAAATGTTGCTCGTTGCCTTTCAAGGCAATTTACTAATGAGTTCAACAATGTCGGTTTGTCGCAACTCCTCCTACTCGTACATTCTGATAAATAATTACAATGTCAGCATTTCATGTTTGACTTCCTGTTCAAAGGAAATAGAAGGCTTGCCAATTATTGAGTCACTTGAACCGGTCCCTTGAGATACAACTGCAATTCGTCAATGTTGGAATGCCCTTAAATAAACGAAGACAATTAAAGGCTGCAGCGATTGAGAAATGTTGTGAGCTGTGTCTGTTACAGGTTCATGAACTTTTGCAGGCCATGCTCGAAGTAAAAGTTGATCCGAAGACTTGCCATGCCCTCTACAAATTATGTAAGGCTATGAGCTCCACTCGCATATCAGCAGGCATGTCCGCTCAGTGTTCTCAAGGCCGTTTGGCTTCTTTTTTTTAGAAAGTGCTACGTAATGGCAACGCGACTGGGCCAAGCCATGCTGAATCACATCATTTTGCATTCTTGGCATGGGGATGCGGGATGCGGGCTGCTTTGATCTTGCCAAGGTCTGTTAAGCTGCAGTCGGCGCTGGGCTGGGCTGGGCTGGACTGCCTTACCTCTGCTAATGGTTTGACCCTTTTATTTTCCTACAATTTTTAATTTTCTGTTAATTTTGTGTCAAACTGAAATTCAATTAATTTCTTTAATTGAATCCATGCGGTCAGAGTGACAGCCCGATTCGACCAGTTCGCATAAAGCCATAAAACCCATGACCTTCAAAACGAATTGGTTCGTGTGCGCCCTTAGCCATCTCTCTCTCACTCACTCTCTCTCTCTCTCCCGCTCAGTCGCTCATTTCGCACTCACCTTTTCTGGCACTAATGAGTATGAAAATTAGTTGACAGACTAGTATTTAAATCCATCTATTAGCCGGCTAGATCTTTGGATCATAATCTTGTCCACCAAAAAAAGTAAAAAATTAAAATAAATAAAGGTTGCGGAAAAGTTTTGTAAATGCGTAAACTTGTTTAACGCGTGTGCTTTTTATTTTTTTCTCTCGCTCTTATTGTTTTTGTTATTTGCTTTTTCTGGCTTGTCTTTATTTATGGTTTTATGTTTTTTTTCTTTGCGCTTAGTGTATATTTTAAGTGGAAGCTGCAGACGTAGCTGCTCCCACCGCCTCTACCACCTCTACCGCCGCTGCTGACGCTGCCGTCGCTGGCGCTGCTGCCGGCAGCTGCCTCTTCTCCAAATGTGCTGCAAGTTGAGTGATGCTCTTTTTTCGCTATAAATTGCCGGCATGCTTTAGGGATCAGCATCAGTTTCAACGTCTAGCTCGTCCAGTACAGTCGTAGTCGTACCTATCCATCCAACATGGTTAGTACACCTTAACCGTTGGAGCCAACCGATCACAAATTGGTTCACATTTTATTTTTTTTATTTTTTTCTATAATCTTCTATAACATTTTTTTTTAATGTGCAAGTGTTATTGTTATTGTGCTGTGCTCTGTGCCTAATCGGATCAAACGTCTTCTTCTCGTCCATTGCAGAAATTCCTTATTGTGTTCGCTCTGTTCGCCTGCGCGGCAGCCGATGTCAGCCACCTGGTGCCCAGCAACGATTATCTGCCGCCTGTGCAGCAGTCGTACTCGACTCCATCGGTGAGCTATACGTCCGGTGGTGGCAGCTACTCGACTGGCAGCACCTCCTACGCGGCTCCTGCTGTCAGCTACCGTCCACCCACAAACGAATACCTGCCCCCTGTGCAGCAGCAGGTTTACACCGCTCCGGCCGTACAGCAGCAGGTTTACACCGCTCCTGCCGTGAGCTACACTGCCCCAGCTGTCCAGCAGACCTACTCTGTCCCAGCCTACCAGCAGACCTACACCGCCCCGGCTGTCCAACAGACCTACTCCGTTCCCTCTTACCAGCAGACCTACACCGCCCCGGCTGTCCAACAGACCTACTCTGTCCCCTCTTACCAGCAGACCTACACCGCCCCGGCTGTCCAGCAGACCTACACCGTCCCAGCTGTCCAGCAGACCTACGCTGCCCCCTCTTACCAGCAGACCTACACCACTGGATCCACCGGTGGTAGCTACTCGGTTGGCGATGTCGGCACCCAGTACGCCGCCAACGGTGGCTATGTCTACAAGAAGAAGTAAGACGTTGCAAACTGTTCACCAAATCGAATTAGCAACAGTGTAAATAGCCCATAATGTGCTCTTTGCACCATCAATTCTATTCATTTGTTTTTTTTTTACCAACCTGTGTGTATATAATTAATTAAAAAGAAAAAAGAAACAAATCAGCGAGGTTTTATTTTAGATATTTAATTACATTCCCTTTGCTTCCGAATCAGAAATGCAAATCAATAATCATTCATTCAGTCAGTCAATCAAAGTCCATCAATCATTATTAAGTGTATTCTCTCACATGACAGATCTCGAAGCTTTCAAAGTCTCGAAGAGCTTTTGCCAAAGATGTCAAAGCTAAGAAGTTGCCTAAACAAGCTTACGGCAAGCTTAGCGCGAGCTTTTTACGTGGCTTTTAAGCTCGAGCTTTGCTCCTCGCAAAGCTCTTGTTTATGCTGGATACTAATATTGTAAAAGACTTGTAAAAAGCTTACTGGCATATGATTACCAAGAAAAAAGTTTATTTTTGCAAATTGCGAATATTATATATATAAAATAATAAATCAATATATTACAAACAGATCTAAGCACAGAGGACGATAAGGAAATCAAATGGAAAATGTAAGACATAGATTAGAGGGTATCTAAAAGCTAAGACAAACAAAGGGACCTGATTGTTCACATGCAATACAAGTACAGGGTATCTCAAAATTAAAAATCAAGACACATACATATAATATAGGATATCTCAGACCCGATCGATATATAGGCACTATCAAGTCAAGTATAGGGTATCTCAGAGTCAAATAGAAATTAAAATACAAAACTAAAATACGTTAGGGGCAGTTCGAATTATAGACTTTACTTTAAGTACAGCACTGTATTATATGTCAAATACAGGGTACTGAGTAAGACTTAAAATATTAAGATATATTTAATATACTTCTTTTTATTGCTGTATAGTTCAAGTCCTTTAAGGATAGTTGGTTACATATACTATTAATTTTAAGTACAGGGTATCTCATAAGACAAATCGCCACTGAAATGAAAAGCAGTCACTGATATTTTCAAGTACAGGGTGTCTCATAGTCAAATAACGAGTAAAAAGAGACTTCCATGTGACAGAATACAAGGTATAAAAGAAGTTCGACTATATATATACTAGGTAAAAGTCTATCTGAGATGCCCTATACATACTATTACTATATAAAAGTACTACTAAATTAATATTATGCATCCAGTATAGGGTATCTCCACGGTCCAGTTGCAACACAGCAAAGTCGCATGGCATCATTTGTCATTCGACTTTTGTTTGTTTATTTACATAGAGTTGAGTTCTATTATGTCATTATTTCCAACAGTTTTGGAATCTGTGTGTGTGTGTGTGTCTGTGTGTGTGAGTGGATATGTTATGAGGCTAATTTGCATTGTGAATATTGAATTGAGAATTGAACATATAGGGGAGTTGATAAGAGATTCTTTTATATCTGGATTGTAACATTTATAATTATTATATCATAGAAAGCGTCGAAATGCCGAAACTGGAACTGAATTGTTAATTGCCAAGAGGCAAACCAGTTGAGAGAAATGTATTTCGTGTAGTCTTTGTATGCAAAATTGCCGGAGCACCAGGAGCCAGACGAGGGGCGGCCGGCAGGCGGGTGATGCGATACGGAGGGTGAGGAGGAGGAGGAGGAGTAGGAGGAGAAGGAAGAGTAGGGTCAACCGATGTTGACAGTTTAACAAATTTGCCCGGCTGCCTAATTAATTTTTATAGTTCAAATTCGGATTTGGAAGTTCAACGGAACTTGGCATCGCCCAGATGGCCATTATGATGCAAAGTAGACGAAAGTGAAATGGAATCGACACGAAATACGACATTTATGTAAGTTTTGCTAGATCACAATGTAACCGGCGCACTCTGGCTTCCACTTATAAGTGGCCCACTTCATGGCCCATGCCGCACACAGTTCACACCGCCCGCTCGAGCTTGAAGAGCGCTACGACACCCGACAACTCGCAGAGATCGAATCGCTAGAAGGATGCCTACAATGCCATGGACCAAATGGCCACTGCTGCTCCAGCTGGGGCTGCTGCTGGTCCTGCACCTGACCACAGCCGATGTTAGCCATCTGTCCAAAAACTATTTGCCACCGGATCCCAAGCCGTCGGCCGCGCAGCCCCTGGCGGACGAGCCAGCCCCGGCGGAGCCTGCCAAAGCCAACGATGGCAGCTACTATCCCGGCGGCGGCTTGACGCTGCCCTCGGGCTACTCGGTACCCAATGGAGGCAATGTTCCACAGCCGCACAGTGCACCGCCCAATTTCCCGCTGCCCATTTATCCGCCGTACTTTGGATTCAACGGCGGTAGTGCGGAAGCCTTTGGCAATGGGTTTGCCAATGGAGCACAAGGACCACAATTCCAACAGCCTGGCCAGTTTCCAGTCGGTCCTCAGCCTGGCCAGTTTCCAGTCGGTCCTCAGCCTGGCCAGTTTCCAGTCGGTCCTCAGCCTGGGCAGTTTCCAGCTGGTCCTCAGCCTGGCCAGTTTTCACAGGGCGCTCAGTTTGTAGGAGGACAACAAGGCTTTCAGTTTACGCCTGGACAACAGGGCGGAGGCTTTCCAGTTGGCCCACAGGGCGGCGGCTTTCCAGTGGGACCCCAAGGCGGCGCCTTTCAAGCCGGCCCAACGCCATTTGCACCCGATTACCTGACCATGCAAGGACTACCGGCAGCCGCCATACCGCTGCCCTTCCAGCAGAACGTTGGCTTTGGTCAACAGACTGGCTTTGGCGGTCCACAGTCCACACATCACTTCCAGCACCTGGTCAACGTGGGTCAGCCATTCGTGCCCAGCTTCGGCATACCCGGCCAAAACTATCAGCCGCATCCACAGCGGTTCGCCGACGAGCCGCAGCCAGAGGGCAAGGCGAAGCCAAAGAGCACAGACGCCAAGGCGCTGGCCAAGTCCCACAACAAGGAGACCACCTACGCCTCCAACGGTGGCTACGTCTACAAGCGCGCGAAATGAGCAACGACGACATTTAGTGCCAATAAATTATTATTTAATCAATTTGTGTTTTATTTTTTTTTTTCTGTGTCTCTCTCTCTCCCTCTCTCTCTCCATTCGGTACGGTTCGATTCGATTCGATATTCAATTTGATCATCACCTTGTGCTTTTTTCCCGTGTTTACGATCTCACACGATGAGCAGATACGAGTCACAAAAGCTCGGCTTGGCTTTGAGAAGAACATAAAACGAAAAAAAAAAACACACTTAAGCTTAGCGAGTCATGTCTGGCTTGACCCGAGCAACACCTAAAAACAATAGTTAAACTATTTATTGTATTATATAACTCAATGAAACAGGCGGATATACTTGACTCGTTTATTGAAAATGAAACTATAAATTAGAGCCAGACCTTGAAAGAGGTCAAAACTTAACTAAGTTTCGCTGTCTATCTCTATCTCTCTCTCTTTCTCTCTCTTTTTATACATACCTCTTTATCTCTATATCTATATAAATATACATATACATATCTACTTTAGTAGACAGCCTATTAGATACTAGAGATATTGGATATTTATATGTTTATGTAGGTAAACAAACTTAAGTCTTGGGTTTTTGAGATGAGATACAAGTTTGGTATCCACGCTTACTGGAGAGCTAGCAAATCGAAGCTCTGGATTTTATGAGGTCAAATTGCGGAAGAGAGTCTATTCATCAAATAAAGCCGAACATATATCGAACACAATTAACGGTTTTTGATCTACGTTAGAGTATTATGCAGTCGATTATGTCTGATTTGCCTAACAGTACTTTATATGTTATAATATTGTTTCCACATTTTTATATTCATTCACGAAAGTGAATTATATTGATTTTTTGCAATGCTCGTCAGTCTAGCCGTCCGTCCGTCTGTATGTTCGTCCGTTACTCCGTCCGTCTGCTCGTCCGTCTATCTGCCCGCCCAAACGATTTCGACGCTATTGAAACTATAGACTTGTGTATACTCTCGAATAATAAAAAGTCAAGACCTGTCCTATCCACTCACTAGGGGGCGTGGCAAATCGAAGACAGCATTTTAAGGTTCCTCAGAAACTATGATACTCAAAGTGCTAAAGAGATCACATTTCGAATTCAAACTCGAGCTAATAGCCCGAAATTCAAGAGATATTCCGATTAAATCCAAGCTCAATACGGCCGTACAATTTTTGTCGAATTCTTTCTATTGACTGAATAGAAATTTCGTCTTCTAAATACCCTATGTCAACTCAACCTCAACTAATGTTTTCAATATCAACTACTCAGTCGGTTAACATAATGACTAGTCAAAGGGAAATACCCACCCATGAATAGTAGAATAACTATTTGCAGCCTAGTAGCGTTAAGCTGACTAAATCGTATGCGAATCGTTGCGAAACTCGCTCCATATGAAATAGATTTGCTAATTCTTTGCAAGCAACGCCCACAGGTGTCCAAGCAAAGGTGATATTTCCTTTGGCTTGCAACTCTTGTATTTTATGTTTCTATGCAAATTCATTTGGCAAGTTTCGCGCTTCTTCTTCTTCATTTTGTTTTGTTTTTTTCTCTTGATATCTTGTGGTTTTATAGTCGTTAATTTTTCATATTTGTCTACACAGTTTTTCGATGTTTTGTTTAGCTGCAGCCCCCCCATTGTTGCTATTATTATTTAACGTACGTTATGTTGTTGAATAGATTTCGTTTGTTTCTATTTGATAGATACCTACATACATTTATGATGTGTGTGAATACCCTGTCCGCAGTGAATTTGATTGATTAAGGCCAGAAAAGCATAAGCAGACGTTGAGCAGAGCAAGGCCTAGGCAATTATGAGAGTATTTTGTTATAGTATTATCATATAAGAATATACTCTCATAACTGGAAATCTAATTTCGAGTTCACTTTCAGAGAGCAGTTGCTCTGGAGCTCCTCTATACCATAGAGCTAGTTCAAGCTAGCTCAATCGAAGCAATCAAACATGACTTGCACTCTGCTTACAGGGTATCCAGCTAGTCAGCATCTTCAATGCTTTTTACGGCCATACCTCTGCTTCATTTGCATTCGCTTGTAAAACAATTTCATTCAACGCTTTGTCAATTATACAAGCCATGTTTTCTATGCTAGTCTCTGTAAAGCTTATGCCGATGCCGGTCTTCTTCTGCTTCAGCTTCTTCGTCATTTTCTTGTTAATCTTAAAGGTTGTCCGATCGGCAATTAGTCATAATTACTTAATGCAACTGTTGCCAGGGGCACAGACCCTCAACTTGACATTTTTTTACAGCTTTTTGTTTCATTTCCATCAGCTCGAGCGACGCGTGCAAAAGCCGCAGGTGCAAACATATTGTTGTTGCTTTTGTTGTTGTTGACCAAAAATTTCGGTATCGATTTGTACGCTTGATAAGAAATTATCAAGCTGAGATCTGACTGAGATCTGACTTCATTATCATTATAATAAACATAATTTTCTAAACAAATGTGAAACGCAGCCGCACAATATCATGAAATGTATAACAGCGTGTTATGCATGAAGGCTAAAATTAAAGGAATTATACAAATATGGACATATTTTATGGACATATGCATATATGCATGCGAAATATAAAATAGCAACACCATCACATTGAATAGGCTAAGGAGGTGCAGCTCTAAACTATTTTGGATAAGCTTCATAAACAGAAATCATTTTTTTCCAAAAATACTTAAAAATTAAATTAAATTTTGTGTATATATGTATATATTTTACTCATATTTATATATATGTCAATAAAAACACAAATAAAAATGTGTATTCTTTTTAATTTAGATCATAATAACATACAAAACATAATTTATTTTGTTCATCAAAAAGTGCAGTATATTTCTGTTCAGTATATTTTCTTATTAATAAATGCGAGATTGATAAAGAGAAATAACTTTTTTTATATATACGAAGTATATCCATGTTGCCAATATTTATATACATATATGCATATGTATATGTGGTTAATAACAAAATGAACATTGCTTTTATTTTTCTCGTGTATTATTTATGACATATTTGGCAACATTTTGCGAGTATTTAGTTTCTAATTTATTTTGGCTTATTTTTAATTGTTTATTTTAATTTGAGCAAATGACGCAGAAGGCAAAATAATTTAAAATTCAACCTCAAGAAAAGAGCAACAACAATTAGATAATATTTTATTATCTTTTTATTTTTTGTCAACATATTTACATGCTTGTTTGTTTTTGCACGATTGCAAAATCGACGCGGCCAGTGTTGCCACCCCGTTAGAATGCGTCAGTGACGTGAAAGCTTAGGCCTGTTTCTGGCTATCGAACGCTGCCTAACAGCGATACCTATCGCTGCTGTTGATTGTCAATTCAATGCCAACTCTAGGAGTTCGCCGCGGATCGCCGATCAGTTTGAATTGCATAATTTAACTAGGTGAAGTCAACGAACGCACCCAGGCAGGCATCAATTGGTGGTCAGCAGAGACTGCAGCAGCAGCAGCAGCCGTCGCAGCAGAAACTATGCAAATGCGCAATTGCAACAAATGCAAACACACTTTGAGCTCTGGAAAACTATTGCATGTGTGTTCGAGTGCGTGTGCTTGTGTGCGTGGGCTTGCGAAAAGAAAGCCATTTGTGTAACACCGCCCCCGAGATGGGAAATATGAGATTAGCAGACGCGACTGGGCCACATCGCAGCACAGGCAGAGCCAAGCCGAGCCGAGCTGTTGGCATTGTGTGTGCATCGTCGTCGAGAGTGTGAGGCATTGTTTGTTTGCTGTTTGTTGTATCTTCTTCTTTTTTCATTTATTTATAAATATTTTTTTTTGTTTTTTGTCTACAACTTTTTGGGCATTTATTAATCGGCCCAAAGTTATAGCCAAATTGCAAGCTTTTGTTGTGAGCATTTAGCATTTACATATTCACACACAAGCGACACACGCACACCATGAAATATAGATGTCCAAGATGACGCTGAACCAATTATGGAATGACAATGATGCTAGCTGTCGCCGCAAGTGCTCTGGCCGCCGTCTTCAGATGGCATTCGACTATAAATGCCCATCGGATCTGTTGGGCAGGCATCAGTTTTACGGTTTCGTTCGTTTGGTGTAGCACGCGCAGATCTTGTAACTTCACACACAACATGGTAAGCGAGTGCGCCCAGCCGCGACCATCCTCACTTTTACCACCTGCCTGCCATTAGCCAACTCTGGATTGTTTAATCTGTTTCTGTTTCGGTTTCTGTCTATTTTCATGTCTTGTGGTTTGCCTGGCAGAAACTCATTGCGTTAGTCGTCGTTGGCACTGCCATGGTGGGTCTGGCTCTGGCCCGTCCGCAGTCGAATGCCTATTTGCCCCCGGCTCCCATCAAGGGTCTGCAGCAGCCCGGCCAGCAAGCGATCAGCTATCAGAGCTATCAGCTGCAGCCGCAGCAGTCGCAGCGTTCCATTGCACAGATTGAGTCGATCCGTCCATCCGTTTCATTGGGCAGCTTCACCATCCACAGCGGCGGCCAGTCGAGCGTTAACCAAGTGTCAACGGCTCCACAGCCCACGGCCGTCAGCTACGAGACATCCAAATCGTCAGTTAGCGTGGCGCCAGCAGCTCCCACGCAGCTCTTTGTGCCCTCGCCTCCAGCTGCTGCTCAGGAATCCACAACCGTTGTTGAGCAGTCGGTGAGCACTCCAGTGGCCGCTCCAGTGACCCAGCAAACCTACTCAGCACCAGCTCCAGTCGCCCAGCAGTCATACGCCGCCTCAGCTCAAGTGGTTCAGCAAACTTACTCCGCTCCAGCGCCAGTAACTCAGACGACCTACACTGCTCCAGCGCCAGTGGCTCAGCAAACGTACTACACTTCAGCTCCGGTGGCTCAGCCAACCTACTCAGCTCCAGCTCCAGCCCTTCAACAGCTGTACTCTGCTCCAGTTCCAGCTCCAACTCAGCTGGTGCAGCAGACTTACTCTGCTCCAGCACCAGTGGTTCAGCAGACCTACTCCGCTCCTGCTGCCACTCCTGCTCCCGTGGTTCAGGAGACCCAGTCCATTCAGAGCACTACCCAAGTAATTTCGGCCCCAGCGCAAGTGGTTCAGGAGAATCAGGTGATCTCGTCGCCCGCACCTGCTGTTCAGGAAATCTACTCCACTCCAGCAGCCGCGCCAGCGGTGCAGCAGACCTACTCTGCCCCTGTGAGCCAAGTGATTACGACCTCCACTCCAGTGGTGCAGCAGTCATATGTCGCTCCCACTCAGGCCATTCAGGAAAGCTATGTTGCGGCCCCGGCTCCAGTGGTGCAGCAAACCTATACTGCTTCTGCTCCAGTGGTGCAACAAACCTTTGCTGCCTCTGCCCCGGTAGTGCAGCAATCATACACCGTTCCTGCTCCTGCTCCGCAGGTGCAGCAAATCTTCTCCGCCCCAGCTCCAGTTCCAATCGTTCAGCAAGTGCAGGAGACTGCCATCCAACAGGCTCAGTTTACCGGCTATAACTACCAGGCACCAGCACCCACTGCAACCTACAATCTACAAAAGGTCGTCTCTGCCTCCGCACCCGCACCCATCCAATTCCAAGTGCAGCAGCAACCGCAGCAGCAGCAAGTACAGCAGGTGCAGCAGCAGCAGCAACTGCAGCAAGTGCAGCAGGTACAGCAAGTGCAGCAGCAGCAGCAACAACTGCAACAGCAGCAAGTGCAGCAGCAGCAACAACAACTGCAAGTGCAGCAGCAGCAGCAAGTGCAGCAGCAGCAGCAAGTGCAGCAGGTACAGCAAGTGCAGCAGCAGCAACAACTGCAGCAAGTACAGCAAGTGCAGCAGCAGCAACAATTGCAACAGCAGCAAGTGCAGCAGCAGGTGCAGCAGGAGCTGCAGCAGCAAGTGCAACAGGCGCAGCAGGAGCTGCAGCAGCAAGTACAACAAGTGCAGCAGGAGCTGCAACAGCAAGTGCAGCAAGTACAACAACAAGTGCAACAGCAAGTGCAACAGCAGCAAGTGCAACAGCAGCAAGTGCAACAGCAACAAGTGCAACAGCAGCAAGTGCAGCAGCCACAGCAACAGGTGACCTATACCACCACGGTTCAGGCTCCAGTGCAATTGCAGCAATCCTATGTACCAGCACCACCCGCTCCACTGCAATTGAGCAGTCCAGTTGCTGCGCCAGTGGCACAGTTCACGCCCAACTACAGCTTCACACCTGCCCTTACCCAGCAGGTGAGCTACGCACAGCCAGCTGCCCAAAGCCTTGTGCAGAGTACGACCACCGTCCAGCAAGCTGCT
Organism: Drosophila navojoa; assembly: GCF_054131105.1. Lineage (NCBI taxonomy): Eukaryota > Metazoa > Arthropoda > Insecta > Diptera > Drosophilidae > Drosophila > Drosophila navojoa. Next base: position 10,482,441 of record NC_142895.1, on the reverse strand, counting down.
CCAGCTCCCATTGCAACTCCAACTCTGGTCTCGGCTCCAACTAGCAGCGCTCTGATTAGCAGCCCGGCCCCAGCGCCAGCCACAGTCACAACCAATGCCATCTCACAGATTGGCACCAACTACGGCAGCAACGGCGGCTACGTGTATGAGAAGACAAACTAAATGCGTTTGAACGGGTTGTCGAGCAGACGCCCGAACTCGCATTTGCGACACCGTGAATTGTTTTTTTTTTTTTTTATTATTTTTATGTAACCTAGCCAAATTGTAGTACTAGTTTTGTTAAATTGCTTCTTTTTTTTTTACTTGAAATATAATCGACTAATGAAATGAAATTAATTCAAGTGTTTGCCCTTCACGCGGTCAGCGCTGAAAATCCTTCGAGCCGTTACAGCTCTGTAAATTTCAAAACTAACAGCAGCTGAACAGCTTATGCGCGTGGAAAGCTGCCAACACTGTTAAACAACTCGTGTGTAAAAAGTGCGAAATTGAGAGCAGTTTGATGTTAAATTTAAATTCGTCACACACAGTGTTGCCAGAACTGTTAAGGAACAGAACTGTAAGTTACAGCGCTGCCATAACTGGTAAAAGCACTGTTAGAGGAACTATTAGTGCCCGAGCTGTTAAGAAAGTCATTATTAGAGCTGTTAAGTGAAGCGCTGCCAAGTCGATCAAATAACAGAAAGGAGAACTTTAAACGCCAGAGCTGTTAACTAGCTGATAGTTCTCTGATGAGAATTGGCAAACGGAGCGCCAATTTGAAATGTCTCACGAAATACAATATGAAAAAGACATTAATTATCAATCAGAGAAGCAAACGGATGTGAATGTGAAAAGCGCAAAAAAGACGGATTTAGAAAATGCTATAAATAGCTGATATTTAAAATGTAATATATCTGATTGCCAGACACATTTCGATGTCGAATATGAAACTGCTTTGTATATTGAGTCTACTACTTGGCGTTACTCATCATCAGCAGCCGCACTTGGCTATCTGCTGCTGTTGATTAATTAATATCAGGCCGTCTCGGCTCTCTGAAAATCCCATCGTGTTTTAATTTGTTTCTTATTTAATATAGCCACAAGGTAGCTTTTTTCATTGTTTTCATGTTGATTGATTGTGCGCTATGACTGATTGCAGGGCATAGAACTCGTTGGCTATAGACGGCCCACCTAGCGGACCTGCCAAGCTGAGCGTTATGAATGGAGTTTCGTTTGCCAATATCGTGCTTTATGAGTCGGCCATTAAATGGACGAGCTGTGCGACTATAAATGCCAGCCGAAATAAAAGCAACGAAACATGTTTCAGATAGAATATTGAGTTCTGAGCCAGCTAATGAACAAACCACCAATCATCATCACTGACGGACGTCTCACTCCGAGCTCCACTAGGAGCTCAAGCTTGTTCTGAACATTGCTTTTATTATTATATGAGTCTTATTTGTTTTGTGCTTTTATTTTATTATTATATTTTTTTTTGTTCTCTCTGGTTTATTCATAGAAAGCTTATAATGAACGATATTTTATGAGCATTTGTTAAATAAGCTACAAGTTCTTATTATCTTGTTCTTCTCGCTGCGTCGCTTTGACATTTGTCTCTTGACTATAAATATGCTAGGACGCGCTAGTCAAAAGTTAGTTCTTTGACCAACTTTGTCAACGCAGCAACGCGCAGGAACACCCTCACAGCACCCCCGCATACACGCATACACGCACACACACACTCTCACACACAATGGTTAGTAAGGACATGCTGCTCTGGCTCCGGCTCCTGCTAATAGCTCCTGCTAATCATTTCAGCAACTCTTTGCCATCGTCTCGTTCGCCCTGTTGGCCCTGGCCGCAGCTGATGTCAGCCACCTGAGCAACACCTATCTGCCACCGCGCTCCTCCGTGATCACGAGTGTGACCAAGAGCTACGTCGCTCCGGCTGCCTCCGTCCAGAGCGCCTCGTATGCCGCCCCAGCTGCTGTGGCGTCTGCCGATGCCGGCTCGTTCAGCAGCGACTCCTCGTTCGTGGCTCCCGCTGCCTCCGTCCAGACCACCTCGTACGCCGCCCCCGTCAAGACTTTCACCAGCAAGACTTACACCGCTCCGGCTGCCACCTACCAGAGCACTACCTATGCTGCCCCAGCTAAGCAAGTCTTCAGCAAGACCTACACCGCCCCAGCCACCAGCAGCTTTACCGCTGACTCATCCTATGTCGCTCCCGCTGCCTCTGTTCAGACCACCTCGTACGCCGCCCCCGTCAAGACTTACACCAGCAAGACCTACACCGCCCCAGCTACCGCCGACACATCCTATGTCGCTCCCGCTGCCAGCTACCAGAGCACTACCTATGCTGCCCCCGTCAAGACTTACACCAGCAAGACCTACACCGCCCCAGCCACCAGCAGCTTTACCGCCGACTCATCCTATGTCGCTCCCGCTGCCAGCTACCAGAGCGCATCTTATGCTGCTCCCGCTGAAGCTGCCGCCGCTGGTAGCTTCACCAGCGACTCGTCGTACGTCGCCCCTGCTGCCAGCTTCGAGAGCGCCTCGTACGCCGCTCCAGCCAGTGGCTTCACCAGCGAATCCTCGTACACTGCTCCCGCGGCCAGCTTCGAGAGTGCTTCGTATTCTGCTCCCGCTGCAGCTGCCGCTACCGCTCCAGTTGCCAATGTAGTGAGATACTCTGGCATTGACACCGTCTATGGCTCGAACGGCGGCTACGTCTACTAGTTGGCTCCAAGAACGCTTCCAATCGATATTCCTCACAATTTTTTTTTTTCGAACCAACCTTTTTTTTTTTATAAATTAAAATAAAAACAATGAATTTCTTAAACTACCAGAAACGATAAACGCAGCATTTTATTTGCATTCGATGAAAGTTCTACAAAGCACTCGGCCCGTAAATATGCAAATTTGTATTCATATTTAGTCATATGCATATACATGGGTCTCTATAAATACTTCTTTAAGTAAGACCATTGTTCTACTATAATTAGTGAATTTTTAATGTTTAATGTGTTTCCTTTAGAAATAGATTCGATGTTTTTGGGCGTTCTGTGATATCATATGATATTAATATTTCATGATTTCATCATCAATACGTCAATACATCTATATCATACTAAAATTTCGTTATATAAAAACTATTCGCTCAGCCATCAAGATCCGTTTAAAGTAACTGGAGCACTACCGGCTGTGGGCTTGATTGATTACAATGATATGAGACTTAGATCAGTCTGAAGAAGTCAAGGGAATCTAACTATTCAATTCTTATTATTTCAATTCTCTCTCTCTCTCTCTCTCTCTCTCTCTCTCTCTCGTCTCTCTCGCTGCTCCAACCTCTCTATCTCTCTCTCGCTCTCTATCTCTCTCTCTCTCTCTCTCTCTCTCTCTCTCTCTCTCTCTCTCTCTCTCTGTATCTAAGTATATCTATAGGTACACATGTCAATAGATAGCCACAAAGAATGGGATATACATTTCTTTATTTGAAGACGTATATAAAGGATGGCTCTATTCATTTTATGGAGGTGGTAGGCGAATCAACCTATGATTTTCGTTCAGTAAAAAAGGATCTGCTATATATCGACAGTCTTTCAACACTGGGCTTTATTGAGCTGCTCAAGAGAAATATACAATAGATGGGATTTACATAGATATACATGTATATAAGGTTCGCAGATGATTCCTAGGTGGCGGCATCCTTCTCCTTGGCCGTGGCCACAAAGAGAATGTTGAGCTTGCTGCTGATGGGTCGCTTGCTGTCCTCGTGCTTCACGTGCAGCGTGCCCGAGTCGAGGCTGAATGTGCCGACCAGCTGGCCGGGCTTGAGGTAATAGTTCTGGCCCATCGATGTGGGCCGATGCTCCGTAATAAAATGATACAGCATCGGCTCGGCAATGAATATCTGTGGCTTCGTTGTGCTGGCCGTGGGCCGGGCGAAGCTGTGCATTGCCAGCATCGACAGCGACAACAAAATCCAAGTGAACTGCATGACGAGCGATGAGCGATGAGCGATGAGCGACGAGCGATGTGCAGACGATGGCAACAAGTTGGCATCTGAGGAATTGCAACGGGTCGAAATATATATATATACATGTATTCTGGATGCAGCTGCAGCATTGGGCCAGGGCAACGGCCCTTCTATGCGCTTCTCACGCACGACTCTTCCTTGCTTGCACGCCGTTATTCGGGCATAACAAGTTTCTTCGAGGGTCCATTAACATTAACCCGATTCGACAAAAAGAGGAAAAATCAAAATGCAATACATGAAATACAACAAAAAAGAAACTATATATGTACATATATACTTATATGAATATGAATACATATATGTATATGTATGTATGTATACATTGCTTTTTTAGCGCTCCCAATTCAGCAGCACAAAAGGCATTCAAGAAAGATGAGAAAGAGGTAAGAAATGAAAAGAAGGCACAACAAACTCACGCAACAAAAAATAATCTTTGCAAATTACGTTTGTCGTATCAGGTTTTATATACCATATATAATACATATACATATATCACATGTATATATGTAAGTTGATAAACTTATAATAGTAGTTGGTGCACATAATATAAATAACACATAATCAGCTTTGTATTTGCTTGTATTGGTTCAGCTAATTGTTAACTTTTCGTAAATACCCTGTAAACTACCCTGTAAAGGGGTGTGTTTAGGACACATCAAATACAGCTACAATTCGTTTATCTAACTTGTGGTTAGGGTATATTGTAGTCGTTCAACTGCAAATATAGCTACATTTCGTTTATCTAACTTGTGGTTAGGGTATCGTGTAGTCGTTCAACTGCAAATATAGCTACATTTCGTATATCTAACTTGTGGTTAGGGTATCGTGTAGTCGTTCAACTGCAAATATAGCTACATATCGTTTATCTAACTTCTGGTTAGGGTATCTTGTAGTCGTTCAACTGCAAATATAGCTACATTCCGTTTATCTAACTTGTGGTTAGGGTATATTGTAGTCGTTCAACTACAAATATAGCTACATTTCGTTCATCTAACTTGCGGTTAGGGTATATTGTAGTCGTTCAACTGCAACTCTTCGTGTCTGTTTGCAATTAATACATATTCAGTTCAATTCGAATAGCCAATAAATTGACTGCAAATATTTGGAAAAAGAATTGGTTAATTAAATATCAAGAAGATATAAAGAATTTGACGTATAGCAAGAGAACGAGAGCCGAACGACATGCGGGCCGCGTCAATTAGAAGAAAAACTCTGGAAATAAATCTTAGCGCGCTTGAGTTATTCCACAGCTCATTATCTCAGAGACACCCGCCATAGTATACCACTAAGTCTATGCCATAGTTAAGCTCCCCTGGCTCTGGGTCGATAGTGAAAGTCGATTCGGTAGTCAAATTGCATTTAATCAAGTTGGACAATGCCAGCTTAAATATTTGCTAAATGAGTTAATGTTTACATTTTTGCTAAGCAGAACGTGTTTTTTTATTGTTATTATTATTATTATTATTTATGCTGTCATTAATGATTAGCAATTCGAAGGAGGAACTTCATGCGGGTAGATATATTACGAGACTCTTTAAGCGCTCAACACTAATTGTAGAGATTATAGAAGTAGAAGAGAGAAAGAGAGAGAGAGAGGGAGAGATAGAGAGACGGTTACTAACGAAAGTGGAAGTAGCAATAGCAAAAGACTAAGCTGAAAATAATGTAGTCATACTAGCAAAAAAAAAAAGTATGCCAAGTTTAGTAGAAGAAAGAGTAAGAGTGGAAGTAGTGAAAAAAAATATAATAGATGTCAACTGAGTATTAAATACAGATGGAGTAGAGGCTAAAGCTGAAGTAATAGTCGAAATAGAAATGGTAGAAGACGCTGAGGCAGCAATGGTATAACAACTATTTATATTAGAAGACAGAGAAAGACCTGGAAGTAGTATTAAAAGTAGAACAAGTAGTCGAGTTCAAATTGGCAATCAAAGTAGAAATAGTCGTAGTAGTAAGACTTCCTGTAGCAGTAATTTAGGTAGAAATAGTATATGCAAATACTAAATAGTAGTAGAATATTGATAGTAGCAGTATTGGTATAGTAGTAATAGTAGATAAGTAGTAGCAGTAGTAATGGGATAGTCGTATATAAAGAATAGTAATAGAAGTGGTAGAGTAGTAGAAATAATAGTATGCAAGCAGAGGTAAATAGTAGTATATTAGTAGAAATAGTTGTATGCAATGACAAATAAAACTATGGTAGTAGACATATAAGCATGGTAGTAGAAATAGTAGTAGAGCAGTAGAAACGTAGTACAAGGTATCAACATAGAAATTGTGTATAGTAGTACCAATAGTATTAATATCAAAATAGAAATTATATTATAGTAGTAGAAATAGTAGTAGTATTCTAGTTGAAATATGTGATGCAATAATAGGAGCAGAAATAGTAATATAAAATTATAAGGATTATATGGAATTCATGTCTAAATACAGAAATAGTAGTTGAAGTATTTTAAAGTAGTATGAATAGTAGTAGATATAGTAGTAGAAGTATAAGTATTAGGAAACGTTGTAAGCAAAGCTTATGATGCAGTGCACGGAGAGTATACGTAAGTTAAATACAATTTATCTCTAATTTATTCAGTAGTAAAAGTAATAGTAACTCCAAAGTAAATCAGATAAAGTAAATAATACAAAACTACATAGATACGTACATATATACATATGTATGTACATACATATTCATGCCAACATATATTAGCTAATACATATCTACAATAAACTGATCTTGGCTAAGCGAGGCAAACAACTGCCAACACCGCTTTGGCTCTATCAACACCCATCTGATATATATAGTATCTGGGTTGGGATAACGATCTACAAAATTGGGCGCATAATTTAAAATTGCGCCCATAAACGAATTGTTTGCTACGTTGTTATTTGTATTTGTTTCTGGGTTCCTCACCATTTGCTGGGCACGCAATGATATAAACACTGTACGAATTATAATTAATGTCCAATGTGAGTAATCGTCGCCTTCAGCCCGAATAAAGCATTCAAACGTTCAAGCTTTCAGCCAAGATTAAGTGCCAAGTCCCATGCCCCAACTGCAGGCCCGCAGCTACATACATATGTCAGTCTAAATCAGCAAATCAACATAGAGGCGATGCCTCTCTACCTCCACCTCCACCTCTACCTCTACCTCTACCTCTACCTCTACCTCTACCTCTACCTCTACCTCTACCTCTACCTCTACCTCTACCTCTACCTCTACCTCTACCTCTACCTCTACCTCTACCTCTACCTCTACCTCTACCTCTACCTCCAGCTCTAGCTCTACCTCTACCTCCACCTCTACCAGTATCTCTACCTCCGCCTATATATCTATGTAGATCTATATCCACATTTATTTTTATATCTATCTCCGCCTTTAGCTCTACTTCTGCTTCTAGCCTAAGTCTATCTCTATCTCCACCTCTACCTCCCTAAACCTTACTTATCTCACGTTTTTCACTATTGCCAATGCTCCGCCTGGCCAGTCTGAGCTGAGAACCAAAAATAAACAACAAAGACCGCAAAATACTAGACACGATAGAAAAAAAATCGCATCATTAATTAAACTTTCAAATTATTTGCGTTAATGTTTGTGTTTGGCTCTGCGACTTCCGAAATGGACATGGCTAAAAATAAACAAACTACTATTAGATCCCATGGCATCCTCTACTATAGCGCAATTCTGCGTCTACACTGCACTACAAATTATTTGTTTTTTTTTTTTCATATATCTATTTAAAAATAATTCCTGATATAATGTACCTAATTTATTTATTTAGTTATATTAAATTATTTGAATTAATAAAGTATTTAAAGGGTGATAAAGTAAAAAAAGGGTAGTATGCTGACACATGTGTAGCATTATTTGGTGTCATTCCTAAATTTAGTTGATCTATATTTTTTTTTTATTATTCAATTAACATTTATTGTAATTTTAATAGTTTTTTTTATATTATATTTACATATGTATATATGTACATTTTTTAGAAATTCTGATTGATATTTTTATAAAGTCTTTTGGTAGCGTTGCCACCGTTTTAGAATATCAATTATCGCGATGTTTACGATACTTGTATTACTCGAAAAGCTCTTTTAACTTTACAATTAGCCAGAATTGCGGTTTCTGATTGTCTCACGCATACGACTCGGGCGTGGTACTCAAATTTCGGCTGACTAGTTTAGCTGAGATCTTGGATTCCGTTTCGTTCTTCAACACGATTTGTACACAAAATTCTTTTGTTTGTGAGCGCTATAAAAGTGTTGGTCCGCAACTCTAGGGGCATCAGTAAGCGCTGGCTTAGCATCACTGAACGACCAACAACTACTACCACTAGCTCGTCATGGTAAGTGTCCAGTGTCCAGTCTCCAGTGGCTAATCCCATCTAATCGAATTGTCTCTGCCGACAGCGTCCATTCGTCATTTGCTCCGCGCTGCTGGCCCTCGCCGCCCTGGGCGTGGCCAGTCCTTTGAGCAACACCTATCTGCCACCACAGGCCAATGCGTACAGCGGCTACAGCTCGGCGGGATCGAGCGGCGTCGCCTCCTATACACCATCCAGCTCCTACTCGTCGAGCTCGCTGGGCTCCAGCTATGCAACGCCATCGCGACAGTATCTGGCACCGGCTGCATCCCTCAGCAGCTACTCGACCGCAGGCGCCAGCAGCTACTCTGCCCCAGCCATCTCACACGGCAGCTACAGCTCGGCTGGCTCCACCTATGCAGCTCCGTCGCGCCAATACCTGGCTCCAGCTGTCTCTCGCAGCAGCTACTCCGCTCCTGCCATCTCCCATAGCAGCTACTCCGCTCCTGCTGTCTCTCACAGCAGCTACTCATCCGCTGCCTCTACATATGCTCCATCTCGCCAGTACTTGGCCCCAGCCCAGAGCAGCTACTCCGCTCCAGCTGTCTCTCGCAGCAGCTACTCCGCTCCAGCTGTTTCGCATGTGAGCTACTCCGCTCCAGCTGTCTCTCGCAGCAGCTACTCCGCTCCTTCTGTCTCTCGCAGCGGCTACTCATCCGCTGCCTCCACATATGCTCCCTCCCGGCAGTACCTGGCACCAGCCCAGAGCAGCTACTCTGCTCCAGCTGTTTCGCACGTCAGCTACTCCGCTCCAGCCGTCTCACGTAGCAGCTATTCCTCGCCAGCTCGTTACGCCTCCTCCTTTGGCCAGGGCCTCGGTGGCTACGCTGCGAGCTCTTCGGCCTCGGCGCGCAGCTTTGGTCAGGGCTTTGGTGGATCTCGCTACGGAGGCGGCAGCTCCCATGGTGCTGGCGGCACCCGCTACGCTGCCAACGGTGGTTACGCGTACCGTCATAAGCATTAAGCTGATCTCCACAATTTCTGATTGAATCGGGCTAAAGGTTAACAACAAAACGAATTTCCAAGAAAAATCATTTTTTTTTTTAAATTAAGTTTCTTAATTAGTTTTGTGTTTAAATAAAGTTTGAAATGTGCAAAAACAAAAAAATAGATAAATGTATTTTTTTTCTATTTCTGAGCTCACAAAAATAAGACTGACCGACTGGGAAAACCCCAATCCATCTCACTTTCCTTGCGTCTTACTTCAAACCCATTCAACTTTAAAAACAAAACATAAATAATTATAGTTTAAACAACTTTATTTATAGTGAAAAAAAAAGAGTTTTATCGGTAAGCATATATACAATTATATATATACATATATATGATAAGATAGGCGCGATACTGATCCAAGCACAGACTAAGTTCGGCTTTTAATAGATGTAGCCACCGTTGGCCGCATATTTAGTGTCCAGACCACTGTAGCTTACCTGAGCTGGCAGGTAGGTGCGTGAGGGCGTGGCATAGGTGTTGTACTGGGGCACAGCTGCATAGCTGTTGTAGCCAGAGGTGACCAGCGGAGCAGCGTAGCCGGAGCCTAGGCCGGAGTTGTAGCCAGAGCCGATGCGGGAGCCCGGGTAGTAGGCACCAGCGGAGTAGGAGTTGCCCGTATACGAGGGATACGAAGAGTACGTCGAGTAGCCGCCGGCACCACTGAGCGGAGGCAAGTAGCTTCCGGAGAGGGGCAAATGAGAGACGTCAGCGGCGCACAGCGCCAGTGAAGCGATCAGAGCAATGGCAGAAATAGAGTGCTACAGAGAGGGATTCAGATAAGAGAGACAACAGACGAGAGTTACTATAGACTCAATGAATTATTATTGTTATTCCAAGATGCTTTATGATCTCATGAGCTGAGGTATTCCGACTGATCACACTTTTCATGTGGACTTGCCATTTCGGAATGTGTAGGATTCGTTGAGTTGGAGTTGTACGAGTTCACTGGAACGGTGTTGACGGATGACTGTGGCTCATTCGGACATCGTGTGTGCATTATATACTCTCGCTAAAAGAAAACAACCGAACTGTTATTAAATGAAATGTATCGTGCGGGCTGATTTTACAACTAATTTGAACGCCTTTACGGCACTGCGAACATGTCGACGGACAGTGCTCATTACTCAAGCCCAACAACTGAACAACTGAACAACTGAACAACCGAATAGCCGAAACCAACAACAATAAGTGTGCAACTGAACTGCTTAGAAATGTTGAGCGACGCGTTTAGCAGTGTGTAGCGAATCCCACGATCCCACGACTCATCGACGACGAACAGACAATTTCGGATGAGAGTCGTAAATGCAATTGCTAGATTTTGTGGTTTTTCGCTATACTCTTAAAAGAGGTATATGCACAAGGGGTATCAAACACAGAAGATAAGATCTCACTGGGTATGCAACTCATCCATAATGCTAGTCGGTGACATAGGAAGAGAGAAAGAGAGAGAGAGGGAGACATATAGAGGATAATAGAGCTAGAGAAGTGAATATCGTAAACACTTACTTAAATTTCCCTATCCTAGTAAGGGTATTTCACGGTCGGCTTGCCATAGATAGATGTTCTTTGTTGTCATTTATTTTGTTATTGTTTTTATGACCCTGCCACGCCTGCACTCCGCACTCACTTCACCTCTTCTATTCTTCGTTTTGGGACGTAACATTGTCGCGCGCTCCTTTACTTTAATTATACAATTTATATATTTTTCAAATCTACCTTGGGATATTGTTTTGTGTTAAGTGGATGCTGGTATTGCTTTTCGTTTGTTTTTTAAATTTTTTTTTTTACTGTTTTATGACATAGTGCGGTGGCCGGTTTAACGCTTCGGTCTTATATGGGTCGCCAATCATAAATCTTATCGTTATTAATTGTTGCCACAAACGGCTATAGTCGAATTGCTGCATGTTGGGGTCCCAGTGTAGTCATGTTACTTCATTTTAACAGATTTATCGTACATTATTCATTTACATATATATCGCATGCTATTCATATTTTCATATATCGGCATTAAAATGGCACTAAAAAGGCGCATATCAATTGCTTGCATCTTAATCGATATAACGGGTAGAGTTGCCACTAACCGGAAGCGACAATATTTTTTGCCAGTTGTGCGTGTAGGCACAGTTTAAGTCGTCGAACTTTCTCGTTCAAACGTTTTTGAGTAATCATCAAGTAAGTCGTGTTACATTTTATGAAAAATCAAAATAATAATCCCAAAATTCAACTGAATTCTTGATTTTCGCAGCTGTTCAATTATGTTCAAGCTTTACAAGCTGTGGGCGAAATGGAAGATGACAAAGACGGGCATAAAGCCGCAGTTCGATTTCCGTAGAAAACGCGGAAAGCGCTGCCGTGGTGGATTGAACTTTCCAATAGCCTTTAAGAATGGAAAGGTCGTTCCTCTTCGCAGAGTGGATAACAACGTTATTGTAACACATCGCATTAACGTTCCGCGTCTAAAGTCCCACTGGGAGTCCCGTGACTTCGATCTCAAGGTCCCAGCATATGTAAGCAAGTACAACTTGATTCAGCCGTTGATCACATGGAAGCTGCTGGACCACATCATGAAGGTGCCTTTGCGCCAGGCCACTGCCGTGTTTCAGGCTCATGTCTGTTTTCATCTAAAATTGCATTATACCTAAGAACAAAATATGCTAACTCAGTATATTTTCATGTGTATGTATTAAACTAATGCATTAGTCAATTACATCGACAGAGAACAAAATACGCCAATTCAGTACATTTTCATGTGTATTAAAAAAATGCATTAGTAAATTACATCGAAAAAAAAAAAACTTATTGCAAAATAAAGCAACGATTTGAACATTATCATTTGTATGCGCTCTAATGGGTATTTCAGCGGTTAATACAGCTGGTCACACCAACTGTAACGGAACTTGGCCGAATTTCGAATTGTGCATAGGCATGCGTGGGTGCACAATAAGCCGATTGCGCTTTCTTGCAATTGAACATCGTCCAGTTCGCTTTTTGCATCTTAACGTCTGCGTCGAGTTTTGCGCACGCTTGTTGCATTGTGTTAGTAATTTGTGTTGAACGTTTTGATATATTTTGTTTCGTTAATGTTTAATTTATGAGTAACGAATACGCGGTGAAGAAGACCACAAGCCGCTGGATTAAGAGCACAAATCAAATGTGAGTACCAAATAATTGAGCTGGGCTCGTTGCGTAACATAACCTCAAATGCACACGTGGATATTGTCCGAACAGGGCCGCAGCCTTGAGCCAAGAGAAGAATGTGCGAACACAGTGCCATGTGCAGCAGTCCTGGTGGCTTTTGTGCCTGTGCGGTGGAGTGCTGCTGCTCATTTGCGGTGCGACTTCTGCCACCGCGACGGGATCAACGCACGCACGCTGCGATGGAGATCAGTTCCAGTGCAAAAACGGAGTCTGCATCTTACAGGCGAAGATGTGCGACGGACGTAGCGATTGCACAGACAACACGGATGAATTGGATTGCGGTAGCTAGAAATCGAATTTAACCTCAAACTTAACCTAAATCTTATATCTCCGTGGATGGCAGACTACAAGCTGTGCCAGCAGCCGCATTGGTTCCCGTGTGCCCAGCCACACGGTGCCTGCCTGGCAGCGGAACTAATATGCAATGGTGTCGACAATTGTCCCGGCGGCGAAGATGAGCTCCATTGCCCGCATCGAATGGTGACTAGCTTCGGACACCGCAACTGCAGCCAGTATGAGTACATGTGTCAGGATCACAGCTGCTTGCCGCTTGACTTTATGTGTGACGGCAAACCGGATTGCCCCGACGGCTCCGATGAGACGGCCGGCTGCAAGCAGTCGGCCACCAGCTGCACCACCGGCCACCTCTGTGCCAACGGACGTTGCCTGCAGCGCAAGCAGTGGGTCTGCGACGGCGTCGACGATTGCGGCGATGGCAGTGATGAGAAGGACTGTGGTAAGTGTATGCTCGACGTGATTTGGTCAATTGAATGCTTTAGCATTGTGAACTTAACTTTGCAGAGGATCTGTGTCAACCGTCTATGGGCAAGTTTATGTGTCGCAATCATGGCAGCTGCCTGTCGCTCGCTCAGGTGTGCGACGGTCAGCCCAACTGCTCGGATGGCAGCGATGAGAGCGAGAGCTGCAATGTGAAGCCCGGCTGCAGCAGCAAGGAGTGCCCGCTCAACGCCACTTGTCACATGATGCCCACCAGCGGTCCAGAATGCTATTGCCCCAAAGGCTTTCGGCTGCTCAAGTTTCAGAATAAGTGCGGGGACATTAACGAGTGCCAGGAGCAACAGGATCTGTGCAGTCAGCGCTGTGAGAACACATCCGGTGGCTATCGCTGCGCCTGTGATGCAGGCTACGAGCTAGATCCCACCAACAATCGCACCTGTCACGCCACTAGCATTGGCGGTGAGAAGCAGTCCCCACTACTCCTCTACACCACCCAAGTGACTGTGATGGGCATGCACCTAGCGCCGCAGTCAAAGGAGCGACATCACGTCATCAGTGTGGCCACCAATTTGACCAAGGTGATTGGTGTGGCTTTCGATGGCAAGTACATCTACTGGACCAACATACAGAATGAGGCCGAGAGCATTGTGCGCGCGCATGCCGACGGCTCCATGGCCGAAATCTTGCTCACATCCGGCCTAGACGCTCCCGAGGATTTGGCCGTCGATTGGCTGACGCACAACATATATTTCTCGGACAATGTCATGCGACACATTGCGGTCTGCTCGAACGATGGACTTAACTGTGTGGTGCTGGTCACCGAGGATGTGCATCAGCCACGCAGCCTGGCACTGTGGCCGCAGCGTGGTCAAATGTTCTGGACCGATTGGGGCAATAAGCCGATGATAGCCCGTGCCTCCATGGATGGCACCCACTCCAAGCCGATTGTATCGGATAATATACACTGGCCGAACGGCATTGCCTTGGACATGCACCAGGAGCGCGTCTATTGGGTGGACGCCAAGCTGGGCAGCATACAGAGTGTCCACCCGGATGGCAGCTCGCGTCAAACCGTGCTCGATGGTATGCTAAAGCATCCTTATGGGCTCGCCATCTTTGAGGATCACCTCTACTGGTCGGACTGGGGCACCCGGAGTATTCACACCTGCCACAAGTTCTCCGGCAAAGATCATCGGGTATTGGCACGTGATCGCACCATCTATGCCGTGCACATCTATCATCCGGCCAAGCAGCCGCAGGTGCCGCATGCCTGTGAAATGGCGCGCTGCTCACATCTCTGCCTGCTCGCTGAGCCGAGCGCGGGCGGCCACACGTGCGCCTGTCCCGAGGGCATGACACTGTCCACCGATGGCCGTCGGTGCAGCCAAACGGAGAAGAAGCATCGTCTGTTCATTGGACTGCGCCAGGCACTGCTGGAGATCGAGCACACCGCGTTCGGCCGCCATGTGGTCACCGCCTCGCACAACCTGCCCTGCTACATCAGCGAGATGGCCTTCAATAGCATCAATGGCACCCTCTTCATAGCGGACAACATGCAGCGCGCGATCTTCGAGTATGTGCCCCACATGAACGAGCAGCGTTTGGTCACCTTGGTCTCTCGCAATCTGGGAAACATCAGCGGCTTGGCATTTGATCACTTGGCCCACAATCTCTACTGGACGGACATGGAACGTCACGTGATTGAGCTGCTGTCCCTGCGCACCGGACAGCGTGCCCTGGTGCGCTTCTTTGCCGGCGACGAGATGCCCATCGGGCTGACCGTAATGCCAGCCGAGGGCTATATGTTTGTGGCGCTCAAGGCGCGCCGGCACACGCACATCGATCGCTTGGCGCTGAGCGGAAAGGGCGCCCAGACGCATGTCTTTGAGGACGACCTGGGCGACGATGACATCAAGTTTGCCGTGGACTATGAAACGCGCACCATGTTCTGGTCGGACAGCGACACGAGTCGCATCAGCTACAGCAATTATCGCCAGACCCACGGGCAGTCGTTCCGGGGCAAGTTCCGGCGACCGTACGCCCTGGCCCTGGTCGATCAGGATCTCTTTTGGAGCGAGCTCGGCTCACCGGCCATCTACTGGACGCACAAGAACAACCTGGGCCCCAACAAGCGCATCGAGATCGACGCGAACCCGCACATGGGCCGTGACGGTGCCGCCGCAGCAGCCACCGCCTTCCTCAGTCACATGCTGCCCGTGCGCATACCTTTGGCCGCGAGTCGGCGACTGGGCGCCGGCCAGTCCCCGCATCCCTGCCAGAACGCCAACGGCGGATGCTCGCATGTGTGCGTCAGTGCCGGACAGTTTGACAGCACGTGCCTGTGCCCCGCCGGCTTCGTGTATCGCGACGCCTCCAATCGCAGCTGCACCGAGGCCCTGGACTGCGAGTTCCGCTGTCGCAGCTCGGGCGAGTGCCTGACGATGACGCACCGCTGCAACGGCCATCAGGACTGCGCCGATGGCTCCGATGAGACGGACTGCGACGGCATCAAACGCGTCAAAGTGAAGTGTGATCTGTCGGAATTCGCCTGCCATGACGGCAAGCGTTGTCTGGCCAAGAACAAGCGCTGCGACGGCCACAAGGACTGCAACGATAGCTCCGACGAGCTGCACTGCGCCCAGTTTGGTAGGTCAACTGCTATGCTATACGATGTGCATGCATGATATGTATAGATATGTGTGTGTCTTATATATCCCTTCTCCCTTTCAGATCGCACCAAGCTCTGCCACGCCCACCAGCACGCGTGCGACAACGGCAAGTGCGTGGACTACACCCTGGTCTGCGATGGCAACAACGACTGTGGCGACAACTCGGACGAGCTGCGCTGCAAGGAGGCCGCCAGCTGTGAGCACGGCATGTTCCAGTGCAGCAGCGGATCGTGCATATCCAGCAGCTGGGAATGCGACGGCCGCATCGACTGCAGCGATGCCTCCGATGAGCACGACAAGTGCGGACAGCGCCAGTGCCCCGAGAAGATGCATCGCTGCCTGCTTGGCCAGTGTCTGGATGAGCGGCTCGTCTGCGACGGCCACAACGACTGCGGGGATCAGTCGGACGAGCTCAACTGTGACCGGCGCAGCGGCAACGGTGGTGCTGCTGCAGCCAACATTAGCTGCGGCACGCTGACCACGCCCATGTATCAGTGCAGCAGCAATCTGAAGCTGTGTCTGGACATGGCCGCGCGCTGCAACGGCACCGCCGAGTGCCCGCGCGGCGAGGATGAGGCGGACTGTGGCGAGCTGTGCAGCATCTACGAGTTCCAGTGCCGCGACAGCAAGCACTGCATCCGGCAGGAGTTCCGCTGCGACAAGGAGCGCGACTGTGCCGACGGCAGCGACGAGGAGCACTGCGAGCAGCACGCGCAGCTCGGCAACGGAACGGCCATGGCTGAGAGTGGGAGTGGGAGTGCGAGGCGAGCGTGCAAGCCGCATCTCTTCGACTGCCACGATGGCGAGTGTGTGGACATGTCGCGTGTCTGCAACGGCTTCGATGACTGCACCAATGGCAACGACGAGGGCCCGCAGTGCGGCAGCGCCTGCATGAGGCCGCTCTGCCAGCACAAGTGCCAGGCGACGCCGGCAGGCGCCGTGTGCACCTGCTTGGAGGGCTATCGGCTGCAGAGCGATCAGCGCAGCTGCGTGGACATTGACGAGTGCGCCGTCTCGCCGGAGCAGCAGCCGTGCGCGCAGCTGTGCGAGAATACGCCGGGCAGCTATCAGTGCCAGTGCCATGCGGATTTCATGCTGCGCCAAGATCGCAGCAGCTGCAAGAGCATACAGTCCGGGGCGACTCTACTCTTCACCAGCTACAACGAGGTGCGCAATCTCAGTGAGCAGCCGGTGATGCTGACGGTGGCCTGGTCAGCGAACGATTCGCGCATCAGCGGCTTCGACGTGGACATGCGCCGTAAGCTGGGCTACTTCAGCAGCGAGGAGGAGAACATCATCTACCGCGTGGACATGCGGGACCGCACGCGCATGGCCGCTCTCTCGCTGCGCGCGCCCAGCAAAATGGCCGTGGAGTGGACGACGGGCAACGTGTACGTGATCAGCGGCAGTGCGCCGCAGCAGATCAGTGTGTGCAGCTTCCGGGCCAAGATGTGTGGCCAGATACTGCACATGACGGCCCGGTTCAGTCTGAAGGCCCTGGCCGTGGATGCGCACCTGGGGCGTCTCTTCTACGTGGCCATACGCAGTGAAACCTTCGGACTGCACATTTCCCAGATCCACATGGCGCGCCTGGACGGCAGCCGGCGGGAGCTGCTGCTGGGCAAGCATCGCAGCTATGTGACCGCCCTGGCAACAGATCCCCACCTGCAGATGCTCTACTTTGTGGATCTGCACAGCCGCACCCTGGAGATGATCAGCTATGGGGGGCGTGGCGGTGCCAAGCAGAGGCAGAGCTATGTGCTGCTGCAGAAGAGCAACGCTCTGATGCAGCCCACCGGACTGAGCATCTACGAGAACCACGCCTACATTGTCAATATGGGCGCCAGGGAGGCGGTGCGCTGTCAACTGTACGGCCAGCGCAACTGCAAGGCCATCAATCTGAACGTGATGAATGCCCAGGACATCATTGTAGCGGGAGTGTCGCGACAGCCTCTAGCCCCAGCCAATCCCTGCCAGCATGCCCACTGCGCCGGCATGTGTGTCCTGGCCGACTACGGGTACGAGTGCATGTGCGGCAATGCTGTCGTCCCGGAGACCCAGCAGTGTCCGCACGGCAGCACGAACGAGATCGACATGAATTGGCTGGTCTCCAGCGAGCAGCGCTCGGACAGCAGCGATGATGGGGAGGGTCGAGGTGTCTGGCTGCTGGCCGCGCTACTGTTGATGGCAGTTGCCGCCACCGGCATTGGGTACATGTTCTATCAACGGCGGCAGCGCGGACATCGCGATCTCAATATTAACCTGCATTTCCAGAATCCTCTGGCAACGCTTGGCGACAAGTCGCTCCGGGAAGACGGCAACGAAGTGGACATGGTATGCGACACCGGCAGCAGCTCCAGCAGCAGAGGCATCAGCACACACACCCACACCACAGCGACAGACACAGCTCCCTATACGGCCGAGCGTGAACCCCTTCAGTTCGGTGTACCCAAAATCCTGCAGAGATTCCTGCAGCAAAGGCAAGCACAGAGCAGCGAAATGGCTACGCAAGTTCCGCTCGAAAACACAAGAGTGAGTGCGAAGATTTATATATATGTATAAGAATATAATACGAATACTAATGTCCGTTATTTCCGTCTCATTCAATGAATTAGTCGAGCCGAATACATTCGCTGGTCAACGAACGGGGAGGAGAACGCCGAGGTTCGAATGCCCTGGTACCAGGCTCTGGTGATGATGCCTTCTCAGCCGGGCCCTACGGCGGAGATGACGCAAGCGATGATGTGCATGCACGACTTGTACCATAAGTGATCCTCATCTCTGCCCCCAATCACCCCCCAGAAATTGTTAACTATTAGTTGTCTAAATGTTGTCTGCACTTACGCGTGTTATATATTTATATATGTATTTATATTTGTACAATTTATGTTTTACAAGCAGTGCCTTTACCGTTATACGCACTTAAAATAATCTACAATTAAATTGCATTTAATCAGAGATACTATTTATTCGCCAAATGTAAATACTAAGATTAGGCAAGGAAACGCCAGCAAAGCCTGAGATCGTCTCCTAATAGATATAGCCACCATTGGAGGCGTATTTAGTGTCCAGGCCGCTGTAGCCGGAGCCAGCTAAGCCAGAGCCGGAGTATCCAGCCAGGGCTGGCAGATAGTTGCGTGTGGGCGTGGCATAGGTATTATACTGTGGCACAGCTGCATAGCTGTTGTAGCCAGAGGTGACCAGCGGAGCAGCATAGCCGGAGCCTAGGCCGGACCTGTAGCCGGAGTTGTAGCCAGAGCCGATGCGGGAGCCCGGGTAGTAGGCACCACCGGAGTAGGAGTTGCCCGTATACGAGGGATAAGAAGAGTACGCCGAGTAGCCGCCGGCACCACTGAGCGGAGGCAAGTAGCTCCGGGAGAGGGGCAAATGAGAGACGTCAGCGGCGCACAGCGCCAGTGAAGCGATCAGAGCAATGGCAGCAATGGAGTGCTACAGAGAGGGATTCAGATAAGAGAGACAACAGACGAGAGCTACTATTATTATTCCAAGATGCTTTATGATCTCATGAGCTGAGGTATTCCGACTGATCACACTTTTTCTTGTGGACTTGCCATTTTGGAGACTGTAGGATTCGTTGAGTTGGAGTTGTACGAGTTCACTGGAACGGTGTTGACGGATGACTGTGGCTCATTCGGACATCGTGTGTGCATTATATACTCTCGCTAAAAGAAACAAGTCCGAACTGTTATTAAATGAAATGTATCGTGCGGGCTGATTTTACAACTAATTTGAACGCCTTTACGGCACTGCGAACATGTCGACGGACAGTGCTCATTACTCAAGCCCAACAACTGAACAACTGAACAACCGAATAGCCGAAACCAACAACAATAAGTGTGCAACTGAACTGCTTAGAAATGTTGGGCGACGCGTTTAGCCGTGTGTAGCGAATCCCACGATCCCACGACTCATCGACGACGAACAGACAATTTCGGATGAGAGTCGTAAATGCAATTGCTAGATTTTGTGGATTTTCGCTATACTCTTACAGAGGGTACATCAAACACAAGAAGGGCTATCACAGAAGATAAGATCTCATTGGGTATGCAACTCATCCATAATACTAATACCAGTTATATGAAGAGAGAGAGAGTGACATAGAGTGGCTGAAAGAGAGAGGTGGAGAAGTGAATATCGTAAAATATCGGGTATATACTTAAATTTCCCTATGCTAGTAAGGGTATTTCACGGTCGACTTGCCATAGATAGATGTTCTTTGTTGTCATTTATTTTGTTATTGTTTTTGTGACCCTGCCACGCCTGCTCCGCACTCGCTTCATCTCTTTTGCTCCGCTTTGGGCGTAGCATTGTCGCACGCTCCTTTGCTTTAATTATACAATTTATATATTTTTCAAATCTACCTTGGGGTATTGCTATTGGGTTAAGTGGATGCTGGTGTTTTGTATTGTATTGTTTTTACTGTTTTATGACATACTGCGGTCGCCGCTTTAGCGCTTCGGTCTTATGTGAGTCGCTGATCATAAATCTTGGAGTTATTAATTGTTGCCACAAAAGGCTATAGTCAAATTACCGGGAGGGGGATCCGCCATTGTACATCATATTAAAATGCTTTATCATTGTTATTATGCATATTTAGATCAGCTAATCAAATAGTCTTTAAAGCTCCTTATTTACATACATACATGTGTACACATGTGTGTGTAAGTTTTTATCCGTTTACCGGATATAAATATCAAGCATGGTGGCAACTCCTTGAAAGGCAAAAAATGTAATATATTTCAAATAATTGTATGCACACACTGCGCGAGATTTACTCGAATCGAAAACATCCAGCAATAATATTAGGCCATCTTGGGCAATGCTTGATCATTTGGCAAAGCACAATGAGTAAACGTAAAAGGACTAATAGTGTCATAAATCCTACTTGGATTCCCGAGTCGCGTAGTTTTTTTGATCATGTGATAACGGATACTTTGCATTATCTGCGCATTAATTCCACGCTTCAACTAAGTGCAAATGAGGAAAAGGCGATGTGCAAACTGGAGGTGAAGTGGAGGGAAAAGTACAACGCCAATGAGCGCATGCCGGAGTCAACTCCGCTTCCATTAGAGCTGCCCAAGGCAGCGCCTCGTAAACAAAGTCGCCCTGTCGCGAAGCGCCCAGCAAGAGCCAAACGGAATGCAAGGCCGGTTGATCCTCACAATCTGAAGGACAACGATAAAATTGTGTATCGTATTTGCATACCGCCAATAAAGCCAGAGTGGTGCTGCCGCAGCTTTGATCTCAACATTCCAGCGTATGTGTGCAAACAAAATTTAATTCAGCCACTCATAACATGGCAGCTGCTGGACCGCATTATGGAGCTGCCGCTGGAGGAGGGCACTGCCGAATTTCAGACGTATGTTAATAAATTGCTGCAATTACAATGAGTTAATTATGACTTACATAATTTGTTACCTAGTTATACTTTAGTGCAAAACTAAACATTATATGTAGTGTACAAATTTAAAATAGTGCAATTTGAAGTTTGTATTTCGACATTTGCTTACGCCGTTTAGGTTATTTTACACAGTTTTACCAGCTGGTCACACCAAATATAACGGAACTTGGACGATTTTCGAAGTATATGTACATATATATATATTTGGTGTGACCAGCTGGTGAAACTGTGGACAATACCCTTAACACCTTACACCATACATACGTATGTATACTTCGAAAATCGTCTAAGTTCCGTTATATTTGGTGTGACCAGCTGGTGAAATTGTGGAAAAAATATATATATATGTATGTACGTCTGTGAGTGTGGGTATGTAACGAAGTAGTTGCGATTATTTTTTTTGGCAATTATACATCGCCTCGTTCATTTAATTAAATCAGCAGTGAAATTACCTTAGCTTTAACAATAAACTATACATATGCAATACTTAATGATCACTGTATGTAATAATAAATATAAAAATTGTTACATATACTCATATTTTTAATTATAACATACTTTTAGGCCGATGTTATATGTATATTCATGACGTATTATAATGTACATATTAATTTTTTAAACAGATGTAAGAAAACATATGTGGGCGTATGGCCTTTAAACATTATTATATAAGCAGAGTACTAATAATTTCATATAATACATGAATATTGCATAACATTATTGAAACGTGACTATGCATGCATCACGCATGCATCACGCACGCGAGCATCTCT
Organism: Drosophila navojoa; assembly: GCF_054131105.1. NCBI lineage: Eukaryota > Metazoa > Arthropoda > Insecta > Diptera > Drosophilidae > Drosophila > Drosophila navojoa. The sequence continues at coordinate 10,460,272 of NC_142895.1, read as the reverse complement.
AACAACAACAAAGCTCCTAGTTGGCTAACTTTCAGCTCAGCTGTCGCTGCTGTAGCTGTTGTTGTTGTTTATTTTGTTGTTGTTTTCATTCAGCGCACGTTGCGCTACGCTCTGTCGGCTGGCTGCTGTTATCACACCGACACCAAGCGGACACTCACACACACAGCCAGCCGCTATAGAATGAGAGCGAGAACAAGAGAGGTGCTAGTCACGTGTGTGTTGCCGCTACACCCTATGTGTACATGCACTCACGCACACATTGGCCAGTGCGACGCTTAACAGTAACAGCAACTGAGCGCGTCAGCCAGTAACAGCGTCTGCAGTAGCAGCGGCACAATTAAGGAATATTGAGTCTTAACGGTGTAGCTGCAGCAGCAGCAGCAGCGGCGGCGGCGGCGGCAGTAGCAGCGGCAGCAACGGCAACAGTGCCAAATAACAACAGCAACAACATCAGCAGAGGCATACACATATGTATATGCATACAGATACTATATATATGTATATATATAATATTATATTGTATATGGCAGTGGGCTGGTTATAAAATAGCTCTACTCTCACATAAAATTTGTCATTCGGCGACAATTTCTAAGCACCCAAAGACGTTAAAGGCGTCCAGTGCCTGCCAGTCAGACCGACATACACAGCCTTCAATTCAATTCAGTTGACACGTAATCCTTGCTGGAACAGTTCAACTTTTCAAAGTGCGCGCGCTCAAGTCTCGTTTTTAAAATAATATTAATAATAACAATTTAGCTGCACAAATTCAAAATGCCGTTTGCAAGTGAGCAATTGCAAAGCGTGGCCAGTCAGCAGCTGTCCAAGGCGGAGACAATTAAGCTGCGTAACAAACACATTGGGTGCGTATTAAATCAAATATAATTACAATATTATTATGCAGGCGTATAGCTAACATCCTTACGTTGCTGCCTTACGTTATGTTATGTTAAGCAATACAATGCAATGCTATGCATATGCAACTGCACTTATGTTATGCGTACAATTAGTTGACCTTGCGTTAAACAATTTCGCTGTCAAGGTCAACTAACGGCATCCCCATGCAGCACACTCATCCGTTGTGTAGCTGCAGCCGTTGAGTTTTGCTTGTGTTCGCCTCTTCCGCCCCACAAAAACAACAACAACAATGGTGAATGGGCCAACAGACGAGTTCACATTTTTTACTGTTGCCAAACACTCGCGCCGCAAGTAGCGGTATTTATTTTTGGCCTTTATCGATTTACTGCTCAACAACAAGAGCCACAGCCAAAGCCGTCCAAATAGCACAAATCTTCATATAAGAACATAAACGATAATCTCAAGTCTTCTAGTACAGCTCGTCATATTCTACGTTGTTGTTTGTGGACCTAGGCCCCGGTTGTCCCCATCCAAAAGCCATATAGATAGATAGCTACAGACAATCCAGCTAAACACCTACATATATAAAACATACATTAACCTAACTCGATTTTGAATACATTTTTAAATATTTCTTATTTATTTTCTCATTCTTTTCTTTTCTGCACACCTGCGTAAAAATACTAACAAAATACCAAACAAAATGCAGTCAAGCCTGTAAGCTCTTCTATCGCTCGGATCCATTGAAGATCGTACGCGGCCAGGGTCAATATATGTTCGATGAGGAGGGCGTACGCTATCTGGACTGCATCAACAATGTGGCACATGGTAAGTGTTGATTCATTACATAACTATAACTATAACTATAACTATAACGGTAATTAGAAATGTGATTATGACCGCAAATAAGAATAGTTCATAAATTATATGTGTCTTAACAGAAAGTAGGCTAATTAAGCTTAAGCTCATGAGATCAGCATCTCAAATTAGCATATACTAAGAGTAATATTTTTTGGCCCCGGGATCGAGGCCCGATTAGCTGGGTTCAAAATCAAATAACCGCCAGTCACAATATAATGCAGTAAGCTGATATGTGCGAAATGCGTCTCAATGTATTCTGATAAAAAGTTTGACACCCCTGATGATGATGATGATTAGTGAGAGGGCATCAGCAAGTTCAAGGCTAGGCTCCCCAATCTGGCTTGTTGGCTGGCCAGACGCTGACGGCATGCTCAGGCCCCGATTGAGCAGCTTGTGTGTGTGATTTGATTCGAGTAGCTGGCGCAAAAAAAAAAAAAAAAAAAAAAACAAAAAAAAAAATTATTATACTGACTCAGCCTTATCACATACGTCGCTTGGGGCTGGGCTGGCCTGGGCCGGGGCCGGCCTATGTGTACTACGTAAGTTGTTGATGCTGCCCATTGATTTCGGGCCCCGGCACACGGTGAGCACGAGCAGCTGTTGCTGGGCCTGATTAGGTTGCTCTGCTGGTGGCACAAACACTAATAGAGCCACCCATAGACCTAACAATAACAATAACAATTACAATGCAAATCATCGTCATAAAAATAATACTTGCAGTAATATAAATAATCAATTCAATTAGGACTGACATTTGTGTGCAATTTATCAATTTGACAATTTGCGTATTGCAACAGTGTCGACCCACTGTGCCATTTTGCAGTGCACTGTTATCCCTTTTTGCTTTCGTAACGGAATTTTCCATTCAGAATGCAGATGCTTGCATTAGCAGCAGCGATCAGCTGTTACACTTATGTAAGGCAGCAGCCGCCGCTAGGTCAGGCATGCTGTTATGCTAGTGACGTAAGCGCGCCCTCTGACGACAGCCTCGTGTAACATTTAACATTTGGCCGTTGTGCGCAGTTTTCATTTTCACTATTGCAAATATTTATGCCATATAATAAATAGGAAAAAAATCATATGAAAAGAATACTACAAAAAACTACTAAGTGCAAAAAATTATAATATATTCAGCTGATAAGCTGCTAAATTGAGCGCAGCCAACTATGTACGTATGCATGTATGCAGGCATGTCCATACATACATACATATGTAGGCATGTATGTATGTACGTAAGAAATTAGCTCGCTACGCCTAGCATATTTTCCGATAAGGCCTACTATTGGGCAGAGATCGTTCATTATTAATAGCCCTAGACTATTTTGGTCCATTTTGCATATTTATATTTAAATTTGAATAGCACTTTTTTTCCCCGTTATCACCCATGCACAATCTGTTTATTTATAGTTCGAGTAGCAAATTGTTATTTAGTCGCTTTAAATAACAAATATTGAATTGTGTACACATTATTGTTTACCGTTTACGATATGCGTTTGGCATTATCAGGGCCAATCGATCGTACGATCAAAGTGCTTGAACGCAAGACCGAGGCTATTTCTGTGCACAAGCTATAAACGTGATTTCGACTACATTTGTCTTCGGTACAACAACAACAAAGACAACAACAGCGACAATAGAACAACAACTGAAGGCAGCGTAAGCGTATCAAGACAAATATTAACTAGTTTATTGTTAGACTTGATAACGTAGCGTGTTCTGTGCACGTGTTGCTATTGCTGACCATAACAGCAACAGCACCAACAACAGCAGCAATAGTCATAACAGCAGCAACAACAACAACAGCAGCAACGGCACTTTGTTATTGCTCATTACGAAACTTTGTGATTTCCTACGTCGCGTCTCGCCTCTCACGCGTTCCAATCGCCACGTTATTGTCTCGTGCTACTTTCCAAGCAGCAGCGTCGACTGCGGCGGCCACTATGACGAGCAGAGCGCGTAGTGTGCCGCTTATCTGCTGGACGACGTGACGGCCCAGCTGTGAAACTGGGTGGCTGCACTGGAATGAGCTGAACTACGTTGCGTTCCGTTGCGTTGCTTTGATTTGATTTGCTTTGCGTTCCGTTGCGTTGCCTTGTGGGGGCAGCAACATGTGAACGTCTCGTGCCGAGTGGAAATCTACGCGAGATAACAACAACAACTACGCACTTTGGCCGATTGGCCCGGCCCGGCCCGGCCCGGCTCGGCCAGCTAACGGGCTGTCTGTCATCTAGCCGTTTGTCGTCCATAGTCTACATTCAATATTTGTTCAAGCCTAACAAACTGAGCAATCAGCGGGCGGCCGTTGCGAGTGGAAAATTCTGCGCCGTTGTGTGATAATGGTGAAAAACACTTTTGACACATGCACATGCATGAGTGTGTGTGTGTGTGTGTGTGTGTGTCTGCATGTATGTATGTATGTATGTGTGCATGTTTGTCATTAGGAAAATGCGGTCAAGACTTGACAATTCGCTACACACGCCTACAAAATAGAACTGATTAGATAGATGGCTTAGTTTGTATATTTGTTTTTTTTTTTTTTTTTTTTTTTTTTTTTTATAATTATTGCTGATAGCTGTCAAGGCTCAACAATTATCTTCTTATTCTAAATTTTATTAAAAAAAAAAAATTGCCTTGCAAAATTGAAAACAACTTTTAAAATATCTGCTCTTAATTAAAAGTAATTAATTTACATTAAACAAGTTTTCAAATAATTCAACAATATTATAATATTGAAATCTTGTTACATTATACCTATAAATATTTATCTATATTGGGATTGCGAGTGTGTAGGACAGTGCTGCTGGGCTCTCGCAATCACAGACGCTCACTAACTATGCATTCAGTCGCCCGCTCGAATGTGCCTAAAAATAATCATTATTCATGGCATTCACGTGTGCCCAGCCAGCCAGCCTGCTATCCCCATCCATAGTGGCGCTTATCTGTCGAATCTGGCTTAGCGCAGCGTGGACTCAAAATGCAACCTGGCAGCTCCATAGCCCTTCATGGCTCGAAGCAAATCGGCCCCCAGCAGCCGATGCGGATGTCCGGTCCGTAGTCCCTTGTCCGTTGTCTATGATGATGCAATGCCATCCACTGATGTGCAGCATCAACTGCTCTAGGGCAGAGTAGCTCTTGGCAACTGTTCCTTTTCTGCCTTCTACTCCTGCTCTGGCTCTCCTCCAGCTAATCATCCTCCTTCTCTTTTTTTCATTTTGTACTCTCTCCTACAGCTTCTCCTCTTTCCATTATCCTTATATTTTTCCGCCTCCTGCTGCTTCCCCATATCTCTTTATCCTCGTATCTTTACTCTCTTCTCTTGTTCCTTCTCCTTATTATAATTTCTACTCTTCCTCATCATCATCGGCCTACAACTCCTCCTCTCTCCTCTAGTTTCTTCTTCTCGTTGTCCTCCTCCTTCTAAATTACCTCCTCCTTTCACATATTATCATTCTTATCTGTCTCCTTTTCTGCCTTCTACTCCTAATCCTCGTCATACTGCTCCTCCGCCTCATCTTCTCCTCCTCATTGCTCTTCCTTGTTCTCCTCTTAGAGCGCAAGCCGATTTAACTATAGATATCCCCACTATTACTGGGGCAATTGATCTAAGATCGAAGTCTTAATAGACTATTCCAATACAGATAGACTTTTCAAGTTCTTTCTAGAGTTAAGTACGGTCTCGGGGTAGACTCTTTAGGTAAAGCTTAAAGAACTGAACCATTGAGGTTATCTTGGAGCCAACTGACTGTTGTTACTTTCCGTAGAGAAGAGAGATTATGCTGGGGTCAGTGAACCAAGCTAACCGCTTCCAGTATTTCCACTTGGCACCGCTTCAAAGTGGTTCATAATCAGTCCAAACACATACACACATATATTATAATGAGATATTTCACGTCTGCTCTCACTTGCAGTGGGTCACTGTCATCCGGAGGTGGTGCGAGCGGGCGCCCTGCAGATGGCCACGATATCGACGAACAATCGCTTCCTGCACGACGAGCTGGTGCAGTGCGGCCGTACGCTGACCAGCAAGATGCCGCCATCGCTGTCCGTTTGCTTCTTCGTCAACTCCGGCTCGGAGGCGAACGACTTGGCCCTGCGCCTGGCACGCAACTACACGAAGCGTCAGGATGTGATCACACTGGACCAGTAAGACATCTCCCGTCCATTCCCAATATCGAATAGGGATTCACTCTCGCATTTGCTTGTCCTCCTGCAGCGCCTATCACGGCCACTTGCAGTCCGTCATGGAGATCTCGCCGTACAAGTTCAATCAGCCGGGCGGCGCCAAGAAGCCGGACTACGTGCACGTGGCTCCCTGCCCGGACATCTACGGCGGCCAGTTCACGGACAAGCTCTATCCCAATGCTGATCTCGGCGCGCTCTATGCCCAGCCCATTGCCGACATTTGCGAGCGCCAGCTGGCGAAGGGCCAGGGCGTGGCCGCCTTCATTGCGGAGAGCCTGCAGAGCTGCGGCGGACAGATCCTGCCGCCCGCCGGGTACTTCCAGGCCGCCTACCAGGCGGTGCGCCGTACCGGCGGCGTCTGCATCGCGGACGAGGTGCAGGTGGGCTTCGGGCGCGTGGGCAGCCACTACTGGGCGTTCGAGACGCAGGGCGTGGTGCCCGACATCGTGTGCGTGGCCAAGCCCATGGGCAATGGCCATCCGGTGGGCGCAGTGGTGACCACGCCCGAGATCGCCCAGGCCTTCCACGACACGGGCATCGCCTACTTCAACACATACGGCGGCAATCCGGTCTCGTGCGCCATTGCCAACGCGGTGATGCGCATCATCGACGAGGAGCAGCTGCAGCAGAACGCCCAGCAGGTGGGCGAGTATCTGCTGCGCGAGTGCAGCCAGCTGAAGCAGGAGTTCGACTCCGTCGGCGATGTGCGCGGCATGGGCCTGTTCGTGGGCATCGAGCTGGTCAGCGACCGGGAGACGCGCTCGCCGGACACCCAGGCCGCCCACTGGCTGGTGAATCGCATGAAGCAGCTGCACAAGGTGCTCATCTCCAGCGACGGGCCCAACGAGAACGTCATCAAGCTAAAGCCGCCCATGTGCTTCAATCGCGAGAATGCCGACGAGTTTCTGCTCGCGTTCCGCGAATGCCTCACCACCCTGCGGCAGGAGCAGATGCAGGCGCGCGCCATGGAGGCGGCGACGGCCGCCGCGGCAGCGGATGCTGCTGCAAGCACCAACGGTGTCATTGCCACAGCGGCCGAGACGCTGGCCAACAAGACGAAGCTGTTCGAGCGGCAGGATCGCCTGATCAAGTCTGTCTGAGTGGGGCATGCTCCAGCCTCAGCCTGCGCCCTTACCCCAGCTCCAGCTCCTGCTCCAGCTCCAGCTCCAGCTCCTGCTCCAGCTCCAGCTCCAGCTCCTGCTCCTGCTCTTTCTCCTACTCCTTAGTTAGTTGCACAAAGATAATCATATATATATATATATGTATATATATATATATGTTTACCGTTATATAAATATGTACATCTATTTTTTTTTTACTAGCTGTAGCTTGTTAGGAATATCTCGATATATATTTAAATATTATATTTTATATTCTATTTTTTTTTTATCATTTTTTTTTTATCCAAGCGAATTATACTTCTAGTATCTAGAAATGTAGCCACAAATATATACAATAATAGTGTTATATGCTTCTTCTTATTACTATGATTATTATTATTATATATATATATTTTTTTATAGATTGTATACATATTTACAAATATATTTTAATATACTTACATACATAAAAAAAAAACAAACAAACGAATTATTTTTTTTATTTTATTCAACATTTTTGATGACAATAAAAAATATGTATACATACATATATTTACATAGATATATACATATATTTTTTATAGACTCACTCGCAGAAATTCCCATATTTTATAGCTTTAAGCTTCGCTGATTTATTCAATAAATCTGTTGCTGTTCCTGCTAATCGAACGTGTATTATTGTGTGTGTGTGTGTGTGTGTGTGTGTTGGCTGTTTTTGTATTGGTGTTGGAAACACGTAGTCAGCTTTCTTTTACAGTAAAAGCTTATCTGAAAAAAGCTGCGCTTAACGAACAAGCAAAGTTCAAGGAGAAGGATGATTGAAATAGGAAGAAAGAGTGTGAGAGAGAGAGAGAGAGAGAGAGAGATAGAGAGAGACGTGAAAAATAGTGAAAAAGATATATGTATAGAGAAAAAGAATGTAAGATTTTTAAATAGATATAACAAACTATAAACTGATTTCCCATTTAAAATGGGCTCAAGGTATAAAGATATATATGTAAGGAAAGAAAACCTCTAGAGGAAGCGAAATAAAAAAGAAAGATCAGAAAACAAAAACAAAATAAAAGTATGGAAAGAGAGACACGTAGCGACGGACAAAGACAGCGAAATGTAAAAGGAGAGAGATAGAAATAAAAATCGAAGAAAATAGTGACAGAGAAAAGACAAGAGAAAATGGAATAGAACAAGAGATGAAAGAGCAAGGGAATAAGGGTGAGAAGAAGAACAGAAATAACGATAATGAAGAGAAGGAGAGATATAGATAAGAAGAGGGACAGAGAAAGTGAGAGGAAGAGCGAAAGGGAGGCAGAGAGAGAGAGAGAGAGAGAAAGAGAGAGAGAGAGAGAGATAGAGAGAGATAGCAAGGACACTTCAACCGAAAGGTAAGTGAAACGATGCCTCATTCGTAATCTTCATCTCGGCCCATGACATTTTTTACTTACCATCAAATCAACTCAAATTCCATTGCAAATGTTAACAACAATAAAAAATAAAACTACAAAAGAATTTATGTGTTTTTTTTTTTTTTTTGCTTTTAGTTTTAGTTTTTTTTTGTTTTTTATTTGAGTGTTATTTTTTTTTTGCATTTCATTTTTCGTTTCATTGTTTAAAAATGTGTTTCGCTTCCTCGATCTTCGTTTCTCTTTTGCCCATCTATTTTGTTTACTTTAGTTTTTCTCTTGGTTTTCTCCGTGTGTGTTTGTAATATAGCGAATGCGCCATATACATACGTACATACATGTATAAAGATTGTGTGTATATGTATATGTATGTAGCATATATTGCATATTCAATAAGTTCATAATAATAATGCGCAATTTCTAACTGTCTCAGCCATTTTCCAATTTCCATTGAAAACTATTAAAATTCGAAAAAAAAAACACTTTTCATTTCTGCCTAGTTTATGTTGTTATTATTATATTAACACGGTTTAAAATCATATATATATATAATGTATATATATAATGTATATATATATATATATATATATCTGATATTTTATGTTATGTATATATATAATTTAATTTAATTTAATTTCTTTTTTTAAATGGTCTTCTCGGTTTTCTGTTTTATTGTTGTATGTTTAAATATATATAAAATAAGCATTTTTCATATATTTTTCTCTTGCATTTCTCTTTTTTATTTTTATTTTTAAATTTAATTTTTAAGTTTAATTTTAATATTAATGTATATTTAGTTAGTCATATTTTGGAATATATATATATATATATATATATTTCGGGGATTGTGTTTACAATTTGTTGCTATTTTCAAATGAGAATTATTTGTAAATTTAAAATATTTTTTTATATATATATATTTTTTTTAGTTTTTGTTTTTAGCGTTGCATTTTTTTGGCAGAGTTTTTTTGTCGTACGATTTTCATAAATTTCATTATATCAGTGTGTGTAAAACGGATAGATAGCTGGAGCTAGTGTGTGCGAAAGAAACAGAGAGAGAGAGAGGGAGAGAGAGATAGAGAGAGAGAGAGAGGGAAAGAGATAGTGATATATGTATATATGTATATCAGTGGAGCTAACGGCACACTGGGCCAACGGGAAACGGGAAACGGGAAACACATAAGGGCTGTAAAGGGGGCGTGTCGCGTGTAAAAGATATTGCGGATTATTTACTCTACTTGAGGCTCAGACATATTTACAGCGGTGTAAAAGATGCGCCAAATGCGCATTTATTTATTGTTTAAATACATATTTAATTAAGTTTTTCACTTTGTTCTTGTTTTTTTATTTATTTTTTTTTCTTTTTTTGGTTGCTTTTCGTAACGTGTTTTTTTTTTTTTTTTTGTCTCTGTTTATTAGTTATTGTTGGTTTAGTTTGAAATTTTTAATTGTTTAGTTTAAAAAAAAGAACACTTTTTTCTCTCTTTAGCGTTTCTACTTGATTTTGTGTGTGTGTGTGTGTGTGTTTTTTTTTTATTTTTTAAGTCGAGTTTTATTTTGTTTTTTTGTTTTTTATTCGAATAAAACGCTAAAATATGCAATGTAAATATGTATATATATGTATATATATATATGCGTTTGTGTATGTATATTTATTATGTATGCAGATATATACAAATACGTATCAATGTTTATGTATGTATATATATATATGTATATATATATATAAATTTTTATTTTTATTTTTTTTTTTGTTTTGTATATAATAGATTTCTTATTATATATATAATAAGAAATTATTTTTAATTTAATTTAGCAAGCTTTTACATATATTATTATATACAGTTCCGTTCCTAAAAATCAATCAAGCGATATATATTTCCCGCCTGGTTAACTGTACAATGCAACAAATTCAAATTTGGGGCTCTTACGTCCTGAAGCTGGGAACTCAACAAAAACATATGTATATGTAAATCAATAGCTGACGTCGGATAGAATCCATTGGAGAATTCTACTTCAATCAATGGTAAATATTTCAATCTTAATATTCGTGTTGAATTGTTTTAACAAATAAAATCGATTTTAATAACCGCAGCTGTATATATATAATATATATTCACATATGTGAATTTTCTGTAAAATTTTGTTTTTAGTTTACATTTTTTATTTTTATTTTTTTTTTTTATTTATTTTAAGTAAATAATATTGGCATTGAGCCCCAGTCGCGCATAGTTGGACAGATACGCTTGACAATATACATATATACATACATATATACATACATATACATGTGCTATATATGTATATACATATATGGGGCATGTATGTATGCTTGTATGTATGTATATAAATATATACAATGCCAAAAGTTTCATTTAATTTCTGACAAAAAAAAAAATAGTATTTCTAGTATATGTATACATATATGTATATGTATATGTGTATGTGTATGTGTATGCCTATGTTGCCTAATATATACATATATATCTATATATATGTATGTATATGCGCAGAGCTCTACAACTGTTATCATAAGTATTTAAAGTATGAGGTAATGTTTTTTTTTATATCATCTTAACTACGATGGCCGCCAGACAGACAGACAGACAGACAGATATATGTCTATGAGAATATCTATACATATACATGTACGTAGTATATACATACCTACATATGTAAATATGTATGTCGTCCTGTTGATCTGATTAATTGCATGCGGCCTAAATATATATTTGTATATATAAATATGTATGTATGTATGTATATATATGTATGTGTATGTATGTGCATATGTAGGCAATGTCTGTTTGAATGACTGTATATGTACATAGAGTCTATATATTTATGTATGTATGTATGAGCGCTGCTAGCTCATATTTATGTCTGCAAGTACATACATACATATGTATGTATATCTCAATATATGTACACACATACATACATACATATATCATACATATTTCTGTGAATGCCATATCTATTTAAATGTTAGTTTGTTTGTATATATGTACAAGTATGTATGTATACATTTTTTTAAGCGGAATCTGTTTGAAGCCAAGCACAAGGCATATACATATATATATATATATATACATATATATATATATATTTATATACATATATATATATATATATTTATATGTATATATATATATTTATATGTATTTGTATGTACATACATATATGTATATATATATATATATATCTTGCTAAGTTTTTGTTTCTTCAATTTAACATTTCATTATTTAAGGTTGACGTGGCTGCCCATGTAAATAAACAAAGTGAACTCTCTCTATGTATGCGTGTGTGTGTGTGTGTATTTGTGAATTTCGACTATTCTGTATACATTTATATGTATGCATATATATACAATCGATGTCTATGGTCTGTTTACTTTTACGGCTACAATCGCAACGTATTTCCGCTCTTTTAAGAAATTATTCAAGTAGATTTAGCTATACATATAAACATATATATATATATTGTTATAGAATATTACAATGAATGTTGGAGTTAATAAACTGTTCGTTGGTGTTTGAGCGCCGATTGGCAGGCGGGTTATATGGCAGCATTATTATTAATTTTGTTCATTTGGATATTTCGGTAAATGCATGCTGAAGACAGCAAACGAAAATGGAAATGGAGAAAATGGCGAACGCTCAAAAGTATGCTATAAAAAATGTCACTGAAGTGAACGCATGAGAAGGGTTAGCATTAGTATGTGTGCCCAAGAATATACCTGTACATACACATATATGTATGTATGTAGAAATATATATATACATATATAATTTTTGGTTTATCTTTGATCATATTGTTTAAGGAATTGTGTAAAATATCGGAAAAGTTGCGATCGTAAATATGTATGATGGCTATGGTGGTGTGTGCGTGTGTGTGTGTGTGGCCTGTTTATTGATTATACTATATCTGTGTGTGTTTGCATATAATGTACAATAATTGAATATTCTATATATATGTATAAATATATATATTGAATAAGCGCTCTTACTAATTCTGCTTAATTGTTTTAGCTTAATGTTTTTTCATGGAAAAAAGTCAACTATATGTATATACATATATATAACTAGATGTAAATAAATAGTTGTCTGTATATATGTATGTATGTATGTATATGTTTCATGTCTTTTGCATTTGATGTTTTTAAAAACTGTTTTTTTTTTCGCTGAAGTTTGTTTCATTTCTTTTTTTTTTTACATTTTACAGTTAGCATGTAAATTGATGTATATATATGTATATATATTTATATATATTCATTTTCATTTTCGATTGCGCTTGTATAAAACTGTTTACTAAAAATTTACAATTTTCGCGATTGCTTACAGAATTCACTAGATTTTTTTATTTTCATTTTCTTTTTCATCTTTCTTTTTTATCTTTTTTTTTTCATATATTGTATATATTTGTATATATATGTATATATAAGTTGTATGCATGCACGAATTCAAGTATGTATATATATATATATATGCATATGTATACTATATTTCATATACATATATTATATGTACGCATATAAAAACACAAAAAGAGTTACAATATTTATATATAAGAGGAGCGCTAAATGCGCTGCACGAGTCATCTAATTACTATTTCATATTTACAGGGTATTTCGCATTACATACAGCAGCAGCAGCAGCGTTAGCGGCAGCGGCAGTGCGCCGTTGTAGCTTAACAGCTTCAGCTTCTGTGCGGACTTTCTCTGTCTGTTTAGCGTAAGTTGTTTACATACATATACAAATACATATTTATAACATAATTTTTTTTTAACATAGTTTCTAACAGAAGTTGGCAGTTTCTCATTGAAATAGCTCTGTGTGTGTTTGTTTGTGTATGTGTATACATTCGCATTGATTGATAGTCGTGCTTCGGCCCAACGTGACACGAGCATGCCATAACTCCTCTCTCCAGCTCAGCTTGCCGTCTCGCTTGCTCACCCCCTCGTACGCTAGCCTATGCAGCAGCGATCTCAGCACACGCATTTCGCAACCAGGTGGCAAGGCCAAAACAAATGGCAAATCATAAGAAAATAACGGTACCACTCGGCGCATTTGCTTTTAAGTACAAAATGAGAAGTAAATAATAAGTTTAAGGGTAAATTGAAATAAAACAAAATGTTTTTTTGTGTCTTGTGGTTTTTGTTTTTGTTTTTGTTTTTTTTTTTTTAGTTGCGTTTTGAAATAAATCCAAAAAACCATATTTATTCAAAACTGCATTTTTGTTTAGTTTTTTGTATGTTTATAAAAAAATTTGTTTCTTTTGTTTTTGTTTTTTTTTTTTCTTCTTTTTTTTGTGTTTTTGTTTCTTTTGCAAGAAGTTGGATTATAAGTTAAAAGAATCAATAGCAATTAAGATAAAAATGAATTATGTTTAAGATAAAGCATAACTAAATAAAACTCAATCAAAAACAAACAATTGCTAATTATTTTTGCATTTTTTCGTACTCTGTTCACTTTACAAAACTAAACTGCATGTAAATAGACTGCAAATGTGTATATATATATATATATAAATATATGTATACATATTTATATATTTTTTTTTTTGTTTAATAAAAATTGTATTTCTCTCTCACTTGCGTTGTTGCATGTGTGTGTGTGTGTTTAATTAAAATTAATTACAAAGTAATATTTTTAAAACTATGTATTTTATATTGTTTTATATTCTGTTCCATCTCGTTCTGTTCGTTTTGCATGTTGAGAGAAATGTCGTTTTTACTTCTTTCTTTTTTTATAATATACATACATACATATATATATTTAGATATATATATTTCTCTAACTGCTAAATATTTGTGGTAAAACAAATTCAATTGATGTACGTCAAATGTCAGTTACATTTCAAATACAATTAGCTCAAAAGAGTTGAAGCCTGAACAATTGCTTCTAAAAGATTTGCCTACAAATATATAGCTTGAAAAAAAAAATTGCTAAAATTATATAATAAAAATATATATATGTATATATGGAGATATATGTATATACATATAAATATATATATATAATATAACAATATTTTGTTTAAATAAATTTAATAAGTTGATCGGTGAGTGGTCTGGCTTAATAAATAAAAAATAATTTGAAAAGCCCTCAAAATTGCTTAGCTACACTTGTTTTTCTACATATACACACACATATACATACATATATATATACAGACATTTCTCTACGCACATATATATATTTATATATATATATATATATATATGTACAATGTATATGATTTATGAAAATATGTAAATATATTTGCCTTAAATTATATAAAATATATAAATGTAAAATGTTACGTCTAGTGTGAAAAAAAAACATATATATATATATATAGATCATAAGCAGAAATAAAAAAAAAATTACATATACATATAAATATATATATATGTATATGTAGTAACTAATTATTGTTAAGTAGTTGTCTAAAATAACGTTAGTTTAACTGAACACATTTTGAAGTGAGTTTTTACTGTTGTTGTCTGTCTGTGTGTCTGTCCCTGTGTGTGTGAGTGTGTGTGTGTGTGTGAATGCTTGCTTGTGTGTTGGCAGAAATCTCAGTCTAAATATGCACACACATCGTGTAATTTGTTGTTTTCTATTCTGTGTTGTACAACTAAAAAATGAATTAATGAAAAGCAAAAAAAAAAAAAAAATTATATATATAAATTTTTAGAGATATATATGTTATATATAGAGCAATAGATAACCTATAACATGAACTAAGTGCGGTGGTGTGTGGTTGTGGTTGTGTGTGTGTGTGTGTGGGTTGTAAAAACGTGGCGCAGCGCTGAGATCACACTGCATTAGCCTAGTCGAATGGCTGCTAGCGCAGCAGCAGCAGCAGGAGCAGCGGCAGGCCAATGGCCAGGAGTGCTGCCAACAGCAGCAGCACCACCAGCAGCGTGGTGCGCCGCCGCTCAGGGCAGCGTTGCAGACGACCCGGCCGATGCAGCTGCAGAGCCAATGTGGCACCTGTGGCATCTGATGTTGGCAGCTGTTGGGGCGTCTGGTGCTCCATGGGCTTGATGCGCGGATGCAGCTGCAGCATGAGACGCGCCACCTGTAAAGCAGCCGCGGGCAGCGCCTGCGATACGTTGTTAAAGATGCTGATGGAATGGGCTCGCCGACTGCACATGATGGTAGCCCACATGCGGATGCACGTGGGGATGTGTCGTTGGATGCGCATGGGCATGTGGATGCGCGTGCGGCGGGTGCGCATGATGCGGATGTGGATGCGGATGCGGGTGCGGATGCAACAGCGAACGCCCTGTGCCCTGCGTCTGATAATAACCGGCGGGCATTGTCGGATAGCCGTGCGCAGGCAATGGCAACGCTCCCGCCGCAGCTGGCAACGGTGGCACCTGTCCCGGCACCACTGAACGTTGCTGCCCCACTGGCGGCAGTTGGGCAACGCGTTGTTGTTGCTGTTGCTGCTGCTGCTGTTGTTGTTGTTGCTGCTGTTGCTGCTTTTGGTGTTGTTGTTGATGTTGTTGTTGTTGTTGCTGCTGTTGCTGCTGCTGTTGTTCCATTACCACGTGACTGGGACGGCATAGACGCTCGTACACTTGAGCCGTTGTTGAGGCGGATGTTGTTGCTGCCGCGGCTGCTGCTGCCGCCGCCACTGCTGCAGCAGCAACGGCTGTATTGCTTGTCGGCGTCTCCAGCAAATGATGATGTCGATGATGATGATGGTGATGATGATGATGCGCCTGCGCTGTAGTCTGATCGTTGTTGCTGCCGCCATTGCCACTGCCGTTGCCATTGCCATTGCCATTGCCATTGCTGTTGCTGTTGTTGCTGCTGCTGCTGCTGCTGCTACTGCTGTTGTTGCTGTGACTGTGGTTATGGTTGTGGTTATGGTTGTGGTTGTGGTTGTGGCTATGGCTGTGGCTATGACTGTGGCTATGGCTGTGGCTGTGGCCGTGCCCATGGCTGCTGATGCTGCCAGCACTGCCGACGCTGCTGTTGATGATATTGTTGCTGCCGGCGCTGCCAGCGGCTGTTGCCTTCACCAGCGACATTGGCGGCGACGATGCCAGCACTGTGTCGCTGCTGCTGCTGCCGCTGCTGGCAATTGTTGTTGCTGTTGTCGCAACAGCGGCAGCAGCAGCAGCCGCTGCAGCCGCAACCGTTGCCGTCATCAGATTGCAGGAGTCAAGTCTTTGTCATTTGGAATTGCTTTGTAGCGCCGCATTGATCTGTGTCCACAGCTCCTTCTTGCACGACTTCGATCTGCAACGGAACAGGGAAATAATTTCATTTCAATTGTGAATGCTGCAAATTCAATGACAATTATTAATCGATTCTACATAGTTGTAAAGGAATGTTATCGATTTATATAGCATTCATCCTGAATGCCTAATTGACTTCAGCACATTGTGAACTATCCCGAGTCTCAATAGATCGTCTCTTACTATGTCGGTGTGAATATTTCTTAGTTTGCTTAAAGCATTCTGGAATATTTGACATTTCGTCCTCTTAAATCAACGATATTCAATTGCGAATGTTATCGGTTTACAGTTAATTTAAAATTTTTTTTCAAAAATATCGATAATTTAAAGGAGGCAATCAGAAAATCCTCTTAATGTTATCGATTTTTTTTACTCATCTCAATTTAACAATTTCTTCAAATCTAAAACTTTCTCTTGCTCAAAGTTCTTAGTGAACTATGCTTATGCACGTTCGTATGTTAGCTCTATTATCGTATAGCATTCCATATCGTATATTAATCATTAAGATTAGTTAAACATAAGCTACAACTGGAAAGTCTCGACTGGAATACCATCTTCGCATCGAGACAGCAGCCAGACTTGAGCATATCCATATTATATCAAGTTAATACAAATGTTTATACTGTATGTGAACTATATATATAAATGTAGATAACTATAAAACAATGAAGCCTTCAATTATTTCAGCCAGATGTTAGGGCAGATGAATTTTAATTTCAAATAGAATACGCAAAATGACCAGGAATTATTAAAGAACCAGAATTGGCTTTACAATATACAAAGTTATAAGAAACATGCGCACATATAAATCATGATAATAAAAAAAAAAAAAAAAAAAAAAAAAAAAAAAAAAAACGAAAAACGAAAAAAAAGCACAAAGGCAAAAAAACGTGATGACAAATTTTCTAGTTAGTTTCTTCGTTCTTGATATCTCAGTCTGCTGCATCTTCAGCATCGTTTTCATTTTTCAATATTCTCTTTGGTCTGGGGAGCCCGGCGGAGCATACGACGGAACGCCATGCTCAAGTTTCTCTTCCAGCTCTTGTGACTGTTGGTGACGGTGTTGGGGCTCGTGTACAAATTCTCGCATATAAAAAGCACCCCGTCCGGATCGTCGTATTGCCAGGGCTTTAGGCCCTGCGGCCGATAGCCATTCGCGACAAATACTTTGTCCATGACGCTGGGATAGTTAGGTTACTTTTTAGAATTGAGATATATACATGTGGATAGCAAAGCTATAATATTTAATCTAAGTTTGCCCTCAACTGACCGCTTGATCGACTGCAGCCAATCCTTGAACTGGGCATTGCCCTCGGGAGTGATCTGGAAGGCCGCGCGGGCGGCAACCACAATGCTGGCAAACTCCTCGTAGTCGCCTTGGGTTAGATGGTACAGCTTCTGGTGGATGCACTGGATATACCTGAATGCCAAAGAAATGAAGAAGACAAAGGGTCAATCAATCAATCAATCAATCAATATGAATATGGACGAGTCCTGCTGGCTGCCACTCCATACGCTACTCACATTTGCTGGCATTTCTGCACCAGGGGCGTCAGGGCCGAGCGCAGATGCTGCATGACCAACTGATGATTGTTCCGGCCCAGATAGTGGGCCGACTCGATGGCCACGTCGTGCAGCACAAAGGGACTCACGATCGAGTTCACTGCACAGACGCAGAACTGATGCAGATACTGTGTGCCCAGCTTCTTGCTGATGCGCAGCAGCCACTTGACGTCCTCGCCGTACGGAGGATTCCTGGCGTACTTTGCCTGCGGCCGATCGTCGTGGACGCGTCGCGCCAGTGTCTCCATGGCCAGCATGCCCACATTGTAGGCGGCCAGCAGATAGCGCAGCTGCGTGGATCTATGGGAAGCAAAGGGAGATATATATATCCGTCTCTCTCTCTCTCTCTCACACACTCTTTCTACTTACGTGAACTGATGCTGTTGACGCTGACGCACTGGCGGCTGTGTTGGCGGCGGCGGCTGCTGCTGGTGCTGCGGTGGCGGTGGTGGCGGCTGTTGCTGCATGAACGGATAGACGGGATGCTGCGATGGATGCTGTGCTGGATGCTGTGCCGGATGCTGTGCTGGATGCTGGGCAGGATGCTGGCGCAATGGTACGCCAACACCGCCGCCGGGCGGTCCGTTTGGTGGCGGCGGCGGCGGTGGCCCGTAATAGGTGGGCGCCATTGGACCCATGGGCGGCCCGGGCGGACCTCCCTGCAGTGCCTGGTATGCCTGTGGCGGCAGTGGCTGAAAGGCGCCCGGTGGTGGCGCCTGGAACGCTGGCGGTGGCTGATGACCGGGCGGTGCTGCATGCACCACACCTGATGCCGCCACCAACGACTGTTGCTGCTGCTGCTGTTGTTGCTGCTGCTGTTGCTGCTGCACATGCTGTTGCTGCTGTGCGCCCTGCGGCGGTGGCGGCGGCTGTTGCTGCTGCTGCGAGTAGCTCGTATAGAGCGGCTGTGGCGGCGGTGGCGGACCAGCCGAAATGTACATCTGCATCTGGCCGGGCGGATAGCTGAGATTGTGATGATGCGCATAGATGCTCTGGCAGAACGTGTACGGCCCGTACGGCGCCAGGTTGATGGGCGTCAAGGCGGCCACGTTTGGCTGGAATTGTTGCGGCGCCGCATTGACCACAGGTGGACCCGCCAATGGGCCACCAGCTCCACCAGCAGCGGCGCTCATTAGCTGCTGTTGTTGTTGCTGCTGCTGTTGCTGTTGTTGTTGCTGCTGTTGTTGTTGCTGCTGTTGCTGTTGCTGCTGCTGCAACTGTTGCTGTTGCTGCAGCTCGTGCTGCTGCTGCGACTCGATGAGCGCACTCAGATTGACAGCCGAATGCTCCAGCTGATCCTCGTGCTGTTCGTGATCCCCGCCCGAGTTGTTGGGCGAGTTGCGGGTGTAGAGCTCGTACCAGTAGCGCGCCACCTGGAATAGTACCTCTGGATAGACGCCGCCGCCCTTGGCGGCCGTCTCGACGGTGAGGCAGGCACGCTCCAGCATCAGATCGCTCTGCTCCTTGCACTGCAGTATCGCGCGCTGTATCTCATTGGGATTGAGGGCGGCCGCATGGGGCAGCACAGAGAGCGCCAGCTCGGCGGCCGGATAGACCATGTTGTTGTCCCAGCCGCGCGACGCACGATCCGCCATGCCGGCTGCCTCTGGCGGCGTCAGATGCGCCTCCCACGTGTCAATCAGAAAACTAATCGCCGGCGCACCAATCTCCATGGCCTGGCCCAGTATCCAGGACACGTGCGACGAGTACGTGCGCGACAGCCAATTCGGACTGACGCAGTTGTGCAGGCCGAGCGCATAGAGGCCCAGCTGGAAGGCGCACATCTGCAGCGCCCGGTGCGGTCCATGGTGATTCTGTGTGGTGCTGGCTTGGGTGAACAGCGACGTGGAGCTGTTGCCGCCGGCCTTGGTCAGCACATTCTTGGCCAGCTCGAACATGAAGTGGGCGCTCGCCTCCGACGGCTGATTGGGTATCGAGGGATAGGCGCGCTTGCCCTTGTAGCGGCTCTCCTTGCTCCGGCTGCTGCTGCTCGCATTGTTCGGATTGCTGTTGCTGCCGCTGGCCGAGTTGCCATTGCCGCCGGCCGAATTGCCATTGCCATTGCCATTGTTCTGACCAACTGCGGCTGCTCCGCCAGCTGCACCTGCTCCGCCAGCCGGATTGCTGGCACTGCCACCGCCATTGCCTCCATTCGGCTGCCCGCCGCTCTGGCAGGCCACCAGACCCTGACCCTGGCCCTGTCCCTGTCCCTGGCCGTTGTTGTTGCTGCTGCACGACTGATTGCTGCTGCTGGCCATGCTCAGGGCGCACATGCTCAGCTCCAGCTCGGCGCTGGTCGAGCTGTGGGGTCGACTGTTGCCGCCCACACTGCCGTAGTCGTTGGGCAGCAGCTCGCACAGATTGAAGGCAGCAGCAGCGGCCGCACCACCGCCACCACCACCACCGCCATTGCCACCACCGCTGCCGCCACTTCCTCCGCCGCCACCACCACTGTTGCCAGCACCCATTGCCGCGCTGGCACCATATTCGTGATCGTGATCCCGCCGCAAGGGCTGCTGGCTGGGCGTGCGCACCGGCGGATGGTTGGAGTAGTAGGAGGGCAGCAGCGGCGTCTTCAGCAGCGTGTGTATGTCCCGGTCCAGTAGCTTCTCCATAATCTTGGCTATCTTGCGCGGCTCGTCCTTGTAGTGGTAGAGCAGCGTCAGTGCCAAATCGCCGCGCTGCCGTCGCGTGCCCTCGCAGAGCAGCGGATGCTCCGCCTCCGAGACGTTGGCCTTCAGGCCCAATGCCGCCACGGCGGCCTCGAAGCCCATGTTCTCCTCGCTCAGCTTGTACAGCGTCGTCGATGTGCTGGGGCGGCGCGTCGGATCGCTGGAGACGCCGTAACCGATTGGCAGTTTGGGCACGCCGGGCGTGACCAGTGCATCAAAGATGAATGTGGCCAGGTTGATGGGCAGCAGGGCCTCGCCGCGCGACTTGAAGGTGCCGCTGCGCAGCTGCTCGGCCCGTTCGCGGATCACCTGCAGCTCGGCCGCGCCCAGGGGCAGGCGCTTCAGCAGCGCCAATATGTCCGCCTCCTGGTTGGCCAGCTTCACCTCGAGCGGCTTGGTGCTGGCCGGCGGTCGGGGCATCTCCAGGGCAAACAAACAGATGCGAAAGCCGATGTGATAGTGCTCCGAGTTCTCGGAGAGCACGGTGCACAGGAAGGCGCACTTGGAGAGCGTCGACGAGGCCACCACTGTCAACTGATGCGATATGGGATTCACGTTCTGTTTCTTGCCCTTGCGCTTGGGCGCCGGAGGCAGCTCCATCAGCAGGTTGGGCGGATTGGCCAGCATCTGTTCGGCCAGGCGCACGGCCAAGATGCACGCCTCACGACCATGCCCATGGGCGTGCAAGCCCTCCGCCCGTGCCAACAATATGTCCCACGCGTCCTCCGAGGGGCGTACATTCGAGAAGATGTGCGGCTGCTTGTTATCGCCAGCCATGGCGCCGCGTGTCCCACTGCTGCTGCTGGCGCCGGCGCCGGCGATGCTGCTGCTGCAGCAAGGCTGTTCCATGGCTGCCGTGCCTCCAGCAGCAGGAGCAGCACTAGAACCAGCAGCAGCTGCAGTTGGTGTTGCTGTTGCTGCCGCTGGCACAGGTGCTGCTGCTCCTGCTCCAGCTCCGGCTCCTGCTCCAGCTGCTGCTGCTGCTGCTCCTGCTGCGGCCGTTGTTTCTTCACATTGCTGTGCAATTGTTGCTGCTGCCAATGCGGCGCGTGCTGCTGCTGAAGTGCTGGGCACTGGCGTCGAATCACCGCCAGTTGCAGCTGCCGATGCTGCTCCTGCCGCTGCAATGGGCGCACCCACAACTGGAATGAACTCATCGCTGCTGCTGCTAAATGATTCGTCCTTGGACAGGCGACGTGACACCTGCTGCTGCTGCTGTTGCTGTTGCTGCTGCTGAGCCGTTGCAGCTGTTTTCAGCATGGATGAGCTGGAGCTGTTGCTGCTGCCCGATCCCGTTGATGCCGATGACGAGGCCGACGATGCCGACGAGGTATCCGACGTGGAGCCGCCCGCCTGTTGTCTATAGTCGGGTGTGCCCGGTCCGACAACAACAACATTACCGGCGCCTGCCACGCCCGCAGCAACAGACATGGGCAGATCCTTGCTCTGCTGCGAGACGGCATCGAAGCTGCTTTGCGAATCGGACTCGGTTAGCGATTTCTGCCCTGACACGCCAGCCGTCGCACGTTCCGTGCAATAGTTCAGGCTGCTGCTGTTGTCGCCGCCGAAATCTTCGTTCTCACAGAATCCCTCGCTGCTGGCACTCGAACGATTGCCATCGCCTCCGCCAACGCCGACGCCAACGCCGCCTGCCACAGAGCCTGAAGCATTCGACTTGGATGTCCCAACAGCGCCTGCGAGCTGATGTTGCTGTTGCTGTTGTTGCTGCTGTTGCTGTTGCTGCTGTTGTTGCTGCTGTTGTTGCTGCTGTTGTTGCTGCTGTGAGCTGGCGCCCAGTCCAATGGCATCACGATCGACGCCCATGCCGCAGGCGGCATTCACTTGGGCCAGCATCATGACAGCGTTTATGGACGGCGGCTCATTGGGCGAGCCGAACAGCTCAGCACCGCTGGCATCGAAGCGTTCACGATAGGCGCTACGCTCCGCACGCTGCTTGAAGGCGCCCGCATGCATGCCATGATCGTTGGAGGTGCTGAAGTAATTATAGTGCTTGTTGTTGCTCATCAGCGCCTGGGTGGCGTTCAGCTGGCTGGTGGTGCTGGTGCCGCAGGCATCGCCCTTGGCATCCGTGTGCTTGAAGCATGTGAACGGTGAATAGTAAATGGGATTGGTGTCGTGGGTGTGCGTGACGCCCGCTATCGGATAGTCCTCCCAGTCCAAATAGCATGCCTCAATGGCCGGCTTGAAGCCAATGAACAGCTCCGTTTCGGATCGGGAGTTCTGCTGGTGCTTGTTCGTGTACGACGACGGCATCATGCGACTCTTCACCACACGATCGAGTATCTTCAGATGCCAGGCCGTGAACTGGGCGTGCAGCATGTCGCGCTCGTCGGGCGCCAGTCCCGGATTCAGTGCAGCCAGACGCCACAGGGCGACAATTTCATCGCAGAGCGAGCTGCACGCGTGCTGCAGCGCTGTGGAGTTCGAGTGCGTATTGGAGTGCTTGCCACCGCTGTGGCCATGGGAGCCCATCATGAGCGCCAGCTTGGTCTGGAACCACCATATCAGCATCTGATCGCAGGCCATGCACTCCTCCGTTATGATCTCCAGCAGACGCACGGCATTCCGATCGCAGCGTCTGTACATCTCGCGCACTATGGACAAGAGATTCCACATGCCCTCCGGCTCGCGTCCACGCAACGGACGCAGCAGCGAGCTCCATTCAGCGGCCGCCGGTGGTGCCGAATTGGTCAAGTAGTTGACATCGCTGCAAGGACGAAAATGATGAGCATGCGGATGAAGATGAGGATGAGCATGAGCTGGAGCTGGAGCTCAAAAGACGGTAGAGGCTTACCTGAAAACGATTGGCGCCGGCATTATGAATTTGATGAGTATTCGATTGATGTTGTTGTGGAGCGTCTTCTCGTCTAGATACCAGCTGGTCTGATCATTTATGGAGGCACCCGCCGTGGGATCTGGTGCGCCGCAAACTGTATTGATTGCCGTCGGCTGGGCGCTGAGCAGCTCGTCGAGCAGCCGCTGCGCTGTGGGCAATATCTGCTGCGGCAACTCACTGATCAGATACTGGGCGAACTTTTGCAATTGGTCGCGCTGCAGGCGAGTCAGCGACTCGGAGACAGGTGCACGCAAGCACACCTCCAGGGGCTGCACGGCATGAAATGGAAAGAGACAGGGTTAGAGTGTGAAACGGTGGCATATGCGAAATCTTGGCATGGGACACATACACAATGGATGCGGTGCAGGCAGACGGCCACCACATGGGAGCACCAGTACGCCGAGGAGGTGCAGGTGCAGTTGCACGAGGAGATCCGCCGGCGATCGAATGTGACGGCCACATTGAAGAAGGTGCGCGGCGTTTGGCTCACAACGCTGGCAGACAGATGAAAGCCTGCAAGATGAAATTCGACCAATGATTACCAGATCTTGATATACAACATACATACATACATACATACATACATACATATGTACATATACAGATCTCTCGAGACTCACCTATCTGTAGCGGATCCTTGACGGCGCGCATGCGAAACAGCTGATCGCCACGATGAAACTCATCGGCCGAACTGTTGGCCAGACACGAGTACAATCGTATGTCCTCCTCGTTGTCCGGAAAGCTCCAGAATGCAATACGCAGCTGCAGCTGCTCTGGCACGGGCGGATAGACATGCTCGACCAGCTCGAATGGTATGTACGAGGCAACACAGCGTGCCGCAAGCTCGGTCAGCGACGAGACATCTGTAAATAACAATAAAAATGGGTTAATAATATTATAAAGTTTCGATTTCAATAAAATCAATTGCCAGTAGCTCTTCAACTAGTCTCCAATAACAAGAAATGTGGAGGGGAAGGCCTTAGAGGGAGCCGATTCGATTTTTATTCGTAATACCAGGAATGCTTAACACACACACACATACAGACACGCACGTACGCACGCACACAACTAAAGCATAAATCAAACGCTATCCGAGACGATTCGAGCAATGACCAAGTAAGCAGAAGAAGAAGAAGAAGAGGCAAGTCAGTCGCTGCAGAGGTCAATGGCGTTTTAGATGATGAAAAAGCCGAGTTAAATTTTCGTTGCATGCTACACACACACACACACACACACACACACATTATATAGATGTCTGTATGTATGTTTTGTCTGTGCGTGCAGCGCAATTGACTTGTAGATAAACAAAATTCTACAAATTGTCATGCAAATAAACAAATGAACAAACAGCCAACACATTAACAATAACAACATGCATACATAAGCACACACACACATACACATACATACATATATAAAGGTCGTGTCCATCCGCTGTAGAGCGCAAAACAAAGAAGCAGAGAAACAATAAAAGAGTTGAGTTTATATTTTTGTGTCGTTTTGCTGCTTTTAACACGAGCACTGACGCAGCAATAACAACAGCAACAAAGCATTGGTCGCGCGCACCCGACAAGAAAATAAGGTTCAAGTTCGCCCACACACACACACACAGTCATGTGTTCATCTTCTAAGAGCTGCATACGTACATATATGAATATATTTATATATATACATACATCTACATATAAACAGCTGTCTTCGACATTTTAATGTAAACCTGTTTCGCTTTCACTATCGTGAAGGGTCTTGGCTAATGTGTTACGTTTTCAAGCTTTACTTCTCGTTTCCCATTATCGATATCGATTTTGTACGTTTTTGTCGGTTGGCATTCATTACACACGCACGCACACAAACTTATACACTTACTCAGTCACCCGCTCACACACTCACACACATGCATACGCAAGCATCGGCCAGCGCATCGTTTGTTTGTTTTCATTCTTTCGCTCGTTCGCTCGCTGTCGCTTAATTTCAGACAC
The DNA here is from genome assembly GCF_054131105.1 of Drosophila navojoa. NCBI lineage: Eukaryota > Metazoa > Arthropoda > Insecta > Diptera > Drosophilidae > Drosophila > Drosophila navojoa. The sequence continues at coordinate 10,434,564 of NC_142895.1, read as the reverse complement.
TCTGGCACCATTTTATTCAAAGTCATTTTCCGCAAGCGTCAAGAGTTATTATTCATGCCTCCTCCTATTCCTTCTTTATTCGCATTCCATTTGCTGACATCTGGTGTGTGTGTGTGTGTGTGTGCGTGTAAGCGCAAGCAGGCAAGGGTAAGGAGCACCAGTAACAACAGCAACAACAAATCGAGTTCAGATATGTGTTATTGTCGTCAGTGTTGTCCCCACCAAAAAAGAGGTCAAAATTGTGCATAATACATGTGCACTTACATGCATACTCACATACGCGCGTACGCATGTGTGTCGCTCGTTCGCGGTCCCGGAAGTGCATGAAAACTGATATTCCAACAAATAGCACAAATACAAATAAAACTCTTCTCGTATGTCTTTTGCTGCCTTTACTCTGTCAGCAAATTTTTAGCAAAATCGAAACAAACAAAAAGTTAAAAAAACACCACGAGACTAATTAGATGACATGTGGCAACATACTCCACGTAGCACATACAAATACATATGCATATACACAGGGTTGTAATGTCATCGATAGTTTTTTACAAATTGATTGACATCGATCCTTGTTACAAGTTTTGTCAAAGCTGGTGGATATATGGATATATGTATGTACATACTGAACTATACATACATAAGTATCCTATATACAAATATATATGCATATAGGGAAATCATACACACTTATTTGGACATTATCCTTGAAAAGGTTCCTTGACACAAACGAAGAGCTAAAGTAAATTACCGACGCAACGCAGCGCAGAAAGAAGGCAGAACGTCACTTTTTTTGCGGTTATTATTCATTTTTTATACCTATTTCAAAGCCAGACAGACAAAGATACACAGGTACACAAAACACACGCACATTCATACCAATTTTTACATTCATTTAACGTAAAAATGCAGCTGCCCGGTGCTCGCTCACCTACATAGTAAGATGGCCTGGCCCCCAATAACAAAACAAAAAAAAAACTAGCATACACAGGCACCAGCAACAACAGCTAAACAAAGAGCAATGAAAAGTAACGGCAGCGCAGTCGCAGCGCTGCTGAGATTATATGTTGATAATGGTGCGGCGGCGCACAGGACACGAAACGGACCAAAGCCAATGAGCAATGCATACATACAGACACACACATACATAAAAAAAACGTTGTGATGTGCAGATGAGAGGAACAGACAGAAGAAGAAGAGGAAGGTAATACAAGGTAAACGGACAATGGCAACAAAATGTAAGCAGCAAAGTCGTGATTTTGACTTTAGCGATAAGCAGGAGACGCAGGCAGAAATAGTTGTTGTTGCTGCAACTTATAGCCAATTTTTACATATGCTTACATACATACAAACATACATACAGATATGCTTGTAGGTACATTTACATACATACATACATACAGACTTAACGTCGAATTCGGTGAATGCATCGAAAATGTAATGCGTGTAATTTGAGCGTATGTAATTGGCAGTGCTGCCAGATCGTTACAATCGCCAGCGTTGAATGATCTGATAAGATGTAAATTGAATTTGTTTTTGTTTCTTAAAATTATAGAAAGGTTGAGCTATTGGTACTGTTGAAGTCCTCAATAAAAAGAAAAGATCTTGGCAATGGTTCAACAAGTACTCATTAGACAGCTGCCTACGTTCCCAGATTAACCGATTTGCGGGTATGCGAGACACACATACATACATAGAAATGCATTCAGGGTTATGTTGGTATATTATGGGGTTAAGCATTGATCAAGTGGTAGTCTCAGAGATATTTTAAGGATATTCACTTACCAAACTGGCGTCCACACTGAACACCAAACGCCATGGAGGCTGAGCTGGACATGCCACCGTTGCTGCCTGTGCCAGGTGCACTGCATCCCGCCACACCGAATGCGCCACCAGAATTGCTATTGCTGTTGGCCGCAAGTGGACCTAAGCCATTGCCATTACCATTGCCCAGACCAGGGCCGGTGGTGCCATTGGTTGGCTTCTTCCAGCCACGCCAATTGTTGCACAACGATTCAGCCTCCGAACTCCAGCTGCAGAGAGAATCCTCTTCGAAGCGTATGGAGTCGTCAAAGCTGAAACGATCCATTTCCTCGGGATTCCACTCGTTGCCGCCGCCACCGCCGTTGGCCGCATTTGCATCGGCGCCAGCGCCTCCAGCAGCAGCTCCACCAGCGGCAGCTGCATTATTGTTATTGTTGCGGCCAGCGGCGGCTACAGCGGCAGCGCCACCAGCGGCGGCATCGGCTCTGTTGTTGTTATTGTTGCCGTTGCGATTCGCCAGGTTGAAGCTGAGCTTTACGCGTTCTGCGAGCTTATGATTTATTTATTCAGCTGCTGCTGATGCTGCTGCCGGGGCTTTCGCTGTCTCTCCCTCTGTGTGTTTGTTTGTTATTTTTGGATGGATATTTGCTTTCTTCCGGTGCTACTCTTTGCTCAATCCTCTAACTCTTTCCTTCTCTCTTATTTGCAAGTTCTTTGTAAAGTGCAATTTGGATAATTACGCTCAATTTTATTCGTGTAAATGGCGAAATGTTGAGCGGATTACGTTTATTTAAAGTTCTTTTCTTTGTTATAATTATTTAGTTATTTTTTAATATATTTATTTTTTTGGAAATTTTCCTGTTGTCAACTGCTGCTTAATGCTTTCAAAATTATTTCAAAACTATTTATTTACAGATACATACTTATGTATGTATGCGCGCGCGTGTGTGTGTACGCATGGATTTGTGCAGCGTCGCCTGCTACGTTTGCTCTGATTCTTTTTCTCTTGCTGGTGTTGGTGAATTGTGTTTTGTTTTCATAGGGATGGTTGCGTGATTTCAAAACAGCGAGATATATGAACTGCAGGTTAAAGGTATGTTCACTAATTTCACTAGACTCCTTAATTATATGTATGTGTACTCATATATATTTTCTTATATTTATACGCGTGTCTGTACTAAATATTTTATTCTTTCAACTGTTTCAATTAACAATTTTTAATAAATTACACTTTTAATAATATTAAAAACACTAAAATTCTATGATTTGTTTGGGTTTTTTGTTCTTCTTTTTACTTTTCTTTTTTTTCTTGTTTTTGTGTGTTGCAAGCGCGGGCACTTCGTGTCACGACAAACATTTATCGTTAACTGCGTCAACTTGCATACGCATAAGCTTTTAACTGACCGACCGAGCGACCGATTGCTACAGGACCGAAGGGTGGGAGCTGCCCAAAAGTAACAAACAATAAAAATAATTTAAAAATCAAAAGTTTAATAGAAGTCTCCGAGACGACGCGTTAGATGGAACATACGCAACCAAACGAACTTAACGCGCTGCGCTGTTGCGACTGCGACGGCTGCCTATTGTTTATTGTCGTTGTTGTGTTTCATGCTATTTTTCACGGCTATGTGAATTTGTACCCCCCACAGCAGCAGCAGCAAGAAGCATAAGCAGCAGCAGCAGAGAGTGAGAGAGTCACTGGGGGAGCAGTGACTGCGATTGTGTATTGGTGTATTTCGTGTATCTGTGAGTGTGTGTGTGTGTGTGACTGCCAAAATAGAGAACGCCAAAATGGCCAATTGTGTTGGTCACACAGTTTTATGCATAAACGTACGTACATATGAAATACACACAAATATACATATGTATGCATGTATGTATGTATTTGGTAGTTGTTGTTGTTGTTTTAGCTGCAGCAGGACCAGCTGCTCTGTAGTTGCTGTTGCTGCCCCCGTTGCCATTGCTGTTGTACCGTGTCTTGTACGTCCCTTTAGCAACCTTTAATTATTTTCTACATTTATTCTTTCTGCTCATCTTTGCTCGCTCCTTTTATCCTGCTTTATGCCTTGTCGCGAAACCTGCGCGCGAGCTCGCACTCTTTCTCTCTTTATCACACACAAACACAAACGTACTCGCGCTGGCCTGTTCAGGCAGACAGAAACACACTGAACAAACGCACGCACACATACACATAGACACATATATAGACTAATGCACCGCTCCCGCACACACACACACACTTTCATAAACAACAACAGCACAACATCAATATATTGATATACATATATCAATGCCTGTATGTGTGCTCAAATATATGTGTATATGTTGTGTTTGTGTGTATATGTGTGTGCATGAAATGCGTAAAGAAAACGTTGAAAAAACCTTTTTGTTTGCCCGTTTCGAAATAATTTTGCTTTGTTACACTAATTATGCACTCCAAATTGTTAGTTCTCAATCAATGCAGAATTTAGTAATAATTTTCTGATTCATTTGCTGCATTTTTACACAGTTTTCATAAATTTATACGGGACTTTGTTTTTATCCATCACAAAAATCGCGTTCGCGTTCGTACTAGTGATGTAAAAAAACATCGAAAAACATCGGCAGCTCTTCCCAAACAATTCGATACCAATATATATCGGGCATAAGTCAACTCACTAACCAGAGAACACATAGACCGGACACGTAGTGTAAAGTGTTTTGCACACTTTTTTTTTGACATTACGACCCACACCACTTCGTATTTGCTCGGCTCCTCACTTTTAGGTTCAGGCTACTAAAATATTCGAGAGCACAATCATTTTGCTTCTGGCGCTCGACCGAGATGGTCGATGGTTGAACAAAAGATCCCTCTGTGCTCAATGTTTCCTTTGCTCTCTCTCTCTCTCTCGGTGCTCTTTGCTCTCTCAAATGTGTATATGTGTGTATGCATGTGAGCACAAGCAGCAGCTCTGAGCTGCCAGCTCACGAAAATTGAAATTTCTTCGCAGCAAGAACCCATGCCTTCCCTTCTGTGTGAAGAGTATACCGAACTTATCAAACCGTTTGCCAAGCTCGTACAAAATATGTATATGTGTTTTCGATTTTAATTGTGGAAAGGGTATGAAAGCGTTGGTGCTCATGATGAAAATGCTTTCGCGGCGAGCGTGCACACACACAGTCTTTGTTGCTACATATATTATGAGCGTTTGTGTGCCTGTGTGCGTAGCACTTGCTGCCTGTAGCAATTTTAGGTCCCAGCATTTGCATTTGGTTGATCTTGAGAAGTGCGCACACTTATATATGTACATACATATGTATGTATGATTGTATGTACGCACGGGGCGCGATGCCCACAATTGTGGAATATCACTTGTAGAAGCATTTGTATGCCTATGTGCCCTTACATGTGCGTTTGTGTGTGTGCATGTGTGTAAGCATGGGACGAGAACATTGGCTGCCTACCTCAACTAAGAATTGTCTGAATGATTTTGGGCTCGAATTGAAGAGGCGCGCTTATAACTAAAGTGACAAGTGCATATGCCAATTCTTTTTAGAAGTTTATTTTTTATTGGCATGCACCTGTATATGTATGTAACTATATGAACAGGTACAAAGGATCGAAAATCGCATCCCATTTGTATAGTAAGCTAAATAAGATACTAAACTTTTGTTTTAATTCCTTCCGATAGCCAACCCACGATCATTAAAATTAAATCCAGGTGCTTAAATATAAGCGCGAGAGTAACTATACTACACACATACACATACAGTATGAGTTATTCGACGGTCACAGTGCCACAAAGAATTGGCATATGCACTTGTCACTTTAGTTAATCAGCTACTTACATAAATACATACATATGTATGTATGTATAAGCGCGCCTCTTCAATTCGAGCCCAAAATCATTCAGACAATTCTTAGTTGAGGTAGGCAGCCAATGTTCTCGTCCCATGCATACACACATGCACGTCAATGTTCTCGTCCCATGCATACACACATGCACACCAATGTTGACGTCCCATGCTTACACACATGCACACACACAAACGCACATGTAAGGGCACATAGGCATACAAATGCTTCTACAAGTGATATTCCACAATTGTGGGCATCGCGCCCCGTGCGTACATACAATCATACATACATATGTATGTACATATATAAGTGTGCGCACTTCTCAAGATCAACCAAATGCAAATGCTGGGACCTAAAATTGCTACAGGCAGCAAGTGCTACGCACACAGGCACACAAACGCTCATAATATATGTAGCAACAAAGACTGTGTGTGTGCACGCTCGCCGCGAAAGCATTTTCATCATGAGCACCAACGCTTTCATACCCTTTCCACAATTAAAATCGAAAACACATATACATATTTTGTACGAGCTTGGCAAACGGTTTGATAAGTTCGGTATACTCTTCACACAGAAGGGAAGGCATGGGTTCTTGCTGCGAAGAAATTTCAATTTTCGTGAGCTGGCAGCTCAGAGCTGCTGCTTGTGCTCACATGCATACACACATATACACATTTGAGAGAGCAAAGAGCACCGAGAGAGAGAGAGAGAGCAAAGGAAACATTGAGCACAGAGGGATCTTTTGTTCAACCATCGACCATCTCGGTCGAGCGCCAGAAGCAAAATGATTGTGCTCTCGAATATTTTAGTAGCCTGAACCTAAAAGTGAGGAGCCGAGCAAATACGAAGTGGTGTGGGTCGTAATGTCAAAAAAAAAGTGTGCAAAACACTTTACACTACGTGTCCGGTCTATGTGTTCTCTGGTTAGTGGTCAACTTCAAATAATAACGATGGAGGGCGCCCGGCGCCTCCTATGATAGATTTTTAATACAGATTGTCAACTATAAAATAATTTCTTTCCTATGTTTACAGCTCTATGTATATGTGTAAGTGAATAAAAAGCAATGTGTTGCGTTTGTAAAAAATACACGACATAAGGACTCCCCCAATCATATGGGGGCGCTAGCAGACATGCACAAGCTAACTGATATATTAGATTATGACCGCCACATTTGAAAATTACTCTTTATCATTATATTTCTCTATGGAACAGGAATTCTGTACATTTGCTCGACGTCGTGGGTTTTTACATACTGACTTTTTAATTTAAGCCATCCATGCGCTTGTTGCAAGCCTTGACCTCATATTGCCCACGTTGTCATTGGGTTTGAATCAGTTTTATCATGGAAACTTCATAGAATGTTGCCGTTAGATTTTTGGGAGCTTGTAATTGACTTGATAACTTTCTTGGTAAATGTATGTACAAGTGTATTCTCTAAAGGTCGTAGAGCACGATGCTTATATTATGACCTGTTGGTGTGAGCTAACTGTCAATATTAGAAAACATAACTAAATAAAGCTATACAAAATTATATAATTATGTATGTATGTATGTATGTACATATATTAAACGCATATCTGGTTACAAAATAATTTTTTCGTTTGGGAATTTAGTCGTTATGTGACTCTGGATGGCGCAGAGTTCCATTTACAGTGCAATTTGTTTTAAATATTAGAGCAATGCGATATATTTATCATGTCATAATTTAATAGCACGGTACTACAAATTTTTAAACAACTTTTAAGAAGCTTTTTAAATAATTTACAAAAATTTAAACTCAGCAGCTGTTGACTCAGTATCGGGACAGCATAAATGTATCGCTTGATAGAAACAATAATATCGATAAGTTTCAGTAGCACTTCAGCGTCAAACAAAACATTTCACATTCGGTTTTTTAATTGTATTAACTATATTGAAATTATCAACCGACAAGGGACACTGCTACAAAAAATAAATACAAAAAATGCCGCTAAAGGCCGTTTGCATTGAGTTGCGCCCAAATTTAAGCAGCGGCCATGTCTTCCTGCAGTTCGATCAAGAGATTCGCGGTCGAAAGAAAACGCGCCTCATCATCAAGGAGCACGACGTGCACATTGTTGAGAACGGTGGAAGTCAACTGGTGCTGCGCCACGATACCTTCGGCATGGACATACAACGCATTTCAGTTTTCATTGCGAACGGCTGTCACATTAGCTTTCGCTTCAACTACACCACACTGGATGTGGAGGCACTGGAGAAGAGCATCGCCGTCCCGATGAAACCACAGCCGTTGCTGCTTGGCTTTGAGGAGCACTCGGAGCAACTAGTGGCGCTGCATTGCAACAATTGCCGGAGCGAACTGGTACCCGGCTGCAGCTACAATCGCTTACGCGAATGCCCCAGTGGTCTGATCGATCCCAGCGAGTTCTTTTGCCACAATCATGGCGGCGCAGATAAGCCGACCGCCACATTGGTGCCCGGCCCCAAAGACATCTACTATGGCCTCAATTACATTGTGCTCAATATGAGTGTGCTGCAGGATCGCATCATGAATCGTGCGGATCATCTGTACTGCAAGCGCTGCATGTGGATGCTGGGCCTGAGCACACAAGCCGGCGCCGCTGCCAAACTCTGGGCCGATGCACTGCGCTGGCTGCCACAACCCATAGATGCCACAGCACCAAAGCTTCAGCCTCGCCAGCTCTTCAAGCACTCGACCGTGACGCAACTGATGCTGCGCCTGCTGAGCACCTTGTGGCCGACGCTACTGCCACCACTCTTCTCCCCGACCAACAGTCGGGCGGTGCTGGTGGCCAACATGCCGGATCGCCAGCAGCACCACATGCTCATCCAGGTGCTGGAGCCGCAGCTAACCGTGCTGCGGCGCACAGTCAGCGAGACGGAGCAACTGCAGCACTATCGCGCCTGCAAGCTCTACTTTCGCGTCTTCGGCAGCTGCCCGCCGGATGCGCCAGTGCTTGCGCAGTGGCAGCAACAGATCGAGGTGCCCAAGATGCACATCTCGCCGCACATGTTCCTTGAGCTGCAGGCTCGCTTCGATTACAATTCGGCACTGATTCCGCATGCCTGGCGCTACAATTCGGAGGAGGAGAAGCTGCTGCTCAGCTACTTCTTCTACGAGACCGAGGCACAGGAGCTGCTTAACCAGCAGCGCCCCAAAGAGCAGCCTGTAAGAGAGAATCTTGTTTTACTGTTTTATTATTATTATTACAATTATCAATCTTCTTCTACCTCCTTTGCCTCCTGCTTTCAGCAGCGTGCGAAGCCCAACCAGCCGCCACAGGACACTGAACTGGAAGACTATGAGACTGATGCGGGTCTGGACGCCAGCTTGTATGAGACGGACGATGAGAGCGATGACGAGCGCTCGGATTCGGATAGCGAACTGACCTCCCCATTGCTCAGCAAATCGACGCCCATTATGGTCTACGAGCAGAATCTGGCCAAGCGCTGGCTGAAGCAGCAGCAGCGTCAGCCATCGCCGCCACTAACGCCGCCCGATCCGAGTGAATAGAGTAATAGCCAGATCTTCCAGCTGGAGCTTAAAATCGAGTGTTGTTATGTTTGCCTTAGTTCCTTCCTTTCTCTTATCAATTAATTTCATAACTAGCTTTTGGATTATGCAATTTTATTTAGTTAATTTAAATCGATTCAAATGTAGCAAGAAGTATTAGGTATAAGACATAAATAAGTATGTATATTTCTATATGTATACACAAACATTATTATTATTAACATTATTATATATAAACCATATAGTTGTATGTGTATATATGCATCAAGGGCGAAGACAAACTTTGCACATTTGTGATTGAAAATCTCGACTTTATGTTTAATTGTTTTTGTGATTTAGGGCAACTAATGTGTTCAGATATATATAGCATATATGTATGTATATATGCACACATATTTATATATGAAATAAAACCGAATGCTTTTCTTTTAAGTTACCCGATCCCAAAACGCGTCTCTCACTTGGCGATGCGTCGCATCTGCTTCGTCTGCTCGCTCATGGCCAGCTCCGCATTGTCCGCCTTGTTGATCAGTGAGTCCAGCTTGTCCAGCTGGCTGTCCATTGCGGCGCGCTTGGCCGCCTTGGCTGCGGCCACCTCCGCCGCTGTGGGCGGGGCCATGGGCTGGGGCTGCCTTTGCACGGGCGGCTGCTGCGGCTGCTCGGCTGACTGATCCATGCTGTAGCCGGGCATGTCCATGGAAGCACTAGAGCCGCTGGCACCACTCAGACTACCGCCACGCGTAAATATGTTTGTCAGACTGCCGCAGGCCGTTTGCTTGAAGCGATTCAGACGCTGCTGCGTGCTGGACAGGATGCTGTTCAGCTCGTCCAACTTGCCGCCGGCGCCGCGCAGCGACTCGCCCTGCTGCTCGAGCATCTGCAAAGGGCCAGAGTGGAGCATAAGCCGCAGGCCAAAGCTAATTGGTGTCAATACTTACGACTGCCTCGGCAGCCTCCTGCTCGGCCAGCTGCTGTTCGAGCCGTGCGCTGCGTTTGCGCTCAAATTCAGCTTTGTCCGGCGGCTGCAGACCCAGCAGCTCTGCTCGCTGGCACTCCTCCTCGTAGCTGACCTGCTCGGACATGACTGGCTGCTGGCTGCTAGCTGCGGGCTGTGGGCTTATGACTAATCAACAAATGCACCACACATCGATTTTTGACATGTGCAAAGGCAAATCTGATGAATCGAGTGGCTGGCTGGAGGTCTGGCAACTGGGCCATGACGCATGCGCCGGACAGTTGGCGCAGGCGGGTGGGAGATGCAGATGCACAGCTGACACGACACACACATTTACATATACATATATGTACATATGTATGTAAATAATAAAAATCTCTGCATTGAGCTACATGTATATATTTATATATAGATTTATATATGTATATACAATTAAGACTAGGATTCGGCGCAGCGCTCATAGATCTGTATGTAGGACTCGGTCAGCGTGATCATCTGTGGCAGGATTTCGGTGACATGCAGATCCTGCATCTCGTACCACTGGCCGTTGGCCTTGTGCAGAATGTGGACACGATAGGTGCCCTTCTTTGGATCGCCATCGTGCACAATGTTGGCCACCAGATTATATTTCGTTTCCTTGAGATCCTTGTCGCGCTGCCTCATGCCCAGAATGTCGCCAAAGTCCACATTTCTGCAGGATTACAAAGCAAATGAATTGTGTGAATAACTGAATTGAATGCACCACTGACTGCTGCACCACTCACTTGATGGGAAAGTTGACAATCGTGGGATTCTTCTCGAGAAAGAATGTGTTCTTCGTGAAGCGTTTGATGTACAGAATGATGAACTGCGGCAGGCGTATGATCTCGAAGCGCTTCATGAAGTTATCCTTGTACGTTTTGTACTCCTTCTCGGCGGTGCCATTGAATTTGGCCAGCAGCTGATAGAGATTCACCTGCGGTATTATGTTCTCACGGAACTCGTCCGTAAACAGCGGCGGCGGCGGCAGATCGCAGGTGAGATATATGAAATTGGTGTGCTCCACCTGATCCTTGTACTCGTCCGTGGAGAGCAGCTGCTGCTTGGCCGCATCGTCCAGCTCAACGGGCGGAATCTTGCGCGTATAGATGTTCATCTCGCCCAGGAATATTTTGTACAAAATGGATGAATTGGGCTGCTTGTTACCCTTGAGGGCGCGATGCAGCGTGTTGAGGAACCAGGACAGAAAGTCTATGGGATCACCCTGCTCGGTGATCTGGAAACGTTTGTTGGACCACAGCACCACCGCCTGCAACATCTCGTGCGGTGACACGTGCGCCTTGAAGTTGCGCGGATTCCACATTTTACGCATCAGTTCGCCAAAGCGCTGAACCAGCGTAAACATGGAGTCGCCCGGCGGCCGTTTGATCTTTGCGTAGTTTTGCTCGCGCAGAAAATAATCCCGCAAGGGGCTGACATGGGACAGGGCATGGAGCACCACATTGCAGTAGTCGTTCGCCTTGATGTTGTTCAGGCCCACCACGCCGGGCAGATAGAGGACGCCGTCAACGGTTCGCGAATGCTTCGGCTGCAGCTGGTCCAGTTTGCTGATCTCGCTGCGCTGAAATGTCGGATTCAGCACATATTTGATGTCGTCCAGCGAGGAGTCGATGATCTCGTAGTTGTCCGGCAGGCAGTAGAAGCGCAGCGTATGCAGATTGAGGAACACATGATGCGCCTCGCCCACCGAATGTGTGTAGGCGTGTGTATTGGTGCCACGCCCCTGGAAATACTTGCCGCACACGAGGCAGGCGTAAACGTTTATGCGCGTCAGCGATATGGAGCAGAGTTTCTCGAAGTCGAAGTCCAGCAGATTGCGATTGATCGTGTCCAAATAGGGGCAGACGCGATACTTGGGATTGAATACCGATGGCGTCTCTGGAACAGTTATATGTTATATATATATATATATATATATATTAACATTCAAGACATAATCCGATTTGACTTATTTAATATGCTAAGCTTACCATCCTCTTCCAATAGGGGCTTGTGCTTCGTCTCCAGTTTGGCGCGCTTTGCTGTTTGTGTATGAAATAGTAGGTTAATTTTAGCGTACTGCATATATATTGGGTTGTATGACCTACCTGCAGGTTGTGTTTGCTCCATTTCCATTGTGCTTAAATTCTTCCTAGCTATTGTTTACGTTTTGACTATAACTGTAAATGTCCATCAATTGTATTTTTGCCGGCGCTTCTATCGGCTAGAGATGTGACAATATCAATATGCGACGATAGTTCAGTGTCTTGCTAGCCTATCGATATTTTCATTTTAAATGTGCAAGACTTACGCAGCATACTTTGAGGACCCAGCAAAATTCATGGAACTGGAGCTAAGCAGCTCAGCAGCTCAGCAGCTCGGCTCGAGCTGCAAACAATAAAGTGAATATGGTTATAAATTATGAAAAGAAATGTAGCAAATTTCAAGCTGGATGAGAGAAGTACAACTGAATAGAATTTAAGTAAAAGAAACTATGCTTAAACTTTTAATCGATATAGCTTCAGTTACATTATGGATATATTCAAATATGAAATGATGTTCTGGAAAGCTTTTATTAAACAAGCAAGCAACTCATCAAATGCTCAGCCAGCATAATGAGAGCAAACTATTTATTGGCTTGACATTGAATGCCCTACTGATCGGCATGTACCAAGGGAGTTCTATAAGTGAGAGTATGAGAGCGTGCCTGTGAGGCGGAGAGTGTGTGTGTGGAAGAGAGAGAGCGGCATAGCAGTTATCAAGTGCTTTGAAAGCTTCTTGCGGATTAGAACGATAATACATATGTAAACAAATCAGATTAGCAAACTTTGAGCAGTCTAAGAAAGCTAACGAGCGGCGAAGCAGATCAAAATTTTCCACACGCACTGAAATACCTATACATATAAGCAATGTGGAGTGATTTAAAGAACAAGGTGATCCTGGTGACCGGCGCCGGGGCTGGCATTGGTAATGCTCTGGTCAAGCAGCTGGCCGCTGCGGGCGCCACGGTCATTGCGGTGGCGCGCAGTGAGGCGCAGCTGAGGGATTTGGTGGCCGTCGATGAGCAGCACATTAAGCCACTGTTGCTCGACTTGCGTGACTGGAACAAGGTGCGTGAGGACTTGTCCGCTGTGCCGCCGCTCGACGGCCTGGTTAACAATGCGGGCGTGGCCATTATCAAACCCTTCGCCGAGCTGACCGAACAGGATTTCGATACGTAAGTTGTTGGAATTTCATTTCCCGGTGATCATATTTCATATGCTGTCCATTCTGCAGGCAATTCGATGTAAACATCAAGGCCGTCTTCAATGTGACCCAGGCGCTGCTGCCCAAGCTACGCAATGGCAGCTCCATCGTCAACGTCTCCTCGATTGCGGCATCCCGCAGTTTTGCCGGCCACACCGCCTACAGTGCGACCAAAGCGGCACTGGACTCGCTGACCAAATCTTTGGCCCTGGAGCTAGGCGAACGTCAGATAAGAGTCAATTCGGTTAATCCCACCGTGGTGCTGACCAAAATGGGCCGTGACAATTGGTCCGATCCGGCCAAGAGTGGGCCACTGCTGGCCCATATACCGCTGCATCGCTTCTGTGAGGTGCAGGAGGTGGTCGATGCCATTGGCTATCTGCTGAGCAGCAAGTCCAGCTTCGTGAATGGCCACCACATTAACCTGGAGGGCGGCTACTCCGTCTCCTAAACACGCACACACACACACACTTATGGATACTCACATGCACAGAGATACACTATCAATATTTCAATCAATAAAAGCATTTATTACTACATTTTTCAGTTTCGTTTTATAATTCATGATTATGTTATGTATGTATATTTGTTTTATTTTAATTACAATGGTCTGCGATACCGATTGTAGCCATTCAAATGCTGTATAACTGTATTTCAATGACAGTTCACAAAAAAAATATATTTATATATGTAATTGTTTTATATAGTAAAATAGTTCTAATAACTGAGCGAGCGAAATTCAAAAGCAGAACGGAACGGACCTAAATCGTTACAAATATACAATTGTTTTGGATTTATATATGTGTATGTGTGTGTCTATATATTGTATATACATATGCATCTCTATGTATATGTATGTGTATTGCATTTACGTTTCTTATTATGCACAGATTTTGCTCTGCTGCTGGCTCTGCAGCTGCTGCTGCTGCTTCTTCTCGCGCTCGCGACGACGCAGCTTCTTGCGCCGCCGATCAATGATGGCCAGCTCGCCCTTGATGCTATTGTAGGCCTTGCGCAGATCCTGAATCTGCTTGCGCAGTATCAATATGCACTGCTCGGCGCTGAGTGAGGGATCTGCAGAGGATTCATAGATTAAGTTCCATTTCAATTTCTCAATTGCATTCACAACTCCTTAATAGCTTACCCAATTCCACCAGGAAGTTGTAGGGACATGGTCTGACGCCCGATGCATTGGTTATTGTTTGTGCCGGCTGCTGCTGTTGTTGTTGCTGTTGCGGCAGTTGTTGCTGCTGCTGCTGCTGCTGTTGTTGTTGTTGCTGCTGTTGATGGTGCTCCTGTTGATGCTGCTGCTGCAGCTGTTGCTGTTGTCCCTGCGGCAACAGTTGATGGCGTGCACTATGACGCTGTGTGGTGACTACATTCTCGGACGTATCATCCGTATCGGAGCCAGCTAGAGTTGAAAGTATGTTTATTAATATAGATTACAAGTATTTGAGCTGATTTCCTTGGGAAGAACACTGCAGGAAGAGAGAGAGAAGCAAAGAGTTCTCTCTTTCTTCAACCACTGTGCTTGGATTTCAATGGATCTGTTGCTCCCAAGCTAATTTTCTATTTTCGTTTTCTTCACTATTTACCAAGAAAAGTTTTAAACAAAATTGTCATTTTACTGCAAAGTTTTCAACCCGTAAAATATTCTTAAAATATTTTCTGTCAACAATATTTTCGCCTTGGTGAAAGGTTAAGGAAAGTCTATCAAATTTCCTATTTCATCTAGATTGCAATGAAAAATTTGTCAAAGCATATTCCCCCTTTATTCTACTGTCTCATGAATCTCAATGCACTTGAGCCGTTTTTCAGCACTGTTTTCGTAATGGAGCAAGTTAACGTAATGTAGTAACCTACATAAATACTCTAAACTCGTATTTCATAGAGATTCTACTTTCTATTTAGCATACAAATTGATTCCCATTTAATCTCCAATACTTTTTCTTGTCCAATACTATTTTTGCCATGGATAATATGGCTCGGAACTCTTTTATTTACCTAGCATGAGTGTTGTCAATACTACATAAATAGATTCTACTATAAACGGATCATAAATGAGATTCTGCTTGTATCTTGCGGAGCATGAGCCTCAACACTCTTTAGCCGTTTTGCAACACTGTTCTTGTTACTGCTCCACACTACTCCGAGATACTTGCCTGTCGTTGCAGCTGTCTTGCGCATGTTGTTGATCTGCTGCCTGCGTCGCTTGCCCAGGAAGTGACAGACAGCGGATTGGACATTTGATTCGTTCGCCTTGGCGCGCCGCTTCCGTCGACCGCTGAGCGCGCTGTTGCTCTCCAGCTCCGTATGCTTCTTGCTGCTGCCGGTCTCCTCGCTGCTGTCGTCCTGGCTGGCCGGCGACTCCGGCGAGCTGTTCGGCGACACCGAGGCAGCCGGCGCCGATTGTCCAGCCAACGGCGCTTGGTTGGCCCGCGGCGACGGTGTGTCCGACGGCATGGATGCGATGCCAGGTATGGGCCCGGCAGATGAGCTTGTCACGGCGGCGCCACCAGTGCCGAGTGCCAGGCCAAGCGTGTTGCCCGTCGGCTCGTCCTTGCTGCTGTAGTTGGGTGCCGGACTGCCCGGTATGGTCTCCTCGCAGAGCAGATTGATGGCTGCCTCCGTGTGGGAGGCCTCGCTGATCAGCGGACTGCCCGCTGCGGGCGAGACGTGCATGGGCAGCTCCTTGGCCTGTTGGTATAGTGCGAATGGGCGTGGCAGCGGCGATGGCGACGCCTTGGCCTCCACGGCCAATGATTGTGCCTGTGAGTGAGATTGTGCCTGAGCCTGTGCCTGAGTCTGTGCCTGTGCCTGAGCCTGAGCATCCGGCAATGGCGGACTCGCCTGGGCCGTGTACGGTTTCAGCAGTAAACCGCCCTCGTCGGCGGCGGGCAGCAATTGCTTGGGCGTCTGCTTCGGTTCTGGCTTGGGTGAGGCGGGACTGACGCTGCCCGGACTGTGACGCAGTGCAACCACCACAGAGACTGGGATCTCGGGCACCACAATTGGCACTCCAGGCGCAGACAGCCCAGATGGTTGTGCTGTATGCGTTGCAGCCGCTCCAGTTGCTCCTGCTGCTCCAGCTCCTGCTCCTGCTGTTGCAGTGGTTCCAGTTGGCGTTGGTGACGTTGTCGGTGCTGTGGACTGCTCCTTGTTGAGGAAGACATTCATGGACATCGGCACACCCATCATGAACACGGGCTTCAATGCAATGGGCGCCTGGACGCCCGTCAGCTGTTTGCTACCCGCGGCAGCCAGCTCCAGCTTGACCGGCGCACTGCCCATTAGACCGCCGACTCCCTCGGACATGGGACTCTTCAGTTCGGTAGCCGTATTCGGCTCCTCGGCAATGACGTCCTCAATGACCAGACGCTGCTCGGAATCGGTGCTATCCATTGACTCATCCGAGAAGCTGGCAGTGCCCACTGTTGCTGTCACCGGCGGTGTTCCAGCCAGAGATGAGCCCAACGACTGGCCAGCCACTGGCGTCTTGCGCTGTATGGCGCACTCGAGCTTCTGTATGGTCTCGCTCAGCTCATTATTCTTCGCCGGCAGCGATGCATCCAGAATGGATTTCGTTTCGGGACTGTTGCTGCTGCTCGTCCGATGGTACAGCTCGCTCAGCACCGAGGGCAGCCCACTGCCGGTCTGCACCTTGAGCTGCTCACTGAGCAGACTCAATGTGTCCACCTTCAGGGTCGAGCTGATGCTGTTCGGCTCCACTTTGAGGCTGCTCGGATGCGGTTGTGGTTGTGGTTGCGATTGCGGTTGTGGTTGCTGTTGCTGCTGTTCGTCTTTGTCCGTGCTGCTTTCCGTTTGGCTCTTGGTTTTGCTCTGCTCCACCTCCTCCTTCTTTTGGCTGATGGCCTTGAGCACCTTGTCGGCAATGGAGGTGGGCTTCTGCTCGTACTTGACCGCATCCAGATCGAATGAACCAGCCCCAGTGCCCGCCAGCAGGATCTTCACATTCTCCAGCTTCTCCAGTTTGTTGTCCTTGTTCGATTCGCCGGAGCTGTAGCCGCTGCCCTCGTTCGAGGTGCTCAGCTCGAAGACGTTGCGCGTCTCCATGAAGGGACTGCCCACAATCTGTTGCTGTTGTTGTGTTGCCTTCGCCACGCCCATCGCTTGGGGCGGAGTGCTCAGCTTGGGCGAGACGGGCACAGCAATGACTGGCGTGAAGGCAGCAGAAACTGATCCTGCACCTGCCCCTGATCCAGCTGCAGGTGCTCCGGTTGCTGCTGCTGGCGGCGTTGCTGGCGTTGTGGGCGGCTGCAGTGCATCAGTGAGCGCCCTTGTTGTCTCCTGCACCGTCTGGGCGAGCTCCTCGTTGAGGGCCGTGATATTCAAATTGAAGATGGGCGATCTGCGCAGCACATCGAAGGGCGTGGCATGCGGATGCCCAGGCGTTAGCTGGGCGCCGGCAGCAACTGTTCCGGCTGCAGCATTGCCTGCCTGTGCCTTGCTGCCAGCTCCAGACGCAGACGCCCCGGACGACTTGGCACTGTTGGGACTTGCTGCTGGCGAGGATTGCGCAGCTGCGGCCGCCTGTTGCTGCTGCTGCTGCTGCTGCTGCTGCTGATCCACTTTGATTAGCTTGGGCTTCTCCGCGCCCGTCAGGCTGGCCTCCTTGAGCGGCGAACCGCGTTTCTTGGCCTTGCTCGGCGTGCTGGTCGCAGCCGCTGCTCCTGCCGCTGTTGCTCCACCAGCTGCTGCTGTATTTGCGGCATAGCCACGCGTCACTAGCTCGTGGGCCGCAAGCAGCAGCTTATGCTCGATGCTCCGCGGCACAGGGACCGCCTTGAGCGCCTGCTTTCGTGACGCGGCGCTGACAATCACCGGCGCCGGTGCCGGTGGCGTGCTGCCGCTGCCGCTGCTGCTGCTGGCAATGACCGAGGTGCCACAGGCCATGGGCGAGATGCGCTTCTCGAACTCGAAGGGTTCGGTGTCCTTGAACTCGTACACGTCCGAGGAGAGTCGCTTGATGCCGCTGGTCAGGTTGCTATTGTTGATGCCGGCAGCACCGCCAGCCGCAGCAGCAGCACCACCAGCACCACCAGCTGCACCACTACTACCAGCACCACCGACGTTGCTGTATTTGGACTCCTTGCCCGTGCCAGCTGTGGCTGTGGCTGCTGCAGCCGCTGTTGTTGTGGTGGTGGTGGTGGTGCCGCTGCTTATCTCCAGCTTGCTCATGTCCGGCAAGGAGCGCGTCGCCGAGGAGCTGCTCAGGCTGGCGGACGTGGCGGCCGAATTGTTGCTGCTCGAGCAGAACGAGCTGGAGGATGAACTGGATGAGGATGGCGAACAGGCAGCCGGCAGTTCCACCTTCAATGTGGCCGTCTCCTTGTGCTGCACCGGCTCGGCAAACTTTTTGCCACGCTCCAAGCCCATGGAGCCACCCGACTGCAGTTTCTTCAGCAGCTCTAACTTGGGCCCAGTCGAGGTTGTTGCTCCTGTTCCTGCTCCTGCTCCTGCTCCTCCTGCTGCTGCAGCTGCTGTTGACGCTGTTGTCGCTTCAGTTTTCTCCGTCTTCTTGATCATGGTCAGCGGCTTCTCCACAATGACCGAGGTGCACTTGGCTGTTCCGCCACTGCCACTGCCGCCGCTGCTGCTGTTGGCGCCAAAGCGTGCTGGAGCTATTATTGATGTTGTTGTCGTTGGCTTGATATCGGCGCCACTATGGAATGGCTTTGCCTGTTCCTCCTTGGGCTCCGTTTTGAATGGCTTGCGATCCTCACCAGTGAGCGTCTCATGCTTGATGTGCAGCTTCTCCGACTCCTTCTTGATGGGCGTTTCGGCAGCATGCTGCTGATCTGCAGTGGAGCCGCTCGGAGCTGCTGTTGCTGCAGCACCTTTGCGCTTATCGCCAGTTGTCGTCGTCTGCTGCTGCTGCTGCTGCTTGCGATAGGGCAACTTCTCAGAGGACTGCGAGTCCTCGTCCATGTAGGAATCCGTCTCGGATGACTGCTCCGTGGAGCTGCCCGTCTTGGGCTCCTGCTTGGCCTGCACATCGCTCGGCTCGGTCTTGATGGTTTCTTTGCGCTCCAGCAGCTGCGGCTGAAAGCCCTTCAGCTCCGATCGTATCTCGCTGAGATCATAGTCACGCCCCTTGCCTGCTCCACCGCTGCTCATGGCACGATTGCCAGCGCGCGGACGCTGAATGGCTGTTGCCTGTTGTTGTTGTTGTTGTTGCTGTTGCTGCTGTGCCGTCTGCGACTGCTGTTTGCCGGATGACGATGGCGTTGGCTGCTGCTGCTGCTGCTGCTGTTGTTGCTCCTCGTCATCGTCGTCGTCGCTGTCATCGCTGCCGGTGGTGCGTCGTATGGGCGCTACCTTTTTGCCACTGGCCGCAGCTGCCTTGGCCTTGCTCTGCTGCTGTTGCTGCTGGGCGTCCTTGGCATTGAGCCGCTTGGGACGACGCACTGGCTCATCGGAATCCGTGTCACTGTCGCTGCCCATGGAGGCATCCGAGACATTGGCCGAGATGGATGCCGAGGCAGAGGTGCGCCGGCCCTGATTGTTGCTGCTGCTGCTGCTGCTCATGGGCAGCGTGCGTGTGGGTCGCTTGTGCTTCAGCTGCGCCAGCGACTGCGAGGCAGCCGGCGACTTGGTGCGACTCGAGTTCGAGGCCACCGACGAGGGTGTTGTGGAGCGCGGCGGCATTGAGTCGCTACGTCCGCGTCCACGTTTGCCGCCCGGCTGGGTGGTGAGTGCTGCCGACGACGTTGGTGTCTTGGTCAAGCCCTGGAGCAGCGAGGCACTCGGGCCCGTGCCCGGTCCAGGTGGTGGTTGCTGTTGCTCCGCTTTGCCAGAACCATCTTTTGGTGGCAAAGATGCGTTGGGGCCACTGTTGCTGCTATTGCCGTTATTATTGTTGCTGCTGTTGCCAGCTGTGTTGGATGCTTGGGCGGGTGCACCGCCGCTATTGGCACTGCTGGTGCTGATGGTGCGAGTCTTCTGTTTCGAACCCTTGGTTAGATTCTCGGCAATGCGCTCGCGCGGCACCCACTCATCGTAGCGATTATTCCAGCCGGTGTAGTGCACCAGGTACATGGGCACGCCGCGCTGCACACTGATCTCGATGACCTTCGCTTCGTAGGTGCTGCCATGGGAGCTGGGTGATTTCTTTTCGTGATAATTGACCTTCAATTTGTCGCCGATCCCGACTACAAAATCGCCTGTATCAATTTTCTCAACGGTTATTTCGTCCTTTTTGCGTTTGCCGCGCTTCTCGTCGCCTTTATCCACCTGTTTGCGTTGTTGGTGTTTCTCCTTCTTCGTTGATGCGCCTGTGTTTGTTGCTGTAGCGGCAGCAGTTGTTGCTGTTCCGGTCGCTGCATGGGTTAGAGAGAGACAAATGCACATAAATAACTGCTGCTCATGTTCGTGTGTGTATGTAAGTACATTAACAAAGGCAAACTATTAGTTACTGTTAGGGATATTCCTATGAATGTAAGAGTTCACATATTTACTGCCAAAGGGAATACCCGTATTTGTAATTTTATTCTACTTTAAAAGACGTCAATCGCGTTGGCATTGCCAGTTTAGCTGTATTCACGACAGATCTAGCTTTTTTTAAGGCTCACTTCACTGCCTTACGGAGCAGTTGCCAGGTTTTTATACTGTTTCACAAATGATTTGCTATTATTAATTAATAATAATAATTATAAAATGAATACAAGTATGCGCCAATATGTTTGCTTTGCTTTGTTCTGTTGCAATTTTTAGCTTATTTCAACTGCTCGATAGTTTTACTGATATTAGATATTTCGATAGCGTTGCACGAACTATCGATACGACGCATATAACAATAAAAAGCTAACTAACAGGTGTGTGTGTGTGTCTGCGTGTGTATGAGTGTGTACGTGCTTATGCCGGCGCAACCAAAGCACAAACAAAAAAAAAAAAAAAAAAAACGAAAACTGAAAAGGAAAGCTCAAAACAGACCCCCAAGAAGAGATTAAAGAAAGAGAACAAAGATTAAATCGGCTTCACATTGATCTTATCAATAGTTCAAGCATTGCGACAATTTGGGGGCCAACGCTACAAACCTAACAAGAAATACAAAAATAAAAAGCAAACAAAACGTTTCCCTCTAGTCGTGCGTTCCAGATAATGTGACAATTCGCGCTGCGACGAAGACTTAAACGGACTTGGTTGCTCAGCAGCGGCTGATTATATAATATAAACATCATGCGTTTACGTCTCCTGACCACGGCCAGCAAACAGCTGCGTCTGGGCAATCGGCAACGTCACCGTCTGCTGGCAACAAGCGCAGCTGGACAGCATCAGCAGGAGCACCAGGAGTATCAGCCAGGAGGCAGTCGAGCGCTTTATGCAACTGCTGCACTGGGCGGCATTGGTGTCGGCTATTGGCTGTTCCATGAGCTGGACAAGAGGCACCGCCAGCTAGTGCAATTGGCGAAGCCCCAAAAAGCAACGCCATCTCCAGCCACTTTGGACGCTGAAGAGGCGGCACGCCTCTGGCACAACACAAATCGTACGGATCTGCCCACGTACAGTGTGGAGGATGTGCTGAAGCATGATACGCCAGAGAATGGCATTTGGGTCACCTACGGAATAGGCGTCTACGATGTCACCGAATTCGCGCCCAATCATCCCGGCGGCGATAAAATAATGATGGCCGCGGGCAACGCCATCGATCCCTTCTGGGCCATCTACCAGCAGCACAATACATTGGAGGTGCTCGACCTGCTGGAGAGCTTTCGCATTGGCAATCTGAACAAAGTGGAAGCGCCGGAAACCGATGAGCTGGGCTCACCCTGGGCACAAGAGCCGAAACGCCACGAATTGCTCAAGCCGGCCAGCAAGCGGCCGTTCAATGCGGAGCCGCCAATCAGCATGCTGGGCGAGCACTTCTACACGCCCAACGAGCTGTTCTATGTGCGAAATCATTTGCCCGTGCCATGCATCAGTGCTGAGGATTATGAGCTCGAACTGGAGGTGGAAGCGGGCGCTGGCAAGTCGAGCAAATGCACTTTCAATTTGGATGAGATTAAGAAGCTGCCCAAGCACACTGTCACGGCGGCCATCATGTGCGGCGGCAATCGTCGCTCCGAAATGACGCGCATCAAGCCCGTCAAAGGTAAACCTCCCACTCTGACCTGATCTGATCTGATCTAATCGAATCTCTGCTTTCCAGGCCTGTCCTGGGGCGCTGGAGCCGTGGGCAATGCCAAGTGGTCGGGCGCCCGCCTCTGCGATGTGCTGCGTGCCCAGGGCGTGGAGCCCGATGAGCACTTGCAGGTTATATTCGAGGGCGCTGACCTGGATCCGACGGCACATCCCTACGGTGCTTCAATACCGCTGTCCAAGGCGCTAGATCCGCGGGGCGATGTGGTGCTGGCCTATGAAATGAACGGACAGCCACTGTCGCGCGACCATGGCTATCCCATTAGGGTCATCGTGCCCGGCACTGTGGGCGCGCGCAATGTCAAGTGGTTGACCCGCATCGTTGTGGCCGATCACGAGTCCGATTCCCACTGGCAGCAGAACGACTACAAGGGCTTCAGTCCCAGCACCGACTGGGACACCGTGGACTTTGGCAAGGCACAGGCCATACAAGCGATGCCAGTAACCTCGGCCATCTGCTCGCCCATGCCCGAGGAACGAGTGAGGCTGGACAACGGTCACATCACCGTCTATGGCTATGCCTGGAG
Source organism: Drosophila navojoa (assembly GCF_054131105.1). Lineage (NCBI taxonomy): Eukaryota > Metazoa > Arthropoda > Insecta > Diptera > Drosophilidae > Drosophila > Drosophila navojoa. The sequence goes on along the minus strand of NC_142895.1, from coordinate 10,411,545 downwards.
CGGCGGCGGTCGACGCATCGAGCGCGTGGATTTGACAAACGACGGCGGCAAAACGTGGCATGTCGCCAAACTGGAGCAGGAGAGTGTGCCCGATGGACGCCACTATGGCTGGTCGCTGTGGTCCATTCGTTTGCCAGTAACCGATGAGCAGCGGAAGCAATCGGAACTTGCGATTTGGGCCAAGGCCGTGGACTCCGCCTACAATGTGCAGCCGGAGAGCTTCGAGAACATATGGAATCTACGTGGCGTGCTCGCCAATGCCTACCACAAGGTGAAAGTGAAGCTAATCTAGGGACTGTCGGAAGATGAATTGGGTCTCCTGCTTAATTATTATTATTATTATTTTTTTTTTTTGTTCCCAACTAGAGAAAGACAATTAAAGGTGTATTTGACTGGATGAATCATCCAACTACCTTATTAACATCCTTCTATGTGAAGACTAAGTTAAGGTCTCTTGCACTTACCCGTTGTTGGCGATGCATCGCGACTGCGTTGGGTCTCCGAGGTGGCCTTGCTGGATGCATTGCTGCCGCCAGCGCTGGGCTCCTTGTCCATGCTGTTGCGCGTCGATACGGACGAGGCCTTGATCTTGGCCAGCGGCATATCCGCCTCAGCCTCGGCCTTGACACTGGCAGCAGCTGCTGCTGTTGCTGCGGCGGACGAAGCAGCTGATGTTGTTGCTGCTGCTGCTGCTGCTGCTCCTGCTCCGGCTGCTGTTGATGCTGCTCCAGCTGCAGCTGTCGCAGCGCTGCTCACATTGCTCGTGTTGAGCGCTGCTGTTGCGACTGGGCCAATGCTGGATACAGACGATGATTTCTCCTCGTATTTCTCAACAAGACTCTTGACCTTGCCACTGTTGGCGGCGGATGCTTTGCGTTGTTTTTTGACCGGCTCCACGGCCACGCTGGACTCGCTGGTGTTCTCCGATTCCTCAGTGGCCGACTGTGAGGCCGTCGAGGCGGCGCGAACAGGCGTTGCAGCTGCTGCACTGCTGCCAGCTGCAGATGTAGCGGCAGTGGAGGAGGCGCCACTGGCGGCCACCGTGGTCTGATTGGGCATCGCCAGTTTGCTAATCGTTTCTATCTTCGTGGTCTCCACCGGCTTGGGTGAGGCCACCGAATTGGCACGCACCAGACTGCGTCCCTTGCTGCGATTCGAGGCGCGAGACGTCATCAGCAGGGAGCAGCCAAGCTTGCGATGAAAGTCCCCATAGGGCTGTAGAAATTTCTTATAGGCCTGCTTCACCAGATTCATGACGCTTAGGGTGCAGGGCGTGAAGCCCAGCCGCATGGCAATTACTTTCCATTGATTTTTGGCGGTGACGCGATTGTAGCCGCCCCGCTTCTGCACCGCCCGAAACAGACGGTACAGATCCACGTCGCGGCTCTGTATCGATGGCACCTTGTTCAATGGTGTGCCCCGATCGTCCATATACTTGTATAGCTGGGCAACGAAGCGATCCTTCTCCTCGTGTGGCTCGTCGTCCGACGAGTCCGAATCGATTTCGCCTTCATCGTCGCTAGTCAGATTGGATAGGCCGAATAGCGAGTCGCGATCCCAGTGGGCTGGCAATTTGCTGCTGTCGAGGAATTCGAAAGCTGCCTTAACAGCGGGCACGTCCTGTTTGCTGGCCATTTCACGTGTGAATTCGTTCGCTTCCTTCTTGGGCACTGTGTAGTAGCGGCCATCCTTGAAGGACCGCACGAGATACTCGTCCTTGACGCGTATCCGCACAGTAGCCTATTGATTGTAATTGATTCGATTATGATTGTAATTGGAAATTGAATTAGGCTTTGAGTTACCTGTTTGCTGACCTGCGCTGTGGGCGCCACGACAAGGGCGGGAAACCATTTCTCTTTGTCCTTCTTCTTGGACTCGGTCTCCACGCACACCACTTTGCCAATGTGCTCCTCCTTCTCGTTGACCACTTCCTTTGCATCGCTTTCGTCATCATCGTCGGAGCTGCCATCGTTCAATTGGCCACGACGACGACCCCGACGACCGCCCACAACCGGATTGCCGAAGTGCTCGGGATGTGTTAGCGGCAGCTGATCCAATGTTTCGCTCTCATTGAAATGCCTGCCGCTCTTCAGACAGAGCGCAGTGCGACGCAACGTTGTGATATCGCCGTCATCAAAGACGACCGTATATTGTGAACAATCCTGGATTTTAGTTATGGTCGCCTCCACATTCTCCTTGCGATCTGGATGACGCACTTCGACAACGGCGCCGACACGCAGCTGTCCAGGTGGCGCCTTGATGGCATCGTCTGATACAATGCCCGAGCCGAGACCCTGTTTATAGGCGACCTTCACTTTGATGTTACGAACCACTTTACTGACTTTGGCCTCGCAGAAGGCTCCTTTGTACTTGGCGCTCACCTCGGTGCCCACGGGCAGCGATGGCGGATCGTCCACTTGCTGCAACATACGCATTGTTCAAATCCCTCCAAATCTATTGAAAATGATCAAATGCTCAACACTTACCTGCATATTTTGTAAATACCGTTCGTAATTCGAGTAATCCGAAACCAACGCCACTTTTATACAGTATTACTAGTGGCTGTACATTTCAACGAGGTGTTTACGTTGGGCTGCTAGCAATTCCCTTCAAAGTTCACCACCTCCTCCACCTACTTCTAGGTGAACTATTTTTCGCACGCCTTGCCGCGTTGTGCTTCTATTTGTTATAATTACTCTTTTCTTGATATATGTTCACTGCTACACGATTCGTAAATAATGCATAATGTGTCCAACTATGAATTCGAAGTTTTTAAGCTTGCAAGTTATTTTGGCGCAAGTTTAAGTGAAATTTTCATTCTCTCTTTTACGTTGTTTAGCGTCTTAGCCAAAATTTAGAGATGTACAAATGTACATGGACTTTACGATTAGTCAATACACTGTTTGAGCAATCGATAAGTTGTTTGCCATAGCAACACTGCGGTGACGATATACAAATATGTCCGCCAATCGCTGCACTATTACACATTGCAGTATGGCAACTCTGAGTGGCAACGCTACTTTTGTATTTGAGCGTAAATTCGAATACATGCGCGGCCTCAACGTCAAAATGCGTGTGTCATTATTATATGTATGTATATACATACATACATACATGTACATACATACATACATAGATGGAGAAAAATAGGCAAATAAAAATATTTTACACACAAACATGGGTACATACATGCATATGCATACCTACATACAATATGCATAATATAATATAACTTATGCAACTTAAACAAATACACAGTAGATGAAAAGTAAATTTAGTTACCAGATAATTGCTATTTTGCACGTTGTAAATACATACGTACGCAACAAAGTTTGCCGTAACTGTTCAATAAGCCGCTTGTTCACGCGAACTACATAATTAAGTTTCTAGCGAATGCTTTTAGAACAGCGAAACCAATTATATGTATGTACGTAGGGGGAAGCGAAAGAATGAGAGAAAAACTAATGCATATGTATGTGTGTTTAAGCAAAGCAATGCACGTTGTGCGAGGAGTCAATTTTGTTGTTGTCTCTCTTGTTGTTATTTTAACCAAAATTTGAGGTTACATAGTTTTGCATGCATACATGCGTGTGCGTGTGCGCGTGAATGCGACACGAATTGGAATCACATAGCAATTAGCTAATGTTTTTTATGCTACTTTTGCTGTTGTCGCATGCTTTGGCTAAAACTTTGCGTGCGCAGCTAAAACATTAAAGTTATGATTACACAGTAACGATATGCAAATCGACATTGGCTATTAAAATGGAAAAATATCGCTTTACTTGATTGGGAAAGCAAGCATGAATCCACAAAGAAGAGAAAGAATTAACCTGAAGCTATAGCATTTTATTGATAATGAATATGTTTCTTTAAACTACTTACATACATACATACACGCACACACATACATATGTATGTATGTATATTCCAGGATTAATTGACTTCTGCGCTCGTTGCTCATGGCACCCAATGTGGTGGGTTATTAATTTTGCCCATTTCCATTAAAACGATATTATCTGTAGCTTAAGCGCATTCGTTCTCTATTGTACTTTACTTATCTGAATGACTTTTACAATACGTCTGCCAGCCATGGCAGCCATCCAGCCAACCAGCCAACCAGCCAAGCAACCCAGCCGCCCACACAGCACGCGCCATCAACCAAGGGATCGCCCGCAGTCCGTTTGCTGCGTGCGCACAAACAAAGGCCAATAATTTCTGCTGCTGCTTTTCAATTATCACTTGCAAAAAGAAAAAAAAAATGAAAGAAAAGAATGCAAAAGAAATAAAACAGAACGAAAGGCAAATAGAGAGTGTAAATGGCTCAGGCATAGAAGCGTTAAAGTAAAACCAGTTTCCTTACACCAACCCCAGCCCCTTAGGCGGCCAAAGAGTAAGTAATTAGTGTGCATTCCAGTGCTTGGAATGGTGCGTGCCTTTGCATGTGTGTGTGTGTGTGTGCTCAACATTTACTTTTCCACTTCGTTTGCGACAATCAAATGTAACAAAAGCAAAAATAAGTAACTGCAACGGCCTGGAGCAGAAGGAGTAGGCAGCACAGGAAACGTCTACCGTTGCACCTGTGCAGCATCTCGCTCTGACAGACGTACCCACACCATCTCCCTCTCTCTCTCTCTTTCTGAGTCTGTCTCCATCTGTCACTCTTTTGGCATTTCAGTTTGCAGCGTCATCGTCATGAAACGTGACATTGAATACAATACGTCAAGGCAGGCAGGCAGGCAGGCACTCAGCACTGCCACTGAGATTGTGGGCGAGGCTCAAACGTCCTCTGCGCCCAACCATGCTAATCTCTCTGTAATTAAGACTGTCACTCAGTCCAGCCACTCCACGCCACTCTTATGGGACGCGATGGGTACGGCCCAAAGTGTCAATACGAAATGGCTTTAATTTGCAGGTGCTTGTGCTCCCAACCGGCTCACGGTCAATGCCTCTCTATCAACGAGATGGGCGGCGGGCCAGCGCTAATTTGCGCTTTCACCAATTCCTTCAGCTCAATAGTAAATATTAAGAGCTCGGATGTAGGATAAGGTGTCTAAGGTGTAGAAATATGCAGTAGGCAAATAAAGTTCAGGCACGATCTTTTAATTTAAAAAAAAACAAGCAAAATAAACATAAAAGTGAATGTATATATATTTCAATGCATATTTTCACTATATTTTTTAACATACGTGTCTTTTCAAGTTATTTTAATGCAAAAAATATACATGAATTAGATTAAAGTACATAAAAAGTATTTCCAAAAAAAGTTTACTCAAACTATATACCGTCTAGGTTTACATTCATATTCAGTTCGTCCCTTAGTTCAAGTTTTCAGGTTTCAAGTTTTTAGTTATATAGTTTTGATTATTAATTAAAAAAAAAAAAAAATTTCTACCACAGAAAATTTCAAGCAATAAACTCCACATCGAGGAATACTTCTTCAAAATAGTATTTTTTTTGTTTGTTTTAAGGTAGTAGTTTTACAGTCCTTGTTATAGGTTTTAATTTCAAATTCTGTTCTGTTAAATATTAAAAAAAAAGAGCTTCTTCTTCGTGATTATTTTTCATTACACACATGCATATACATTCATAGATATATCATGCATGAACAAGCTCTGAAACGAAAAATATCAACAACAATAAATGATGTAATAATAATGCAAACTATAATTGATGTATGCATAATAATAATAATAATAATAATAATATAATAAATAAATATTTATGCATTTTCTTACCGTCTCATTTATTTCTGTTATTCATAAGAGCTTATTCTTCGCCATCGCTAGCATTCGAGAGTCGGGCTCGCTTGGCCGACGGAGATTGATTTGCATCCGATGCAGCGGACAATTCGTCAGCATTATTGTCATCATTGTCCTTCTGTTCCGCATTAGCTACATTCTCAATAGCATTATCAATAGCAATCTCGTCAGCACTCTCATCGGCATTATTATAGGTTTCATGTATATTTCGATTGCCAATACCGTGGACATTTACACAAAGATATTCATGAACTACACGGATATTTGTATTGTAGCACTCAATTCTGTCATGCACTATATGTAGCCCGGGTGATGTATGGGGATCGCTATCCTCCGTAGCTGTGGGATACCAATGTAAGTTTCCATTTCTCTCGTTATCATTCGTTATTCCCATCCATACCCATGCCACAACGTGTTCACCCGCAACCCCTTTTATCATCATATCCCCACTTACCTGGCGTTGAAGGCAATTCTTCAGTATGTACAGAGCTGCCGCCTGGACGCTCAGTGTCGCTACTCAGCTCATAGACGGTATCCACCGCCGTACTCGCTTTGTTCCCGCCGGTCATAGTGGATCTATCAACTTCCAGTGCATTTTGAGTGTTTCGGCTGTCCCCATTGTCCTCGGAAATATCAATGTAGCTGTCGGTCAGGCCTCTATCCGAATCAACGCTATCGCCGCTATCCTCGTCGTTAAGGAACATTCTTTGTGTATGGCGCACATGGCTGGCCGGTGACTGCACGGCCAGCGCATAGCCCAAGATGCTCAGACGGCCATTGCCGACCGCATAGAAGTGCAGGCGATCGCCATCGTTAAAGTTAAGATCTAATGGCGCTTGAGGAATCGCACTGCTCAGAGTCGCAACGGCAAACTTTCGATGGTTAATTTTCAAGTAGAGTATGCTACAGACGCCGGAGGCCAAGGCAACCTGTGATATATGCAGCGAGCTGGTTACCTGCTGGGTATACTTCCGCTTCGGCCGGATAGTTAAACCATAAAAGTACAAACTTGAATCGTCCGCCATTTGTACTTCTATGAATAAAATTTTCGAAACAAAAAAAAAAAAGTTTTTTTTTTTTTTTTCAATTGAAAATGTACGTTTCGCACACGCCGAGACCACGAACCGAATGATCTAAATTTGATTTATCGACTCACGTCAAAATGAGGCCAGGCCAGAGTTGATGTTGAAATTACAAATTATCGAAAATAATTGCCAGCTACATATTTATTGGCTGCGACACGAAAAGCTGCTAAGCTTAGTGGCAGCTCTAGCACATTACGTCTGGCAATCCTTGGCTCGCTCGGCCGCCATGCTTTTTTTCTAATTTCATTTTGCTTTGTCTTCGCCTTCAATATTGCCAGCACAATCAAAGACTGATTGATGCGCGCGACGCTTTCCAATTGGACACCAATTGGGAATAGAGCGCAAAGCGCTTGCGTGCGTTCTGCCATCAATTTTATTTAGATTTGTTGCGATCGCATTAAGTTCTTACCACTCTATTAATACGTACTATATGCTATATTGTAATCAAACTCTTATGTATGCATGTGGGTGTGTGTGTGTGTGTGTGTGTGTGTTTTATTTATGCATTTGCTCGCCTCAAAAATCCCATTTAGCTCGCCTTGGGAACTGTGTGGGCTGTGTGCATAAATTTTCAACTTGTTTTTAAATTTATATGCATTTAAATGCGTGTAGCCTGCTACCGCCCCCTCACTCGCTCTCTATGTTTCTCTATCTCTCTCTCTCTGTGTGTGTGTGTGTATTTATATATCCAAAGTTTGTTAGAGTGGCTATTACATTCATCAAAGTCTTCTTATGGCTTTGCAGCAGTCGAAACAAAAGGCACTTTTGTTTTATCGCTGTCGAAGTCGGCATCGTCCAACTCTTTGCCCAACTGATGCAATAAACTGCCTCGCCTGGCACCGCCCTGGCGGCACTCTACTTGAGGTAGTACCAGCCAGCCAGCCAGCCAGCCAGCCAGCATCTTAGCTATTTATAAGTACATCTGTCCAACTGTAAATGCAACTGCAACTGCAACTGCAACTACAACCGAATCGGGGTACTTAATGCTGCCGCTTGGAATCTTCATTAGCACTTGAGAGCGTGCGCGCGCGCTGCTCAACTTAAGCAGAGACTGGCATGATGTACTCGATGCTGTTCCGGCTTGTTATTCGGATACCCTGTACCTGACCTCCTCTGCAGCAACATCGAAGCTATGCCGGGTGTGTTACAGTTATAATCAAGAGACATTATCACAGATATTACGCACAAAGTAAAGGCGAAGGATTGAGGGATTCCTTTATCAAAACTTAATTTTTTTTTTTTTTTTGCATATTCGCTTAGAATGTTAAATGAGCATATTAGTTTATATATCGTAAATAATGAATAAATAAAATAAAATAAGTAAAAATAAAAAACGTAAAAATAAAAACTAAAATATAATACAAAATAAGAATATATGTAAAACATAAAAATAAATAACAAAATTATCAAATTATTTTACGATAGTTAGACTAAGACATATAAATAAATAATGAATAATAAATAAAATAAATAACAATAAGCGTAAAATAATAATAACAAAAATACAAAATAAAAAAATATATAATACATAAAAATAAATAACAAAGTTATCAAATTAATTTACGATATCTAGACTAAGACATATAAATAAATAATGAATAATAAATAAAATAAAATAAACGTAAAAATAATAATAAAAAACATACAAAATAAGAAAATATATAATACATAAAAATAGATACAAAAGTTATCAAATTAATTTACGATTTCTAGACTAAGACATATAAATAAATAATGAATAATAAATAAAATAAAATAAAATAAATAAAAATAAATGTAAAAATAATTTTAAAAAAATATAAAATAAGAAAATATATAATACAAAAAAATAAATACAAAAATTATCAAATTAATTTACGATTTCTAGACTAAGACATATAAATAAATATTGAATAATAAATAAAATAAATAAAAATAAACGTAAAAATAATAATAAAAAAAAAAATAAGAAAATATATAATGCATAAAAATAAATACAAAAATGATCAAATTATTTTACAATATCTAGACAAAGAAGTAATATTCTTTATCTTTAATATTAAGAAAACCATTTTTGAATTTATTAGTTTTTCTTTTTATTGCTAGGTCTGAATGTTCCATACAAATCATCTAAAAGTTGAGCAAGTTATATAAAATTATCATATTTAATATTTTATAAATCATATTGAAGGCATCGATCCCTGTTGATTTTTATAGTAGTTGAGCTTAAGTTAAGATTTTCTTATCAGAAAACTAACAATAATAATTTTTTTTTTTTACAAATTTGAATAAATGAAGTATTTATAACATTTATATTTTCTTCTCTTGTATACAATTTATATTTAAATTTTGTACACATTAAATTAAAGAAATTATTCATTAAGATTTACAGGGTATCTGCAGATTAAGCAAGTTTTAGCTGTGTTCTCATAGTTGTTGTCGTTAATTTTGTGGCTTTTCTTGTTGCCGTAGCTGTAGCTGTAGCCATTGCAGTTACTCTTGGTGGTGCTGGTGGTGGTGGTGGTGGTGCTGCTGCTGTGGTTATTGCCAGCAATGTGTCTGCGCCTTTGAGGGCCATTGACACGGAATGCTGTTGGAGCTGCCTGGCTTACGCACTGGCCAGCGTTTCGCCTGGCATCTGGCGAGCCATAAACCCGTGTACCCATAGCAACTGAAATTATCCATAAACGAATGCAAAAGCAGAAACTCGCTGGAAATGCGTAGCATCAAGTCATGTGCAGCCAGAATGCATCCAGCGAAAGCAAAGCAATGCTCCTCGGGTCTCAGGGCACCTCTGATGAATGAGCAGATCTACATAGAGAATAAGAGAGTTTGCGATTTATGTTAAAAGTTAAATCAAGTGATATTACTTTGTTTTAGTGCAGATTTTTTTTTAGATCTTGAGCATATTGAGAATGGAAAATTTGGGCATATTGGTTGGGTTTATGAAGTATTTATAGATTTTTGATGAGGATGGCATGTAAATTTGTCTAGTATTGTCAGGCTGCTCGTCTCTCATATCTCTCGATCGTCAGGCCGTACAATTTTTTGTCTATCCTTCCGTGCGTCTGTCCGTCCTGTTGTCTGTGTAAAACTCCTGTCATGTTCTCAGTAAATTGGAGCAGCTTAGAGAACGGGATTACTAGGTATTCCTAGGTGAGCAGAGCGAGGGCTGCACAAAGCCAATATACTCGCTTGCACACGGCGAACGAGGCTACGAACGAGAATGTTTGCTTTCTACCGGAGCAGGAGCAGGAGCCGATATCTATTTCGTCTGCTTCATTAGCGATGAGTTGATTTGGTAAAGGAACTGGCCGAAGGCGCGATCCTATTAGTGCTAGACTTGGCTATGAAGAGGTGCAGCTTGCATGTTGCATGTGGCACGTTGCACGTTGCACGTTGCCTGCTGATTGACAGCGCAACTCATTAATAAGCGGCCATTGCTGCTGGTGGTGCCGTGTGTCATAATCGCGACAGAGCTAAAGTCTAGCTGGATAACCGGGAGGCGGCTAAGCCAGCCCGCTCGGCCGCAGCCACGCACGTCCATTCGCATTGGGAGATTTATGGTTTGTTCAAGTTCTTGTGGCCTCTGTGTCAGACAGTGCTCGTCGGTTGGCTGGAAATTGTTATATCTGGGGATTGTTCGCAGCGCACACACGCATCCACACGGCCGGGCTGAAGGAGCGATTGCCACCTCAAGCATGGGCGCTGCTGGGTTTGACTTTTCTCAGTCTAATGATGGGAAATACGACATGCGTAGCTCTGACAGCGGATGCGGTTGGGCTAGGGGCGGCAAGGGAAATAAAGGGAAGGGAAGGGCAGGCTAAGCAGCTTATTACTGCTGCTCGTTGCCAGGGCTACCGATCACAATCGTATTTAGTTAGTTTCCCCCATGTTCCAAAAGCTAATTTGCGTCTATGCAAAGTGTGTGGCTGCATGAGCGAGCACGTATTTCGATTCCTTTTCAAATCTCACCACACACACTCCATAGCAATAAACGTCTCGCCGCCCCCCTTTGCCTTTAGCGTTGGCTGTCGGCGCTACGTTTGACACGTGAAATAGTTACAGGGGGCGGGGGAGAAGGCGAGGGGGGGGAGAGAATTTTTAGCTCGAGATAGATAGAGAGAAAGTATGTATAGAGGAAGAGCGTGAGAGGGGGAGGGGGAGGAATAGAAAGATAGCGAGATAGAGAGAGAGAGAGGGATAGAGATAGAGAGAGAGGGATAGAGATGGAGAAAGAAAATGAGAAGGACGGAAAGTTAGTAAGAAAGAGCAATATATAGAAGGGAGAAAGAAAGAGATAGTCCCTCTCTATGGCGACATGGCGAGAGAGAGCGAGAAAGATAGCGAGAGAGACCATGCAGATAGAGAGTGAAACCGAGTTAGAGAGAGCAGACTGGAGAAAGTGAAAGAAGAGTGAGGGATGGAGAGACAAGGAAGAGAGAAAGTGCGAATGAAGAATAAAAGATGGAGATAGGTAGGTAGATAGAGAAATAGATAAAGAATGGATCTAGAGTGAGAGAGAGGTAGGTGGGAGCAAGGAGAAGGAGAAACAATCGAGGAAGAGAGTAAAACAGAAATAGGGGAATAGGGAGAGAGCTAGCGAGATAAAGGTGGGTACACTTTTATATTATATAAGAGGAAAGTATTTGAGATCCTCTACAAAGAAGTACTAAGAGCCTTAAACATCACCTATAATTATATTACATACGATATTCACCAGCAGCAGCTATTTAATAGGAAGCGTTCATGAATAACCCACATCAGGAATCACAAATAGTATGGGCTAATAATATCCTCCCTCACTCGGCTATTGAGTCGACGACGATTGAATCTGAAATAGCAGGGAACTGTTGCTGCTTGGCTTTGTCAGGAGTCCCGGGGAATCCCGGGATTCAAAGGGATCCTGAGAAATGCTGGGAAGTCGCCCATTTACATACTTTGGGCATTCATTTTCTATTTTGCATTTTCTATTTTCTATTTTCTATTTTCTTGCTATTTCTGTTTGCATATGTCGATATGGAAGCGAAGCGCTGTGAAGTTTTCCTTTGCATATTTCGCAGTTAATGGGAATGTGAGAATTGCTCTCGGAGCATTCGCTTGTGCATTTCTCCGACAATTTGCTGGGATTTTCGCATTTCGAGCTAATTGCAATGCGTGCCACATGACTTTCTGCCATGGCCATTTATTTATGCTGCATGCAACAATTGAATATCGGAAAAGCACATAATAGAAAATTCTTGTAAATTATCACGCACTCGCCTGGCACATGGGCCACTCGCCCGGCCATTGTTCTGGGCCACGTTTGCTGCCCACATTCAATTGTCAGTATTGTTTCGACTCTGGCTGAAATCAATTTGCTCTCCATGAGCGTGCAAATTCTGTTACATGTGCATACATACCTACACATACGTACATACATACATACATATGCGAAATTTAATTAACTTTGTGAGCAGCGAAAACGTTTTTGTAAATTTCCAACCGAATATGAATTCATACACGGCGCCGTATTATTCTCTATGAACCACTTTGTTTCGCTCCATCTCCATAAACTGCAGTTCGAGCTAAGCCCGGCTGGGGAATACCCTCAGCTCCGGAACTCGCAGCTTGCTGAAGCTCTGGTTGCGGCAGCTGAGGCGCTTTATGTGCCTGGTGTGAAAGAGGACCGGGAGAAGGCGCTTAGCACGTCTTATGCGGATGTGGAGGAGAGATGAGAACTAGCTATGTCTTCCAAATGGCAATCAAATCGGATCTGGAACAAAGCACAGCAATTGCAGAGAGCTGGCAGCTATTGAAAATCTATTTCACAAGAAATTTATTAATTACAGAACTACATATACATATATACATACATACATACACAGTAATACATACAGTCAATTCGTATTATCCACCTTTTCGTTATGTTTACATAATGCAGGAAAAATGCTTATTCAAAATTAATTATTTTTAAATTTATTACTATTTACATACATATATCGATGATTGCATCATAATTTAAGCTATGCGATTAATTATTACAATTATTCGACGTAAAATCATCGATTAGTCGTTGGGCATTTAAATTGCAAATGGAAGCAAAATAATCGATGATTGTGCATCATATGATTAATCGTCCCATCACTACAAGTCACGAACGAGCAAACGGATGAATGGACCAACGGACAAGCATGCAAACAGACGAATGCAAAGACGAACGAGTCGATAAATACATACGCAATTGGCATAATTGACGAATGAGTAGACGAACGGATAGAGCCAAGGACGGACGAGTATACCAAACGTATGTGTGGACGAGGCGATAAACAGACGAACGAGCAGTTGAAGGGACTGAAGAAGGAGCGAAGAAATTGACAGGCCGACAAACGGTTGGAGGAAGAGACGAATGAAAGGTTGGAAGAAAAGACGATCGCATGGACGAAGGTGTGGACGATATGGGTTGATCATAGCATATGCACACATATACATACATACATACATACATACATACATACATACATACATACATACATACATACATACATACATACATACATACATACATACATACATACATACATACATACATACATACGTACATACATACATACATACATAAATACATGTATATACATATGCAGCTTATGTACTCTGCTACGCGTCCTTCGCATTCGTTACTGTATGTATGTATGTATGTATGTATGTACATTATGGCAAACTGTTTATACCCTTCACATTTTCTATAAGTTTAGGGTATAACAACTTTTCCTATTCACAAGCCGCATTTATTGCATATTTATATACAATATAGTCATAATAACTATCAATCAATTTTCATTCACAGGGAATGCATCTTTGGGTTTGTTGTTCCATGAAATAGCCTCGCATGGCGTTCGCGTCCATGTGGTGGGGCATCAGCGTTTGTTGTCCGCTCTAATCTTGTCTGAGCCGTGGGTCAAGCGAATCAATTCGAAGCTACTAGAAATATAAACGAAATAGCAAGCGTTAAGCCAAAGGCGAGATGGCCATGTGTCGGCAACGGCTCGAAGGAAGACTGGCAAGGCCAACGGGCCAACGGGCCAACGGGCAACGGGCCAGATGAGGCACAAAGGGCAACAGCAGGATGCCGGAGGCAACAATGCCAACTGAGCTGTGCCACTGGAGGCAATTGTTGTCGCGCAATGGCAGTAAAGAGCTTGTTCTTTACTCGCTCGCTTCATAAACTCGGGCACAAATTTCATGGGCCACGCCCAGCCAGCTCGACAGCCATTGGCTGCTGCCCACCTGTCCGAGCAGTCAGCTGCTGTAGCTGAAGCTCTTTTGCTTGTTTGTTAAATTGAACAATTTATTTTACATCGTTTCTTTTTTTTTTATTTTTCTGTTAGCTGCTTCTGCTGGTGGCAAGAATTTCCTGCTGGCTAAAAAGTAAAAGGACAGCATCAAGTGAGAGGAAAAGCAAAAGCCAGCTGAAGCAGCAGCAGCAGCAGCAGCAGCAAGAGCAAACTGCAATAGTTTAGCATTTGTTTGCTGCTCTTTTGTTGTAGATGAATGCGGCACATTTCACTTGCATTTTATTTGCAAATAGTTCCCAATGCTTTGGCCTTTTTATGCCCGCATCGTCGTGTGGCAGCAACACAGACCGTGTGACAGCTGTCGCTGTGGCACAGTTCAGGCGACCCAAAGCGTTTCCATTCAAGCCATCAAAGTCACATAAAGAGCCATAGACCAGAGGCCAGAGACCATAGACCACCGACACCACCGACACCAGCACCACCAGCACCACCTCCATCCGAGTCAGCCAATTAAAAAGTTTTCAAAATTCAAAAACATCCACTGCCCACGCTCATATTGCAGGCAATTGCAGGCCAGTATACCCTTGCTGGGATGAGGTATACTCTGAATGGGCGCTTCTATTTGGACTCTATTAATTGACAAGCAACAAATGCTCTATGGGATTCAACTGAGGCTCACTGGGGCCCAGCTCGGAGTTCGCTCTCACTTTGTTTTCGATCTCTCTCCTCTTCCTCTTTTACTTTATCATTCTCTTCATAGTTTTCATCAACCTCTTCTTTCGCCTTCTCTTCCTCTCCATTGCCTCATTCATATAAACTTCTTCTTCTTACTTAGTCATCATATTTTTATGTTCTTAGTGTTCTTAGTGTTCTTTTTTTCTCCCTTTTCTTCTTTTTCCCCATTTTCTTCTTCTTCTTCTTCTTCGTCGTTTATTTGTTCCTACTTGTGCCCCTTATCCAAGTCCTCTTCCTCTTCCCATTTCTCTGCATCTTGTTCTCATTCTCATTCTCTTTCCTTTCTTCTTGCTTTTCCAGCCGGCTGTAACTGTTCTTTCTCTTTTGCATCCTCTTCATGTTTTTCGTCCGATTTCTTCTCGTCAGGCTTCTCTTCCATTACCTATTACTCTGCCCTTCTCTTCAGACTTCTCCTCGGAAAAGAAGGCTTTTCTTATTCCTCTTTCTTCCTTCTCTCTCTAGTTTTCTTCATTTTTCTCTTCCTCTTCATACTTCCCTTCCCCCAACATTTTCTATACTGTAGCTCGCTCTCTCATAAGTGCAGCCTGATTCCCATCTCTTTCTCTTAGTCTCCTTTTTCTTCTTTCTTTCTTTGTCGCTGTCTCGCTGTCCTCGTCCTCTCTCTCTCTCTCTCTCTGTCTATCTTTCTCTAGTTTAGTTTTCTCTTTCTTCGAGGCAAGAACAACCCGATTTCTTTATGGCAATGAGCTGATTAGGCCAAGCATACACACACACACACACACGCACAGAGAGAGAGAGAGAAAGAGAGAGAGAGGGAGAGGGAGAGAGAGCCGACTAATTGAGGGTTTAATGGCGGTCATTAGGTGGCCGCATCAATTGTTGCAATAGAATTTATGGCCAAAAAGGGGGGAGGGGCGAACAAGGAAGGTGGGCGTGGGAGGGGGGGGGGTTGCATGCATGCAATAGCCGTGTTGCAGTTCGTTTGGGCTTTTAACCCACTTTTGCAGGTGCTTTGCGTGTGTCACGCGTCACGCCAGCCTGCAACAAAATGAGCCATAAAATAAATCACTCATACGATCCGTTACACCAGAGCAGAGGCAAGGGGGAGTGGGGTGTGAATGGAAAGTTAACACTCTCTCACATAAGCCGGAAAGTCAATGACAGCGCCATTTGGGCACATTTCGATGGGCAGATCTCATTTCAAATAGTTGTAATTGAAGGCGCTGCTATGTGGCAAATCCTTAAATATCCTGTGTCAATCCCGGCAAGGCATGCGCCACGCCCCGCTTCGTCTCGCCTGCAGCTCAGTTCAGTTCAGTTCAGTTCCGCTCAGCTCAGCTCAGCTCAGCTCGACTTAGCTTAGCTCAGCTCAGCTTTCCACTTAACCTTTTCTGTTTGGTTAAGGCCACGGCTTCCTTTTGGCTTTGCCATGTCGTCAGCGCTGTCGTCGTCGTTGTCGTCGTCGTCGTCTGTTTCTTCGCCTCGCCAGGACGTGGTCCCAGCGCGTCGCGCTAAGATTTTCACTTGCCAATTCAATTGCAGAGGCAAAAACAAAATGGTTAGCAAGAGATTCGGTTTGGTTTTGTTGTATTCTGGTATTTTTTTTTTTGTGCTTCCATTTTGGCTTCGTACTTCCTTCCTTCCTTCCTTCCATCAGTCCTGCATGCCGTGCACTGTGTCGTCGTTTGATATTAATTCTATAAGAAATCCGTTACTACTCTAAGCGTGTCCCATTGAAGCGCCTCCGTCTGGCTTTTTTCTCCTTTTATTTTTTATTTTTCCTATTTCTTATTGCCTCTGGGCGTCAGCCACTTGGCGCCATAGCTTTGCCGCTGCCCCTACCATTTGCCGTTGCAGCTATTGGCTGCCACAAGAAACCTCTTAAAGGCCATTCAGCCAGCCATGCTCGAGCAGCGAAAAACAAAAAGAGACTGAAAGAGAGAGAGAGGGAGAGGGAGAGAGGGAGGGGAAGAACGAACGTTGAGTATATGAATGCATCTGTTTACAGCTGAAAGATCAGAGTTAGAAATGTTTTTGTTAAAGCTCTAAACGGAGCAGAGCTCAGAGGAGAAACGCGTCCGACTTCCTTTTGGGCAGAAATAAGTCTTTGATAAGTCCTTGGGCTGACTTAGTCTGGTATCCTGAGTTTTTGAATACCATAGGCAACATCAGTGCTAATATTTGGTTAAAGTTAAGGCGGAATAGGCTTAGGAATATGGAAAATCCTATGCTATATATAGTTGACTTATTTTTACATTTACTCAAGCATGGAAGGAGGTTCCGATAAACGTTAACCCACATGATACAAGTCCAGAGCCGACAAGGTATATTATAGATATACAGTGGACCCTCGGTTAACGAATAGGCTTAGCATGGTGGAAAATCATTTGGCACTCAAAATCTGACTAAATATAGTTGACTTATTTTTAAAGATAAGAAGATCCAATAAACATTAACGATATATCTGTGATATAATATATAAATAAATGTGTATATATAGTATTTATGTGTGGTAGGCTTTCCAAAAGGAAGCAAGCTTCTATATTATGTGACTCTATGCTAAGTGCCTTGAGTAGAGAGAGAAATTTAATAGCCTATTACGAAAGTCTAAGTCAGTTATAAATAGTTAAGATCTTCAAAAGATACATATAAAAATGTGAATATCATATTACAGTTGAGCGCGAAATCAACCGACGAAATCTTACTCTATCCATCTCGCTCTGATCCTGGGACTTCGGATCTATTCGTTTTCGTTATCTGTTCAGCCTGCGCTGCGTCGTGTGAGAAGCTTTTAACAAACCTTGTTTAGAGAGGGACTGACGGAGTGAGTGAGAAAGAGAGCGGAGTAGAGATAGAGAGGGAGATGGAGAGAGACGATTAACGTTTGCACAATGCGACAACAAACGCATACATACATACATACATACCAATACAATCACAAAAGACTTTTCGCTTATTATTATTGTTGTTTTTCTTTTTTATACCCTGAACCCATTGAAAATGGGAAATCAGGGTATAATGGTTTTGTTGAAATGTATGTATATTCTTGATCAGGGCGACAAGCTGAGTCGATTTGGCCCTGTCCGTCCGTCCGTCCGTCCGTCTGTCCGCGTCGATCTCAGAAGATATAAGAGCTAGAGTCTTCAACTTTTTTTTTTTTATATGTCCGTATGTATCGCGCGCATATCGAGTTTATCACTAAAAAACGACAACTCATTCAGATATTTTTTTTATCGATAAAAAACCTTACCGAAGATCAGCTATAAAATTATATCTCCCACATCTTTAAAGCTAGAGTTTCCAAATTTAATATGTATATTAAGATGCATTTTATACAATTTCGGTTTTTGTTGAAATTTGCCTCCACCCCTAAATCCACCCCCTCACCCTTATCTTTGTAAAAGTCGTATATCAAATACTAGAGACTTGAGCTTCGAAACTGTATCGGCTCATCAATTTTCTCCTTCTTCGCTTTTATTAATATATATATATGTATGTATGTACATATGTATGTATATGAATATACATATGTATATGTATGTACATATGTATGTATGTATGAAGCAGCAATCAACATTTTCCGTCAGCTTTCATTCAAAATTAAGTTAAGATATGTTAAAGTGAAGTAAACAAATAAATACGTATGTATATTTCTTTTTTTTCATACATGATGCTTAATACATACATATATACATACGTATGTATTTCTACAATTCACACAAAGTGTAAAGGCAAATGCATTAATTGGAATTTGATTTAGTTAAACTGACATAACTTGATTACATTTCTAAGTGAAAATTATTTTCTATACTGAATAATTGACAAAGAGAGAGAGAGAGAGAGAGAGAGAGAGAGAGAGAGAGAGAGAGAGAGAGAGAGGAGAGAGAGAGAGAGAGAGAGAGAGAGAGAGAGAGAGAGAGATAGTTAGACAGACAGAGAGAGAGGTAGTCATGGCGACTGCAGCTCTGTCTTAGCCCGAGATATTGTTGTTAATTAAAATGGCTAAATTCGTTGCGTCGCCAATGAGAGCGAATGAAACAAATCGAAGCTGAAATGGAGAATGCTTCACTAGTTGCATTTCTATGGGAGACTAATGCGCTTCCTGCCAAGTGCAACGGCATTAGGAAAATTATCCGCTTTGGCTGTCATATTTGATTGTCTGACCCAGCGCAGCTCGACAATATAATATGAGTAATCAGAAATGTTATTCCATGGCAATGCATGTCAATGCCGCTCCTGCTTTAGCTGCCACTCCTGCTACAGCTGCTCCTTCTACTGCCTTCATTAGCATCATCATCATCATTGTAATCACCATTATAATGATGGCTGGGAGGAGTGCTGCAAAAGTGTTGTGTGAACTGCAACGATTTTTGGAGCTGTCACTGGCGAGAGAGTGTGTGAGAGAGAGAGAGAGGGAGAGAGCAGTAACAAAAGCATCCGGCTGCGTCACCAAGATAAATCAGCTAAACTATTCAACGCAGCCCGAAACCCAGTGCCACACTTCCACTTTCTATGCCTGCTGTGATGTGCAGGTGCATGACTGTCCGCTTCGCCCTCTCCCGCTCTCTCTGCCTCGCCCTCTCCTGCTCACTTCAAGTCTAGCTCTATCTCTGTCGCTGCATTGCTTGCTAAATCTGAGAAGCAGCTTTGAGATGACTATGTGTGTGTGTGTGTGTGTGTGTGTGTGTGTCTCTGGGTAAAAGTTTTGCTATTGCCAGCTCCTGGTCCCATTCTCGACTGACATTCTCTATGCCACGCTCGTGCTCTCTTTCACTCTGGCCAACACTCCGAGTGCTTTGCCGTGCCATGGCGTGTGCAAAGTTAAGCAAATCGCATATTTTATTCATGTGTTCATTAGGCAGCTACAATGTGCGACCAAAAATGTTTAAAGGAAACGCCTGGCAGGCAGGCAGCTGAGTAAAGGAGGGGGAGTGGCTGCAAGTCAACCCGTTGCAGCTGCGGAAGTGCGAGGGTGTGCCAAGGCGCAACACCAATGTGTGCCATGCCCATGCAATTCATGAACTGCTGCTAAATGGGTCGACAAAAAACTTCAAAAGGGAAACGACAGCGGCACCAGCTGCCTTCG